>NC_134372.1:44661746-44963732 GCF_035582795.1 Mycteria americana
TGACAGGGAGACAGGACTTTTTAAAATAAAAGCCTCTTTTTAGCTGCTCTTCCTTGTTTGTAAATGACATGTGTTTTTGTTCACGTAAATGATCTACATAACCCATTTATGTTATGTTCTGTACATTGAGCAATCTATTTTACAGGCAGTTAAAAATCTAACTTATTCATTAAATGTTTTTTTTTTTGGACTGTTGGGAAGATCTCAAAACTGGAGTTGTTTCATAATCCCTCAGCCTCCCACAAAATTATTTTGCTAAAACTTTGGCTTTCTCTAATGTATGGTTTTCAGGTTTGGCAGCACAGTAGTGCTTTTGTTGTTCAACTCATGCAACAATAGATTAATGTGAGGCAGACCTGCGTGCTAGAAATAACTAATTTAGTTGTCTCTGGAGCCTTTGAGATTTTCATACAGTTCTGAGATAGTGTCACTTGTCTTCAGTGCAGTACTGTAAATGAGACTGTTTCATCAGTTTCTATTTGTATTCCCTATATCATGGTGTGTCTGTGAGCCCCAGTCTCGGGCTGGTGGCTGTACAGATGCAGAGCACAGCGATGCAGAGCCTCTGTCAGGAGCTTTGCAGTCAGAGGGGTAAGCGATGCCTTGGTCAGTTCAGGCCAAGGGGCACAGGGAGGTTTTTTACCTAATCCCTTGTAATGGGTCAGCCTGATACAATGGCCTTGCAGTATTTTCACTGGTATTTTCATCTTGCTTCTCCTTCTCACTACACTTTTTGACATCACTGAAAACAGCTTTTCTTCAGCTGCTCACACTTGCTTCCAGGGTCTAGTCTGAATGTTCACTGTTTATTTCGGGTGTTATATTTATGGTAAGACATGAAAAAAACCTTGAAGATGGTAGTGCTGTTGGAAGAATATGCTTGCCCTTTTCTTCCCTTCATCTTGGAACAGCAATAGACCTTGGGTGGGCGTCTTCCCATTTTTAGGTGAGGTATTGTGGTAATTACACAATTTAGGTGTATCCTAGATGAAAATAATGTATTACCTAATATAGAACAGTTCAGGAAACAATATGATGCTGACATTGCATTTTTCCACTTGTATTTTGAGGTTGCTTGTTTCCTTCTAGAAGAATGCGTGTCCTTGGATAAAGTGGTTTGTGTCATATAAATAACCAAGCATTTCAACTTCTTGGGTAGTTCTTTGATCAGAACAGAAGATAGTCCAGATTATTCCTATTTTACTGGAAAAGCCACACCAACTTATATCACTGTAGGATACAGTTATAGTTAGTAAACCAGCCTGTGAAATGGAAACAGAATAATTTTTTTGTATGAGGAGTAAACGCAAGACTGCTAAATCCTTTTCAGGCATGCCGTATTCCTGTATTGTATTGATTACTAACCAGGTTTTACCTGACATCTCAGAATGTGATTCAGAGATACTGGCCTGCACGAGAACTTGTCAGGCAGTTGAAAAACAAATGAACAACGTTGCCTGGGCCCCCACCCCTACTGTCTCAGATTTGTCCCTCTGCTATCCAAATCCCGACTTCTTCTTGGGGCTGGCACTCACTGAGCAGGGTGGTTTCCTTTTAAATTAGCCTTTTGTACAAGTGATGCTCACACAGAGTGGAACTGGATCCTGAAAAGCTCCAACCTTGGTGATTGGTTTTAATTCCAGCTCATACTCCTCAGGCGCTGAAGGGTCTATAACAGACACACATGTTCATTATTTCCTGTTTGATTTAACTTCAGATAAAACAGAAATGGGGTATGATTTCAATGATAAACAATGCCAAAGGGGTGAAGAAAGAGTTGTTGAGATGCATAAGGAAAAACAGTGTTGTATCAAGTCCTCAGTACATAAGAAGAATTAGTCATGGTTCCTCAAAAATAGGCAGTGACTCTGTTCACCTTTCTAATTAATCAGTTTTAGGTTAATCAGTCATTAATTCTGCTTGAACATGAAACCTTTGAGTGGGTGTTTACTTTTGGTCACTTGCCGTTGATCTCTTAGGACATAAGTAATGTTCACGTGTCTTATGATAATAACTTGCGTTTAGATGAGTGATACGCTAGGAATTTTTGATTTGCAGCTGACCCTGTACGTAGTCTTCAGAATGGTATTTATTTTTTCTTTCCACCTGAGTTTCTTTCGCTGTAAAATAGTATTAATCTTTAACTCTTTGCACAATAGATTATAAAAGTATTAATCATCTAATGTTCTTGCAGTGCCTCTTTGGGCTTGTCTTCAGTGCAACAGTCACTTAAATGAGTACACTCATGTCGTAGTACTCGGATGGAGAAAGGAGTGACTGCGGTGTGAGACATCAGGAGCCGTGCGAGGCAACTGGCCGAGCAGAGAGGCTGGCTCAACAGGAAGTGGTTGATGAGTTACTAGCGTCACGGGGTGAAGACGAAACTTGAGTTACAGTTTGAGCTTGCAAATATGTTAAAGAAAAGTACAGGTGGAACTGTAGCATTATTTATTTTTACTCCACAGAACTTGGCGTGTCCCTGTGTTCAAAAACAGAATCGTAACCTGAAATGTAATAATGCAGTCAGCTGTTCCTAAGTTAATTTCAAGGAGGAAAAGGCAATTTAAAAAAAAAAGCAGCAGCAATTAGTAATAATTTGTATTAAAACCAGCTTCTCTTGGTCAATATTGACATACTCATTTGAAACCTGCCACTCCAGACAAGAAGCCCCATGCTGGGAGTAGAAATATAAAAGCAAAATGGTCACTTTCCTTGTGCTGTTTAAACTCTTTCAATAGCTGTGGCCTGTTTCTTTGACTGCATGGTACACAATTTCCAGGTTGTGAGAGGGTTATTGTAGTTCTGGCTTTGAAGATGGTTTAACTGCGGAAGGAGGAATAAGGACCTCACAACTGGAGTATGATAAAAGTCTGTTCACACCTGAAAACTTACTTTTTGGACCTTGATTTTTATTGCCTACTTTTTTAATTTAAATTTTGTTTTTATTTTAATGTTGTTTAAGGGATTTCGTAGTGGAACTGATCTACGTGGTATTTCTTTCTCTCCAGAGGAGCCATGAGTTGCTGGAGTATGGAAAAGTATTACAGGGGAAATCAACGTGTTTCCCTGTTCTTGGATTCTTCACTAGAGGTACATTGATGGACGTTTGAGCTCATCAGCAGGGCTGTCTTACGTTCCCTCTCTGCCAGGGAGTAAAGGGGGGCAATTCTAGCAGTGGATGCTGGGAAAGAGGTAATCTAAAAAAGAGTATTTAGTTTGGTCAGGGTATTCTTGTGGACTGAGGGGGTCTGGGTTTCGAGTCACTGCTCTGAGGACATTCCTACATAGATAAGTTATTGCAAGGTAAGCAGCGGTGAGAAAGTACAGTTAATTAGCTCCTCCCGCATGATCTCATTTGTGCACTCATAAGAATTTTATAAAAGGCAGGAAATTGGACAGAACAAAGCTTGAACCTGAATCTCCGTGTTTTCACCGGAAAACCTTGGCTTTACAGCTGTGCAGGGCTTGCTTCTGTTCTTTTTATCAGGGTCTGAGCGAGGGAAACCTAGATTGCATGTTTGTTTGCTTTTCTTTTTATCTTACTTTATTTATATTTATTGGGAACACAAAAAGGTTGCCACAGAATAGTTTGAAAATGATAAGTGGGATTGTTTGTGGTGAAAATAATTCAGAGGTAGAAGCAATATTAAAATTTATTGGCTGAATCAAAATTCTCCTTGAGGATAAGAACAAGAAACAAAAAAAAGTATCCTTTGATAAGTGCTGTGGTTGTACAGGAAGGAGAAAGGAGAATTACAGGGAGGTACTGGCTCATAACTCAAAATTCAGTTTTAACTTGGAGGTTCTTCTGCAAGTAAAACAGTTGCCAAAGTTTTGATCCAGATGGAGTCCTGACAGTAATTACTTGTACGTATGGTACAATCATTTCTACTACTCACAGCTATTCTTGAAGAAAGTTGGGTGTTTTTGTGTTAGGTATCTATTACTGCTCCCTCTGCTTTCTAGGCATAGCATAACACTATTTTGTGGGAGTATTGATCTCTACTGGCATTGATACTGCCTGTCTGGCTTCTAGTGCGTCTCAGGATCCAGCAAAGTTGGTTGCTATTTTTGACAACTGAATTACATCTTTGGGAATTTTTTTCTTTTTATTTGTACTCTTTTATTTGTACTCTTTGTAACTACCCAGAAGACGTTAAAGCATCAAGGGTGTAAGTGAATTAACTGATTTCACAGGAAAACTACCATCGTGTTCTCACATCTGTGCACCTCAGATCACATCTGATGCACGTTTTGTTCTCTCCAGGAATGTCTCTTCTGCACACAGGCACCTTTTGGTGAGAGGTGACTGTGCTATGACCGGGTGACAAAGTCCTGGACTGATGCTGTGTGCATTATGTGGGGAGGCCGTGCGTCTGGAAGTTAGGTGCTGCAGAGTTGTATCACCTCTGTCCCTTTGTGAACTTGTCCCCAGGTATTTGTGCCATCTGAAAATTCAAATGTCAGATAACCATGGTTCCACAGCAACTATCAATATTCTTGTTGGAGGACTTAGATCAGAGGCCAAAGAACAAACTAACGACGGAGGTTCAAATATCACTGCTTCTTGGATGCAAGACTTGGTCCAGATGTGACTGAAGGATGTGAGCTGTATTGCTATGTATGTAGGGGCTGCTCTGTGCTGAAAGGGTGGTGACCTCATCGTGATGCCTTTCACCTGCTCATATCTGTTGTTCCAAGTTCACCTTTGTAACCAAGTCACTAGTCTAAATTCTGTTGTGACAACTGGAGTGCAAACAGGCTTTGTTAATCTGTGTTCAACAGGGATGCCAGACGGCTCTTTGATGTCTATAGTGATTGTTTAACAGCTTCTCTCTTACTTTATTGAAGTGTGGCACAAGTCAAATGCAGCAAAGTTCATAAGTAGTTCAGCAGCTGAAGAGGCTAGAGGAAGAGCCTATGTGACAAGTGTTTTAGATGCCCTCCCTCTCCAGTGTTACCAGTGGAGCTTGTCCTGTGGAGAGAGTACCAACATTTTGCATTGGACTGCACGGGTGAACAGTTGGGCCAAGAGCTGCTAATGCTCTGGGGCTGTGTCTAAAACGTGGGGATGTAGCAGTATAAGGCAAAGAAAGTGAATGAAAAGCTGTAGTTAGGAAAAGAAATATTCCAGAAACTGAGCTGAGAGCTCTCTCCTTTCCTCCCCTGCCCCTGCCCTCACAGAAGAAACGTAAAAGAAGGGTTTTATGCAACCTTACGGCAAAATAGTTGCATGAAAAGACAGTTAAAAAAATGTCAGTAATTTTAAATGTATTTAATTAAATGCTGTGCTGAGTTATGCAAAAGTTCCTTTAAATTTCATTGAACATCCTGAGACAAAGTTTTATGAGGATTGAGTTATCAAAACTGCTACACTCCATGCTGTTACCCATATTCTGCTTGTTATTCTCTGCTTTCCAGTAACCTACCCATGCAGCTTGTGGGCTGCAAGGTCTTTTACGACCTTGAATTTGAAACATTATATTTGAGCTAATTTTACAGCTGGGGCCAAAATACACAGAACTCTGCATCCATTGCCAGTTTATCTTGATCATCATAAATAGTAAAATGCGTGCAAATTGTGCCCTCTGATAGCCCTTTATATATAATGACCAAAGTTTATGCATGTAAGTGCTGCCACTGAAGTCAAGAACATCCTTTTTAATAACTTGGGTCCTCATTTCTTTAGGTTGATTTGCCCAGCATGACCATTGGAAAGTTTTATTCTTTAGTTTCTTTACATTGTAGGCTTGCAGTGTATATCAGATTTCTAATATTTGGATGTCATTATGGAGATACAGTTTTCTTCTGTTACCACGTATTTAATCTTCCATTGTTGGATATAAAAATGCAAAACTGATAATTGCAGTAGCAATTGATCTTATCGTTCAGATTTAAAATAACAGACCTTAAAATACTCCTAATCTGCCCCTCACCCCCATTTATCTTTCTTTTGGAAAGATACTTCTAAGTATCAGTATCTGATTTATGCAGTGGAGAGGTTACTTGTTTTAAATCCAAACACTAAAATGAGTTTGTAGATTTATGTGCCAGCAGAAATTGAAACACTGGTTTGCTGCTGGTGTGGTATTTGCAGCTAATTGAATTGTGGATACTAAGAAATGAGTAGCTCAGCTTGACTTCTTGGCACTGCAGAATTTTTACCCTGGTTAGTAATTTTGAAGACTTGCTTGCAAACAATGGTTCAATGGGCGCAGTCACAAAATTGTGTGGGTAGTGATGTCAGAAAAATTTACCAGCTGCATGTTACCCAGAAGCTTAAATCTTCTGCCTCAGAAATGTAAGGAGAATGGGAATGAGAACTAAAGTGATCTATGGGCTTTGTAAGAATGCCAGTTAGGAGAAACTGAAGGAGATACTAATTTGATTTTTTGCTAACAGAAAGCTAATGGTAGAAAATGGAGTGACTGGATTTATTTTTAATAGTTCTCTAAATCTTGACCAGTACATTATATTCTATGAAAGGGACATTTGAAATGATTTGGCTTGCCATTACGTTCTATAAATTTGAGTAAGTACACTAGCAGTTAGCTAACACAAATAAAATAGATAATACAGGAGTATAGGCTAGTAAAAGCATTGCCAAAGGAAAAACAGAAGAAAAAGGAAAAATTGGAAGTAAGTATCTTTAAAGGTACTAGGAGCTATTATCTTCAAACCTCATTAACTGCTTTCCTTTTCCCCTATTTAGAAGTGTCTTACCTCAAAGGTAATTTGTTTCATGCTCATCCAACATTAATGGTATTCATTTTTAATTAATTTAAGGGTAGTGTTGTCCATCTGTCAGTGCAAACCTAATCTGTTAAACAGATAAAATCAACATGTCTACAGGTTCATTGTAGGTCGGCAGGCAACAGTTGCGTATATGCATTCAGGGTTCTCTATTAACTAATGCAAAGACTTTTATACAGATACACAAGTGCAGAGACTTTTGAAACTGAATGTGCCTCGATGTGCTAATACAGAAGGGTAGATGAAGTGTCCTAGCTCATGGTTCGAGCGTGCCTAAAGCTGGTAATCTCCTTGGCCAAAATCTGAAGTTACTCTCTTACACAAACGCCGTTTTTCAGTAGAGTGGAGCCTTTGGAGATGCTGATGAAGAATGCCACAGAATGCTCAATGTTTCTCAAATTTGCTCTCTAGTTCAACATCCTTATTTGGAAACCCTGTCCCCTGCATACGCACCGCCCCCCGAATTCGGATTACAAAAGGCATTTTAAATGAAAACAATTGCTGGATGTGCTTTGCTTTTGCACTTTTTAAAGTTGGCTGTAGTTGTGAATAGAGGAGCATGTATATGTATCTGCAAGAACACTCAACTTTTTATGAAAATGTTACTTGTGCTACTAGAGGTTCAGAACTGCTCTCTGAATAGTTTGAAGTAAGACAAGTGTTTTAAAACTATTCCAGTTTTCTGTTTGGATGCTAAAATGTGCTTTTGAACAACAGTTAAATTAATCACTGTGTTTTTTAGTTTGGGCAGAGATAAGCATCGGCAGCATAAGGAGAGCAGTTTCCTTTGCTACACTTGAAACGGTGTCTAAATGGTCTTTATGAAATACCAGGTAGTGTGTCTGTTTTGTGCACAGGTACCTGACTGGTGGGAGCCAGAGCAGCGTTGTCTCTAAAAAGTGGGCAGATAAGGGCTTAGATTCCTCAGGAATTTTTAATTTTGCAATAACCTGCTCCAACAGCAGTTTAGAGTGAGCTCTTGCATCTCACCACACTGCTGCAGGTTTGAACTGTGTTGACTAACGCAGTGATACTTGGATAGAGAGCTTACTCTATCACTTGAGTAGCACAGGTCCCGTGTTCTCAGCTGTTGTTGGGCTTGGAAAGGATAAAACACTGAAATAGGTCATTGCTGCTTGAAATTCTTTCACAGCCAGGCCTGACTGTAGAGGAAAACAACTGCTTTTCCACATTTTGTATGGACTCTGTGCTCTGGTTTCGTCTTTGACTTGCTTTTCATCATTTACCTAAGCAGAGCTCTTCACAGCTGTGAGAAATAGCAGGCAGCCAGTGCTGAACAGTGTGGGATACCCCGATGCTAATTCCTGTCTGTGCTTGTGCATGTAGCTGAGCTTGGTGTGTTTGCATTTCTTCCCAGTCTTTGAATTGGGGTTCTTTAAAAAAGACAAAATACTGTATAATTGGGGAGTTATTAAATATTTTGAGTAGTGTGAATGTGAAGCTGAAATTACTCATTGACCTCACTGCATCGGATTGTTCAGTTTGGTTAAGTGGTAAAAATTTTTAGTTACTTTTCAACCAGCTTTCAATGGAAGCTGTGAAATATGAAGTTAGTTGTAATAATTGTTGCCCAAAGTACTTGTTTTAATTTGTGTCTTGTCAGAGTTGCTGAGCAATTAGTGGAAACCAGTGCGTGCATCTATCTGAACTAGGTGGCTGCCTTTCCAATAGCATCTGCGATGCTGCCGCTGGCATTTTTGCCGTCGGGAGTTGGTAGCTGCTCAGCAGTTTTGAATATCCGGTCCTGCACATGTAGAAGTCCAGTGTATGTGTATTTGGCTGTTCATTCTTCTCTGAATCTGTGCTTAGGGGAAAATATCCCTGGTCATTCTTAACACAGTGCAAGGATGGATGCTGCAGGTCACAGTCCTTCAACTCTTTCTTGGCTAACCAGTTGAGTATGTCTTGTGAAGCCAAATCAAATGCTTGAAAATCAAGTTCTTTATTAAAAAATACTAGACTATAAATAGAAAAAAATCCTCTATAGTATAAATCTGTGCAAAGAAATGAGATTGAGTATAAAAGTAAAGCAGAATCAAGTTTTATAAAAGGAAACGTGTGAATCTAGGGGTCTCCTCGTCTCTAGAGGAGGGCACCGTTATGGGAATGAGGTATTTCTGGTGGAAAAGGCCATCACTGCACTGACAAAACCTGTCAGCTGAAAAGTTGTCTCCGTGTAAGTGCTGGCTGAAGCTCCTCAGGCCTCCTGTCCGGTCATTCCCGCCCCCACGCCATCCTTTGCTTGGGTGGTCCAGCTGTTTACAGGCAGCCTGGCGAGTGAGGTCAAGGAATTCATCAGCGCTGAAAAAAAGGAGGGGGGATTATTTTTGGCCTGGATCAGTTCCCTGATCCCATTTACTTTCCAGGCCTGCAAATGGTTGAACTAACCCAGTTGAGGGGGCAATGGTAAAGCACAAATGGGATGCAGGAGAGGGGAAAGGGTTAGATCACTACTCTGCCCGAGAAGTAGTCCATTTTCACTGACTGTCGGTTAAATAAAGAATTTCAAGGTTGGCTGCTCGGCCAGAGGCTTATTTCATGTTGTGCTGGCTCATGTAGGCTATAGAAGCGGCTCTATCGCGTTCATTTTCCAAGCACCAAATTCTCTTTAAAAATAAAACCATTTTGATCAGCCCAGTGAATTTCAGTGCTAAGCTTTTTGGCAGGGATAGGGCTTTGGCTACCTAGCGTTCATCCAGTTCTGGCTGCATTATGAACCTTCTGAACTTCACTATAGGTATATGTTCTTGCCACGCTGTTCCTGTAAAGATTATAGATTAACTAGAGGTCTGTGATAACTACGGTTTTATTATTGGCAATTTTTAGAACTAAAACTTTGCTTGAATTCTCCCTTAAAAAAAAAAAAAAAAAAAAAAAAAAAAGAACAAGAAGTCTACCCAGGGATGACTGAAAACTGAAGCAGGGGGTTTCTGCTCCTTGCCCGGTCACTTCTTCAGCCTTTTACCATTGAGACCCAAATAACAATGAAAGCCATGGAACTGGCAAGCCACCTACCAGTCTGCTCCAGAAAGGCATGACTCTTCAGTTGCATGCTGAAACGCCAGGTACATTAAAATGCACGTCTCCTCCCAGGACCATCCTGCTGGGAAAGGTGTGGTGCAATCTGTGTGCGTGTGAGAAGGTGTTTTTCTTTTTTTTCTTCCCCCTCTTCATCAGGTAATATATTAAATTTTGGAGGCAACACTGCAATTAGAGAGGATTAACTTGTTGATGTCAGATCGGCTTTCAGAGTTGCTGTTTTGTCAAGCCTTGAGTTATGAAAGTAAAATGTAAAAGTGGGTCGATGACCTTGTATCCCAGGGAACATCTCCCTGAGCTCATGTCAGGCTAAGGATTCCTCTCTGGACTACAGAGGAGAAAAGCAGATTCTGCCAGCCTCTGTAGCTACAAATCATAGTGCCAATTGTAGATTCATCCTAAAATACCCTACACAATGCCCAAGACTGGCTGGCATGTTGTACTAGCCTTTCAGCTAAAAAGCTAAAATTTTGGTTTTAACATCTCAGATTTTCTTAACAAGGGTATTGCCAGACTCTGTCAACTAGCTCTGTTTCTTTTTCAAAAGAGGAATGTACTTCCAGTTTCTGGAGTGGTGGTAACTGTTACAGAACTAACTTCATTGGGAGGAGTTGCTTTCCACCATTCATTGTTTGGAAACTAATTGCTCATTGTTGCAAACTCCACTGAGAGTACCTACACTGAGACCAGCAAAGTTTCACTAATATACAAGTCTGACACAGCAAATATCATATTTGAGCTCACTGAATTGCTAACATGGATGCTGTATTGCCTTTCCAAGCCTGGTGCCGTGTACCACACAAGGGTTTGGAAGTTTTTACTGTAGATAGCTAAATGGTTGGCCAGTAAAAGCACGTTGAGAAGGGAGATTTTTCGTGTTGCTTTTCCCCAAATGGCTGTTCTGAGCCAGTTGAGAAGGATCTGCAGATAGTTACAGAGTTTGGGCCCCAAACTGACCCATATTCTTCATCAGTCAGTATAATATCTGCAGTCGTGTGAAAAGAGAATGTCTGGTGGATCTCTCCCTAGTCCAGTATTGTGTGATGAGGCAATGTTGTAAAGTTTAGTCCACAGAGAAGTGATTTTACTTATTTTCTAAAAGTGCTCTGCTGAGGTGAAATGGTTTGCCTGGTGGCAGTAGACCTGTGGTGGGAAGAGACCTCACACGGGAACATTCAGAGAAAGACAGCTCAATTTATCTGGCTTTACTCTCACCGTCTTTCACTGAGCTGAGAAATTGGCATCTGCATTTTTTGCTTTCAGTGCCAGCATCGGCTGCCAGGAACTGCTGCCTTGCTGGGTAGGGCTCTCTGATGAGTAGAAAACCAAAGGAGCACAGAAGAGTTGTTAATTACTGCAGATAGACAACTCGGCTTCTGAAGGACCACCCATAGCCTAAGCACACTAGTAAGGATATGCTTGGGTAGGGAGTATTTTACTGTGTCTTTGACCCTATCTAGGCACGTGAACAAACTTTTCAGGCTTTTTTGACACACTAACACATATGTCTGATTCATTTCCTGGGAACTCTGGGGAACCTTTCCCTTGAAATATGAGCAGAAAATTTGTTTTCCGTATTCCAGTGTCTGCTGGACTATAGATGTATTCACAAACTTTTCAGCATTGTATGAAGTTTTCAGTTTGAGAGAGAGAGAGAGAGAGAGAGGCAAAGAGAATGGACTTGATGTGAATGCTGCAATGTGGTGTGGCATTCTGACATTCTCATAAAATGGCTTTTGATAAAAGTCTGGGCTGATGAAGGTCACAACCTGCGTAATAGATCTCCCAGCAAACTCATGTACCGGGACTATTGAACTCCTCCATCAGCTACATTCAAAATACCACTCTGCATCGCTTTCAACGCAGTCCCTTCCTCCTGCTCTGCTTTCTTCATCTCGCACACCATTAACCAGTTCAGGGCAGGTGGAAATGAATTCAGCCATTGCACTGTGGGTCTGCCCATGTTTAGGGACAGTGCTTGGATTTGCACAAGGATTGCACATGAGCGAGTTACACTTTTTTTCAGGAATGGTACTTCTGGTTTAGTGTATGGATTATGTTTGACTCCAGCTAATACTAATGTGAACAATCTGCAAAGTACCAGGCAAAGCATAGAGAATATTGAAGGGCATGAACAGAAATGCTTGGTGTTCTCTGTAGTTGTTGAAGACCTCATTTGCTCAAGTTTGTCAGGAAATTTGGTGATTGTAATTTTTGTCGGTCTTTAAAAGAAAGTGTTAGCGTTTTGGAAGTAGGCATGTTTTCCAGCAAATACAATGGTAAAGTATATTTGCTGTGGGAGAAAAAAATACTTTTATGATAGTTGGGAACATACGGAATTCAGTCCTTTTGAAGTACAACAGATTGTCATGAGGAGTTTTTTACAAAATTAGATCTATTTAATATTTTATTTTCACATAACTGTCCAGTGGTGATTTTTGTAAATTATACTTTTTAAAGTACACTTCTGATTCAAAAGAATGTCCATATTTATACCATTTCCACTAACTTTTATCCTGTTCTGAACATTGATTCTGGACAAAGTACATTAGAAATAAATTTGGGAAGATTTAATCCACTATTTCACACACACCTGGGTGTGTGGCCTTTATTATGGCTTGTGTTACCAATACAGGAGTTGAGTGGAGACTGTCATCATTTTACTGTTTAGTGTATAAATAGTAATTACAAATAGAACTTGAACATCTAGTAAGTTCTAACAATATTTGACTAAGAGTGATCTGTGCTTTTTTGATTGTAAGGATGCAAATTGTGGTGAAGATCCTCTCTTCCAGAATCCTTTGTGCATGTGTATGTATATATGCATGAATACTTGGCCTGTGTAAGTAGGAGAGAAAATTGCTTGCCGAGATCTAATCTTATAATCTTGGTGTAAATATTCTTGCACTGTGCTTCCTTCATTGTTTTGCTAACAGCTGCCATCCTCTGAAAAGGGAGCACTGGAGCATGAAGGGAGATGGGAGGAGGGGGAATCTCCCATGCTGCGTGCAAATGTACCATAATTACGTTCATTTTTGGTTCGGTTGTGAGTGCAAATCTTTTAACTCTTCACATCTGTTTTGGGCATTTTCATCCAAGGATGTGACAAAACTTTAATGAATAGCTCCTTTTACAGTTAAGTTTTAATAGCCTGGTTTAATTGAGGGGAAACTGATACGCTGGAAGATAAGCTCTGAAAGTGACTGGCTGGTTGGGTGACTCCAGTTTTGGGTGACTGGGTTAAGATACTTGTGAGCCGTTTTCAGAGGAGCTATATATCTGCTGCTAAAACTGATTGTAATGGGGGTTTCAGGAGTCTGGATCCTAGATGGCTCGGTCCTATTGGCTGAAAGGAACATGGATGTCACCAAGAATTAATGGGAAATTCCAAAAACGTTTGGTTGCAAGAAACTTGCTCATATCTGAAGTATTTGATAGATCAGAGAGGGGAACACAGCTCTGTGCATTAAATACAAATGAGTCTTTCTGCTTTCTGTTTGAGTTTTTAATCTTTGTTTTAGAAGATTGAATGAGCAAGGTAATCAATTTAACCAGCTGTTTACCCTGAGGTGTTTTATTTATTCTTCATATGCATACATGCTCTACTTCTTATCCTCCTGTTCTTCTTTTACAGGCTAACAGTACTTTTTCTGACCAAAGTTAGTTTAGGAGTTGTGATGAGGTTTTGGTTAATTGCAGGCCTGGAAATCTGATGTCCTGAGATGTCTAATCTGTCTATGTCACACTCGTTGCTCATTTGATTGTTCTTCGTCAATGCCTTGCAGTTCCTACTGGGATTTTTGACACATGGAATTTGAACCTGTTTATCTTTCGCGCAGAAAACTTAGTTAACGTTTTGCTAGAGGCTGACAGCAAGGACAACAACAAAAATAATCTCCAATCAACAACTTTTACAACAAGTTGGGCAGGAAGCAACACCCATGCTGTGCATTTACCGACTAGCCCTCAGACCAGCTACGCAGCCATTTCCAGTCATGCAGCAATTGATTTTTGTTAGAGGCAGCAGCTGTGTGCAAGTGGGAACCCTAATACGTGTCTCTGCCTCCTGGTGTGGGTCTCTCTTCCTCTGTTTACTTACGGGCAGTGCTGACAATTTCTTTCCTCTTGACGCTGACCTCTTAGGACGACGGCGATTCACGATACAAGCATCCCAAAAATGTAGAGCTAGACGTAAAAGTGTATCACCCATGTTTCAGGCCCAGATCTTTTCTGGGGGAAGGGGTCATTTCTTAGGACGATCAGTGGGATTTGACCGTTGATCTGCTGACCTCTGCTCCGCGCACATCGCAGTGCCTGTTTTCATAGGTGAGGTGGTGAAGACCCCTTCTTCGTGAGTCTTTGTTTAGGTTTCTGTCTATTTATTTAATTTATCTTTGCTGCGGTGCTCCTGCCTGTGGGTACTTTGTACTTTTAACTGAAGCGAACACGCCGTGTTAGCTACAGTAGATAAAGCAACTGTGTAAATATACAGTGACCACACTTTTGAGGCCCTTTGTTGGAACAGCCGTGTTTATGAATGATTCTCGTGTTCCTCAGCAACCAGGCCTGATGCGGGAGGTCCGCCTTTCGGTTCTGCTTGCAGGCCCACCTCTGCCTTTCCAGCTCAGGCTTCCGGGCCACAGGGGGAGGAGGACAGGTTTCTGCCCTCTGTTTTTTTACTTCTCTCCTTTGTCAGATAAAAAGGTTTCTCTGGGATAGCCTGTTGGTGGCTGATCTTTATAGACCGGAATTGGATGGTGGGGAAGCGCCCCATCCTTGTGGTGTGCACCATCAAATCTGCTACTTCAGACATGCGTGGAGATGGTCAGAGTTTGTTCCTCGCTGTAGCTCTAGGCTCAGGTGCTGGTCCTTCCCAGTTTTGTAGTTTTGCTTTTCAGACTTGTCTTTTTGGTACAGAAGTAAAGGTCTAGCAGAGACAGGACTCCTGGGTGTAGGCTCTGCTGTGAGGATTCGCATGAATGCAAGAAGCCCTTTTTGATATATCCTTTTCCTTGAATTAAAATCAATGTTTATGGCATCAGGTAGCTTTCTCAAGTAATTAGTCACGGTGTGACCGCAGCGTTCCTGCAAGCTTCCCTGATAGTGTACTGATGCCATGCCTCTGTCTGGGCCAGCTAGTCACTGGCGTAAACGACAGTAGATCAATGTGTCCCTCGCCTTTCCTGCCCTGAGTCAGGAGGAGATATTAAGAGAGCACTTGTACGAAGCAGACTACCACCTTTATTGCCTGCTGACTCCTGGGACCAAGCCGCAGTGGGCCGTACCGCAGGCTCCAGCACACTGAGCGAAGCTGCTGAGCTCCCATGGGACAGCGGAGACTTCTTGAGGTTCGAGCTCTTCGGAGCAGCTGGTCTTGCGTGGTGCTTTCGGATTGCAGCCTGGTGCCTTTTCATCTCCTCCACAAGGAATGTATAAGTGCACCACAATCACACACACGATAATGTGCTGGTTACCCATGTTTGCAAGAGCTGCAAATTTTTTGTTGTTGTTTCTTGTATAAATACTAACAGATGTAACCAGTGGACTCCATGAAAGATCGGCATGAGGAAGAGAGCATTTGCATTTAAAACCCTTCTAAATATATCAACACAAATAAACATTTTAACAAGAGGCAGGCCATAAACAATGTTGGGAGAGTGCTCTGTCTTTTAAAGACTCTGCTTTTTTATTTTCCCTATTTTGTTCTCTGACAGATGCCAAGTGTACAAAAGGAGGATTTCAATGGTGGTTTGTACAGCTGGTGTATACGACTGCATCTCTAACAGGTTATTTTTCTTTTCCCCGGTGCCAGCCCTTTGAGGAAAGCCTTGTTCTGTCATCTTCATTTTAGTTTAATGTTCTTTAGAGTTTAATGGTGTTGGAGCAGGGAGGAGAAAAGAGGAAAGTGCAGTCTTACACAGTTATATAACTTTTTGTGGAACAGTAGTTACAAAGGGTGCGATTCAGTTACCTGTACATAAGAGCAAGGGGCCATTTATATACTTAAAGATATCTAGGACATACACAGGCTGGCAGATGCGACAACATGCAGTAGACCTGAGCCCTTCTGCAGAGGCCACTGGATCCTGCTGTGTCCCAAATGGCACTAGACATCTGGGCTGTTGGGGAAAAAAGTTTTGGGAAAAGTTCTTGCAGCATCTTGGGCACCTGTGGGCAAGGCATCCTCTTTTAGCCTTCTTATTGACTTGCTGTGTAAGAAGAGATGACTGTTTCGTGCCTTAGTTTTCCTGTCAAAAAAGCAGGGCTGATACCATAACTCATCAGAGTTGCTACCAGGAAAGTTCGTGTGGATCAGAAGTGAGACAGACCTTTTTCTGTTTGGTCTGGATTTATATACTCCCTGTCCTTCCAGTGAGGGGAAATTAGGTTTGCTCTGATTGTTTAAAGTGGTTGGCAGGATTTGCACCTCGTTGCAAATCATAAAATAAATTCCCTTGTGGTTATATTGCTTCTTTTTACTTAAATGGTCTTCTGCTGCCATTTAACCAATAAATTCCAGTAACAGCTGACATATTTGAGATAGAGGAGAAAAAACCCGTTAACATTTAGGGCTCCAACAGAGTATTCCACATAGCCTTTTCATTTTGAGTATATCGTCTTGAGGCAACGCAAGGTCATGCAGACTAGCATTAACCCTTTGGGTAGTGGGAAAGATTATGCAATTATCTGTGTCCATTTGCCTACATTTTCACCATATCGCTAGCCTGTAAAATGTCCTTACCTATGGTTTTGTCTGTATAACAGACAAGAAAAAGAGCTGAAGTGAAAGTGAAGAAAAAGAGCTTCAGCCCACTGAAGTGAATAACTTCTGGGAGGATTCACTGAGATTTACTTACTTTGTTTGTGTTTTAAATTGTTGTCTAGAAACATAGTTTGCACATGCCGCCAGTGCTAGGACCAGCTTTAAAAAAAGAAAGATAGTAACATCAGTCTCTGCTCCATTTGTTACGTCTTGTCCTTCTGCAATGCAATTTAGGAAGCTGGGAAGGAGGAAGAGATGGGGGGGACCATCTCATCTACAGAAGCGTCGGTGAAGCAGCAGTTGCCTCTGCAAGCATCTGCATTTCTTGGTCACTTCCTGAGCAGAAGCTGCCAGTCCCTGTCATACCTCCAGCAAGCAACCAGAGCCCTTTGTAAATATACTGTGTGCAAAGGTACGCAAGTAGAGGAGACGGAGCGCTGAGCTGAATCAAACATCAGACCTCCCCAGCCATGCATTGCTTCCCTCACTCCTGTCCCCTCTTCCAGGAACCAAGGCTGCCTCTGTTTATCTGCACCCTCCTCACACAGTGAAAAAGCCCAGGGCTTCAGTTTCCACTTCAAAGGTGGTGTTGGCTGCTGCATTGGAGATGGAGCCTGATAATTTTGGTTATGAGTGGCTGGTATGTTCCTACGGCTGGAATTACTGCTGGTGAAGGCGCTTTGCAGGCAGCCTTGCCGAGTGATGTCATCTGCGTGTAGCGAGGGCAGAGGGCTGGAAAAAAAGTTTCCTTGCAGTGCTCTGCCCTTGTGGCGAGACCACCTCTAAGAGATCCCGTGCCAGTAATTTCTGGGCTTCTCCACAGATGCTCTTTGAAAAGGTGCCAGCTGCTGCCAACTGTGATGGTGGTTTTTGTGCTGTGTCTACTAGTAGCTGAAATCAGGGAAACCTGTGGGATTTGGTTCTGTAAGAAGAGAAAGGAAGAAATGTGTATGTTGCACTATCGCTGCGTGCCACTGTAAAGCCAATAGCTTGCGTACATCTTTCAAGAGAAACCATTTGGCCCAGTCTAACTGGTACGTGCAACCATATTTTTAGATTTACGGTGAGGTAGCACTGGAAGAAACCGACAACTTGGGAATTGGGTTTTGGGTGTTGTATGCAGTGGCTTGTGCAATAGTACAGCTACTCAGAGGATCTCTTGAAGTGTAACTGTGCTTGCTCATTCAGTGGTTAGAGTACAGGAAGTTTGTGTCGGGGTGTGTGTGGTGTTGTTTTTTGCTTTTTTTTCTTTAAAAGGTTTTGGTAAAGTAATAGATAGGTCATAGGAAATGACGCAGTTGCTAGCTAATCCCTAGATTTGTCCTCTGCTTTCTTCTGAACAGCAGCATTTACTTTAAAAAGTTGTTAGGCAACTATACAAACCAAAGTGCAAATGTATGTCTTATATTTTGGATTCAAAACCACCCTGTCTTATTTTGAACCTTTGAGAAAAGTGATCTAGAGTTTTAATTACACTTTCCAGCCACGTAAATTGCAGAGGTAATTGTATACATCACCATTGTCTGACCTAGTTCTGCTGCCGTGCCTTTCATCTGTGGATCTCCAAGTGCCTTACAAATTCCTTCATATTAGAAGGTGGGGAACCTGGGGCACAGAGAAGCAAAGCGAATATCCAGCCTGACAGTGACTGAGCCCCAAGGGGAAGCAAGGTCTTCTGAGTCCCAGCAAACTAAGCGGCACTCATTCTTTGTACAAGTGCCCACCGTTACTGGCTACTTACGTACCCGTGTGCTACGTGCTGTGTAACTGCATGCCCATCTTTTTCTAGAAGATTTGTCTTGCATTTCTTCTCCTAACTGAATGAATGTTGTGTGTAATTCCCTTCTAAGCCTCTCAGATTTTGTTATAGTTTGTGGTTCTGGAGATTGCTGATGTGTTTAAGGTAGGTGTGTATTTTCTGTTGGGTTTTATATTTCCTTTGATGCTTGTGACACCTCCCATTTTCTCTAGAGTTGGCAGTAGGATAGTAGGGGAGCAAAGAGAGTCATGTTGCATTTAATTTTCTGCAGCAGTAGCTTCTTTCTGATGCCCTTTTTCAGAAAGTGGCTGGTGAAATAGTGGTTTCCCTGACATACAGATATGTGACGTAGGTAAATAATCCCACATATGGTTAGCCAAGGCTTTGCTTGTCTAAGTGGAGAGTGGTTTCTAGCTGCAACGCTGTTTTGCACTGTGTAAGCTGATCTTTTTCTGAAATTGAAATCAAAAGGGGACTTTCTGATAGGGATCAGTAGCAGTTGCACGTTACTCTGAAATGTATCTGTTTTAGTCCTGATGAAAGATGTTTGTTTATCTGCTTCCAGAATCAAATCTTTCTGTTTATCTACAGAGCTGGAGTATCAACAATACAGTCTCCCAGTACTACACATCCCATCCCTTGCTCACTGGGGACAGCTTGCAAGGTCAGAGGTGCTTTCACACTCCTGACCCAATTTTTCCTTTGGCCTTCGTTCTGACCTTACTCGTCACTGACAGTCCACACCAAGCGCACTTGTGCTAGACAGTGGTTATTACCAGTCTCTTTCCTACGGAGGCAAATATGTGGTGGCTTTGTATTTGCTGTGTTTCAAGATTTTAGCACAAAGAAATTAAGTGGGATAGACAAAGAGATTTTGAGGCTGAATGACGTTGCTTTCCTTCTGTTCATTGATAGCCAGCTGTCACTTTGCAAAGCCCCAGCGTTGCATTCGTAACAAGAGCTTTCAGATCAAGAGCAGGAATGCGAATGCTGTCCACTGTCCTAAGGGGTATGTTTCTCCCTTATTTCTCCACCACTTTATGTAATGTACGGTGAAACGTCCTTCACTGTGTGAAGCACCCATGGTCAGTACTGCTGTGCATGTTGGTGGTTGGGATGTGCATCTTCTATGGTCCAAGGATGTAGTAGCCTGTGCTTCATCAAAAGCTGACACCAGTACAATTTATGGACTGATTGCCATTGAATTAAATGGACTATTAACATTGTTTGAACTCATTTGCTCTTAAGTCTGTTGACTGCTTGGTCAAAACAGGAGGTTCTGTTTGCTGACATAAGGTAGTAAGTGGCCTACAGGAATATTAACAGTAGTGGCATGGGGGGGGAGGGGATGAGCTGGTTGCCCTACGCTCAGGATATTGCTGGTATCTGCACTTTAATGCCCAGACTGTGCTCTGACAGCATGCCACTCCATTATGGAGAGCCAATCCCAGCAGCCCTTGTAATTTTTTTAGGGAAACATCCTCTTTGCTGGTAAGTGGACAATGTTAGCCGAGAAGCTTAGGGTTAGCTGTGCCTGTAAGGATGTGGAACTTGCAGGCTGGACAGTTGCTTCGTAAAAATGGCCCGTAGCGTAAGCTTGTACGATACCACATTATGAGTGGTGCTGTCCTTACTTTTGCCAAGTTAATTTAGGCAGTTTAAGAAAACAAACTAAGCTCAGCTGTTGCGTGCTACTTTGCGATAAGGCATCTTATGTGTGAAATGATTTTATTTTGACAGATTCTCAAGTTTGGGGCTGTACCTTTTTCACTGTTTCATACAAAATAAAGACAAAGTGGCTATCTCTCTGTGACAGCAAAAGGGCTTGGGTCGTTTGTTTTTTGTATTTGACATACTCGGTTTCCTTTGGCTGAGAATAAAAGTAACTCTCTGAAGAGAGAAGGCAGATTCTGTGTGTGAGATGTTTCAAAATGAGCCAAGCAAGAAGCTGGTGATACAGTCTAAGGCATGGCCTAAAGGAAGGTGTATGAAACCTAGAAACCTTCAAGAGCCTTAAAGGTCAAAGCAACCTGTTAAAATCAGCAGGATAGATTGCTGGAAGCTGGGGCAAAGCTGCCAGAAGTGCAGTAACATGCTGGTCAAACTTAGCAGCTGATCGGCTCCTCTCTGTTGTCATGCAATTAAAATGCTTCTGATTTTTCTGGTTTGGTTCTTTGAAAGGTCTGCCTCTCCCCCTGGGATGGGTTTAGCTGCAGATGTTCATGAGATTACGGTAGCACTCTCAGTACACTCACTGACATTGCGCTTGCTGGAGTAACCCTTGCTGAGCCCCGGTCAGGCAGCACAGCTTGCTGCATGCAAGGTCAGTCTTTATCTTATTTGCACGGCTGGCCAAAGATCAGGCTGCTTTTAACACCAAACCTGAAACTGGAGGCTTGCTCTCTGCAGATTTTTCTCTGCTTTCTCAGGGAATAAGGAGCAGAAAGTCCAGTTGCTGACGTCTTTCAGCTTCTGCTGAAGCAATTAGGGAATGCTGGCTGCAGGGTTCAGCTCTCCCCTCGCAGGTCCTGGAAGGCCGTCGAGGGAGGAAGCTCTTCGGTTGAAAGTGGTTTCATAATCTTTGGTGGGAAGGCAGACCACGTCACTGCAAAGAAACATCTTCAAAAGTCGTGCATCACAACACTGATATGGAGTAGTAAATACAAAGTTTTCCTCCACCCTTGGCTGCTTTGTTGGCACAAGGAGCTGATATTGCTGGAATGTGAAGACTCGGTGGGTGTGTAAAATGTTCGGGACTTCTCCCTGGCGGGGACTTGCCTCTGGGGCTGAGCGCTGGATGGAGTGGTCTGCGTGTTGCTGAGGCTGTCTCCGCTCTGACGTGGGGCGGTACCTGGCGGCCGGGGGCTCGTTGGCACCCGAGCTTGCTGAGGAAGTCAAATACTGAGTGCACAGAGCCAGCTGCTGCTAACACCCCGGAGGAAACACAGGGGGTCTCTTGACCCAAACCAGATTGTCAACCATACAGGCTTCGTCTGATATGAAGCGGATAATGGAAAAAATCCACCTTGCCTTCAGGAGGAGATGGATTGCAGCCATATATAGAAATTATCTGACTTCTTTTTTTTTTCCTCAACATAAGCATTTGCAAAAAAGTGGTTCTTTTAGTGTTATGTATTCTTTACCCAAGCTTTTTTCTTTGCAGTTTGGAGTCTCAAAAAGAAAATACATGTGTCATCAGAGCTTACTGTCCAAAATCAACATTATGCTACCTGCTGTCATTGCTTTTGTGGAACACAGCACAAAAAGTTGAGGAATAACATGAATGAGAGTTAGTGAATCAAAGTGGTAAAGACAAAATACTACTCCTAAGAATGATTGGTGTCACTTGTAAAAGATCATTTTCCCCTCATGTTGAAAAAGAGAATTAGATGTCAGAATTCAGAAAAAAAAAAAGCTTTTATTTAACAAAAATAAAGCTACTGTTTAAGTGTTAGTTTTAAATGGGAAGCAAAGCATGAAACCACAGGCCATTTGTGTGTGCGCAGTGTTGCAAAAGACACAAAAGTGACTGCCAAGCACAGCAAACCCGAGCTTAAGAAGCGAGTATTCAGAAAGACCGTCCAAAAATGTACAGTGAAATCTGAAAAGTATGCTGTGCTTTTTTCCCCTATTCTTTTTAAGCATGTAGAGAGTTGATGTTAAACTCCCCTCGTGTGTATTTAAGGTCACTATCTTAAACTCACACCCTTGTGTACAAGCACATTCTGGTTAGAAGTGGAAGCGTTTAGTGGAATACAGAGAGCCCAGATCCTGACTGGGTGTTGCTGAAATTTTCCTTGCTGATTTTTAAACAGTTGTTCATCTGCACAAATTAAGTTCTGTAGTTACTTGTCTTCTGACATTGTAGACATCAAACTTCAAAGGCTTGCTTGACTGCCAGATAAAATATTGGCATCCTTTTATTCCTAATAGTCCCTAAAATGAAAGAGTGTTACAGGTTCTGAGCTGGAAGGAGTAAGTCTTGATCACGTTGGAATACAACTGGAATGAGAAATCTCATTTGCTCTTTGAGAATAATTTATAAAGAAGTTGAGTGGAGCAGGAAAGATGACTCGGGCTTTCTGTTTTGCAGTATTGAATTAATTAGCTCATAATTGAAAAGGGAGCCTGATTCTGCAGACACATAATTTGTTATTTAGCATAATACAAACACACTGTTTTAACAGAAGAGGATTAAAACATCTAGCAAGGGACTATTTTCAATTCTGCTCCTTGTCACCATATGGTGGTTTTACTCTTCAGTTTTCTGTGAATATGAGTTATGCATGAGTTATGAAATGCAGCGTTGTAGAATGAGAGCACAAAAGAGCTGCCATTACGTTTGCCAGATCAGTGGTTTCAGTTTTTCAGTGTTCTTGCCCTGTTCAGGAATGTTAGGCTTATATTTGAACAGTGGCCGTAGAAAGTTGTCCTAGATTACCTTCTTCTGATAGAAGAGATATTGTTGCATGTTTTTGATGAATTCTTGCCAACATCTGAGAAGACATAATTTCTGATAAGTCCCACCGGATTTGCAAATTTACTGTTCCGTTTGCTAGAGATGTATGTTGCTAGAAAAAAAGAACAACATGGCAAATTTTTTATTTGATTGGGGTTTTTTGCGCTTTTTTCAGTCTCTGCTTTTACCATTTCTGATGGGTGGTACTAAACTCATCTCTGAATATTGTTTCAGATAAATGTAGTGAAAGAAGAGACTTATAAAAACTGACAGGTTCACTTGGTAAGGTTTCATATTTTGTGAACTGCAGAATCTTGGTGAGAGCAGCAGAGCGACTGTGTCTCCTCAGCTATGATAGCCATTAGCTTTGGGTCTCCGGTGCATTGTACAGCACTAATTAATATTAAAAAAAAACAAAACAAAAAACGCACAAAAAAACTTATAAGAAAAACCTGTAATATTTCATAGGGTATTTGTAAGAATTTTATAAAATACAGACTTCTTTAGCTATGGATTCTTTAACTAAATGAGTTAGTTTTGTCTCGGGGCCCTCCAGTGGAATCTGGGTTCTAGGGAGAGGGCAGGACTCCTCTTAACATTGTGATAGATGACTTCTGCTGCTGTTTGCCAATTCTGTAAACCCCAGTTTAAATTCTGCTAAAACCCACTTGATCTGAAACTTTGAGATCCTGCATTCTATAAGATTTTTCTGTTAGGATCAAAACATGAGCACAGAGGAATCTGTACCTGGGTAGCACTGGATGTTGGCAGGATGTGCAGAAGCCTGGCCAGCTGAGCAGGTTAGATCAGAAGTGTAGCTTTTGCCACATGAATGTCTGTTTTCTGGGCAGTGATCTGGCTGGGCTTGGTTCTGGCGACACGGTGAAATGCCAGGACTGGAACAAAGTACAGAAACCAGGGCAGCCGATTTTGGATCTTAGCATCTGATTCACTGGGGGCTGGATTTTCCTGGGCTTAATTCGATTGCTCATGGGAATTGAGGAAACGAAGACTCATGTCATCTTATTAAATTCTCAGGTTTCACATATGGTTTAAATGATATCCCTAGAGCATTTTGGGGCCATTCAGGAGAAAAAGGAAGATGCAGGGGTGTGTACTTCTTATTTTCCATAATGCAGTTGCATGTGGCTATACTAGATTTACTCTACTTTCATATTTACATAACTCAGAGGGACGTCTTTTAGCCTCTTGAATTCTCTCTGTAGTCTGAATTCACACCTTTGATGCTTTCCTTTGTGGAGAGCGTTAGACTTGGTTACAGCTCAAGATAAAGGTGTCAGCCTCCGATTAGTCACATAGAGCATCACCTGAGTCATCTCCATCTTCAGCCTGGTTCAGTCTCAGCCTTCTTGAAGCTGTGCTGATGGTTGAGCTGCTGATTTCTGTCTCCAAATAATGTCAGTGCATATTAATGAATGTCATGAATTGATTAAAATGGTTCATGAGACGACTAAGATCTCAAAGAGTTCAAACTTAAGTATAATGGCGTAGAAACTGCTGATCATCTGTGTCTGACTTGGGTAGTGGCTGAATCATCTCTGGGAATGATCTGATAACTTGCATCCAAGATTCCTGTAGAATGGTCATTTCAATGGCATTTTGATTAGGTGTTGTGGAGAGCAATTGTGTGATGTAGATTATTAGGGAAAAAATAAGCTCCATAAAGCTTCAGTCACTGTGGGTTTTCTTTTCTCCCCTAGACCTTCAGCAACTGTGAACTGCAGCAGGATACTCAGCACAGGTTTGAATGCTGTTAAGAGAACTAGCAAAGTCAAGGGTAGCATTCGTCCTGCAGTGACTAGTGAAATGTATGATTTTTGTGTGTGTGTGTGTATGCCTTAAACACTCTTTTTTTGGCAGTAAAAGTGTCAGCTTAAGCTCTTCTCATCCAACATTTTAATGGTCTGACATGGCTATTTATGCTTTTGTGTCTGGTAAGGCTGATGGACAGTTCTCATAACGTGCCTTGTCAATAGCTCTGTGTATTTGCCATGGCAGTGTTGAGAGCCTGTGGTACTTAGTTCCTGGGAAGGACAATACAGTTGCCATTATTCTTTGTCCTACTATGATTTTTTCCTGCTAGGAAAACAGAATGGGCGCAGCATTAGTCAAGGACCATAGTTTTTAAATGCCTGAGAAGAAACATTGTGGTTGTCTAGTCTGACGCCTTCAAAACTTCATCCAGGGAGTTTTGCATTGACTTGTAATTTGCAGTTCACTAGCTTTTCATTCTGTTCATGAAAGTGTGAGGGAATAGATGACAAGTTTAGGGGTTGAATCTCAGTTCTTTACTCATGGGATGAAGGTTGTTGCCACCACTGGTTGCTTGTCTCAAAATGCATCTGCAGGATCTGGACTTCTAAATGAAGTGCACCAACGGTTTTCCTAATGACTTGCTCAAACTGCTCTTAGTTACTGAAAGACAAAGTTATGTCTCACTTTCTTCACCTGAGTGAAGACTAGTGCAGCCACTGAAACAACCAATTTGGTGCTTCATGATGCATCCTTTGTTCTTGAAAGTACCAAGACTTGTATTCATCCTGAAGACAGTACTCTATGCAATGTTGTTGACTCTTGTGTGCATCTGCAGCTGGATATAATACTTATAGGCTGACAACAATATATTTAATCTAACACTAGATTACTGCCGGGATTACATGTGTGGGTCATGTTTTAAAACGTGCAGTTGGAATTCAGTGACATCTACAGTACATCTGCTGCCTTTGAGGCATTACTGCTGCATCACTGTCTCTTGCAGGGGTCACCGCAGCAGGCTGGAACATTGTGTTTCCAGCTCTGTGTAATAACCTCCCAAATGAATGATATACTGGACAGTAACTGAAAATATTGATGAAAATATTAATAAAAATAAAAGAATAGAGGGGCTGATGACTAGGTATAGCTTCCTCGTAACTGGGCGTGTACAGACAGTGTGCTTAGATGAGATGAAAAAGAAAATGGGAGACAAGACAAGAATTTCAGAGGTGTGGTTTGTCTGGCACTGACGTTTGTGGCTGAGCTCGTAATGCTCTGATATGCACAAGATATGCTTATAGGCAGTTGCACCTTTGAAAATACGATGCTCTTTCTTCATGCCTAATCCTTGCATCACAGGAATGGCTCTGAATGTACAGTAAAGCCTTTGATCTGTACTTTGAGAGAGGTATTGGCAGGAAATTGTTAGGATTGGCTGCAGGGGTGTTAGGATGTGGGTCAAACTGAAACTTTATATCAGTACTTTCGATCTGAGTCTGATTTTTTTATTTTGCAAAGAACAAGATTTGAGGTTAAGGTCCTGAACTTAAATCTGAAGCAGAGAAGCATATTCCTTGGTGGTTCTCTGAACTTTTGAGTTGGTTTAGTGATCCAAAATCTTTCAAAACATTGGAGTATTTGGGAATAATCTGCTACAGTGTTTACAGTGTTGAATTTGGTTTTGGTTTCTGTTTTATTCATTTCCAGTAAGAGCTGGTAATTTGTTGCAAAGAAACAAGAACAGAGTCTGATTTGGAATTCAAAGATACATATTTTTAAATTATATATTTTTCAGAAACAGAAAGCAAAAAGGTCTTTCTCAGCAGGATGCAGCCTAGAGGAAAAGGCAGAGGTTACTTTATTATGCAAGCTTTGTATTTCCTTTCCAATAATAATACTTCCCTAAAATGCCTTGATAATGTCTAGTTGAAGCTTACTGATTACTCGGGCCTTTTTCAGAGGTTAACATGGATGCTGTGCCTTATTTTAAGATGCTTTATATTTAACTTGTTTCTTTGTCTCTGGGGAAATGATTGATAAACAATCTCTATATTAAGCATTCTTCTTTAAGTGTTGTCTGGGCAGATGTAAGTAGGAAAATGAAGCTGTTTAAATTCTTGATGCTCAACCCTTCCTACTAATTCTGCTCTGGTTGTTTTTCTGATAAGCCAGATTTCTCTCTGTAGTTGCAAACATAATAGTGCCATGAGATTCTGTTAATGCTGTAGTAACATACAGCCAAAGCAATTAGAAGGAAGAAAGCTGATATTAACAGTAAGTTATATATACCTTTTGTTCAGCCATGCCTAGTGAGAGTTGAGTTTATCAAATAAAATGTTAAGAAACTGAAAGATGAGAAACAAATCCTGTGCACGGTTCAGTGCGAGTGGCTGGTTATAGTTTAGGGCTGGCACGTTGTGCCATTGATCCTTTGCCGTTAGGGGAAGCAGGATAGGTGTGTAACGCAGGGCTGTCTTAGCTGGAGGGAGCCTGACTTGTGGATTAGAGGGAGCAGGACGTTTCCTCGGTCACTGTTATGATTGTGTGCTGTGCAGCGGCGGTGTCATACAGTGACGTGGTAGTATTTGTGGATTTTAATTACATAGAGGAGGGCAGGAACGGTTATCCTTTTTTCCATTAGTGCCTTGGGTAAAGCTGATGCAAGCAGAAGTGGGCAAAACTCATGATGTGTATTCAGGTGTAGAGTTCAAACATACGTCTAATTTGGAAGCTTTTGTATTCTGCTAAAACCAAAATGCCATAGAGGAGAAGCAGCTCATGTTTTCATCCATGTTTGGAGTCCACATCATAATACTCAGTGGTAGTTGTAAGTTCATGGTGGTTTGGATTCAGATTTACCATTAAATGTTAATGTACTTCGGTAGTATTGGCTTTCTGATAGCTTTCTCTTGGAAAATCTGTGGCTAGCTTAACTTTGGGCAAACAGTTCACTGAAGACCATTCAAATTTCCTTGGTAGAAGTTTCTTGGACTAATAGTAATAACTGTTTGGTTGTTGAGGTCAAAGCTCTGAAATGGTACACTTCTCTCGCCCTTTCCTCCCTGAGTGGAAATCTCAGTCTACAAAGTTGTGTTTGCAATATTTGAGGTTTTATAGAAACAAGCTATTTCCTTTTAGAGATAGTAAATAAATTAATAAAATAATCTTGGCAGAGGGCAAGGATGTTGCTGCAGAATTATGCACAGGAAAGCTGACTTGACAATGTAATTGAGCTTGAAAACCAAAACGTAATTGCCAAGGGTGGGAGTGAAACCTGCAGCCATTGTGCTGACACAACCTGAAGGTCTAGCTTGTCTAAAAGGCTGGAATTATTTTAAAGCAGATTTTGATATGAACCTCGAAGGGAGGGGAGGAGTCAGCCTAGTCTAGTATGCAAAGCTGCTTTGTCGGAAGGGTGTATTTTCAGTGAACATATAACTCTCAAGTGATATTGTATAAGCCATCTCTATGTTGATAGGCTGTGTGCTGCATAATTTTCCCCTTTAAGCAGTAGCATTGTGGCCATCTTTATGGTCTGAGAATCTAAATAAGGTCAAGTAAATAGGCAGAGGAAATCCAGAAAGCAGTCTGATTTTTCCTGCAGCCTGGGAAGCACTTGTGTTGCTTCTCACCTTCAGATGTGCATCACTAGCTGCTGTCTGGGTAAGTAGCTGGTTTTTTTTCTGAAATTGCATCACCTAGAGACACATCTGCATGGTCTCATGTGTTGTGTTGTGTGAGCCCCTGCCCGGTCTCTTGAAACAGCAGCAGGGAGGGCATGTACCTATGTTTCTTTGCCCATGTGTGAGCCCTGTATCAGAGAATACAGAGGAAATGTGTGAGTGTGTCTTGTTGAGGGCTGAATCATCCAGTTGGAACAGAAAATACTATTGGAGGACTAAGGTGGTGGTTTAGTTTTCCAAAAAAAAAAACTGTGAGAGAGAAGAGAAGTGCATGATGCATTAGTGTCTGATAAACAAGGCTTCTCTGGAAACACATCTGTTTGGAGCCGCATGCATCGTGATCCCTGGGGGCTATTGCAATTCCTTGGAATTCTCCAGCCTTTCAGGAGCCGCCCGGGTAAAAGGGTTTGGCAGTTTCACAGCGCCTGATTGCAGGGTTGCTCTTTGTTCTGCTTTTCAAAGTGTGTATGTTGAGATGATGGTAATGACACCTTTCGTAAGCAGGTGCCCATGCTTCACTTTAGGCACTCTTATTTAGCTATCCTGAAAAGTAACTTGCTAGGCTAATGAATGTTGTATTGAAACAAAAAGTTTGCTAGTTGGGTATGCCAGTTTCATACCACTTCATTCTCTGTGAGTGCAATGCCTTTATGATTTTAGCTAAATATTTAATTCATTTATTTTTTTTTTTTAACGCAAAGAGAAAGTGTCCCTTTAAATACTTCATTGTATGCTTTTGCATAGTAAGGGAGCTTATGAAGGTAATTTAGGTTCTAACTGGTGCTCTGTGTCCTCTCCATTATGCATTTACCAGTCAACTGACACTTTTCTCAAATATTTACTCTGATATTTCACTGCAGTTGCCCTCTCCTTCTCCATTCCCTCACCATCTCCCTTCCATGGAGGTATCGCACATATTTCTCTATTTAAATAGCAACACTCCCATCCAGTACAAACAGTCAGTCATTAAACAATGAGGAAGGCCAACAGTGGAGGAGGTTATGGGTGGGGCCAGGAGTTTGCAGAAGACTTCCTGCTGAAAAGAAGAAAAGGACACTTTCCATTAGTGTCAGGGTGTCATTCTGTAATGCTGAGAGAGACACAAAATCAAGAGGAAATCACTGCTGCAGACACGAGAGCTGGATCTCGCTTAAAATTATGTAGAACCATCCAAATTATTGTTGAAGGCAAGACATGTGAAACAAAATACGCACTTCAACCATGTTTTCCCATCTCCTCCTGTAGCAGAAGGTGATTCCAAGTGGCTGTGACTCATCCTCAGGAGGTCCCTGGGTTTTTTTGCCTAATAACAGTGAGAGTTTAGTGAGACTATCATTAACAGAATATCTGTGGCTTTTCTGAAGGCTCTGCTACATGTCCTTTCTCTTATTGAAGGTACAGCAGAGAGCTGTATTAATATTTTGCTGGGAACTCAAGACCCGCTTATCTTTTCTCCAGAAAAGATCAGAATAGAGCATTCCCTGTTGGGAATTCAGAAGCGTAGTTGGGTTACTGCACTCCCTGTCCTGTACTTGTTCATGAGATTGAGATTGAATGTGGCGTCCTGGGAACTGCAGGGTTAAAAGTGCATTAAAAAGAAAAGGAAAAAATTGTTAATGGAATCCATTTGACTATTATAGTGTTTAAGAGTTTCACGGCTCTGCAGGTAAAAGGCATGGACATGATAAGTAGTGCTGGAGAATGCTTGTTTAAACGAAGAAGAAGAACTTAATATATAGCATATTTATGTTATGTTTAGTTTTGCAACAATTTAATTTCTACATTTTGTAAATAAATTGTAGTAAGAAATGAGCTGGGTTGTGCATTAAGAAGGTGGTGAGAACTGTCAGGATTGTGGAGTCCATGAGTCGAATTATGTATTTCTAATGGAACATGGGATCCTGGATAGCTCAGCTTCTTACCAATTCAGTATTTTATACTTGGATCACCTTTCAGGTTAGACTTCATGCGCATGGGTGACAGAGGTGAATGTATTACTTCCCTTGCAGCTGCCTTCAGCCTTTTCAGTTTGTAAAACCCTAAAATTTTCCATGGGAGGTGCAGATCCTTGCACAGCGGATGTGACCCTGCTGATAACAAATGCAGTTTCCTTCTTCACCTTTTGTTGACCTACTAGAGAGAATGAACGACAGGTCTTTGGAGATCTGTAAACCAGAAGTAAAAACCACTGTAACTGCAAGGACAATATGCAGTAGAAACGTCCTATTTCAATTACCTAAACCAGTTCTGAAAAAACAACTGAACAGAGATCTCCTGTTCATAGTACAAGTCAGTTTGGCCACATTTCCGGTTATTTAACAGACTGATTATTTTCCAGGTGCCAACTTTGTATTTGAAATCAGCTGATGATCTTTTACTTCCAGCTTTCAGGGCTGCCCCTGGTTAAAGTGGTCATTAAAGGGTAGCATTTTAGTATAGCATACATTGTGTCTGGCTGGGTCTGAAACCCCTACACCCAACCCTTTCTCCTCTCTCTGATTTATCAGCATTTGATACATTTCATGGCATGTGACAGGGCTGATTTATTGAAAAAGAATTGAAAATAGAGAGCAGCCTTGACTCAAGAACAGTTTGTGGATGCAGTTTTGTTTTCTGTCACATCATTGTTGCTATGGTGACTTAGTAAAGATCTGTTTAGCAGTCACTAGATGTTTCATGTTCTGGGCAAAAGTTAGGGATTTTCCAATATTCCTCAAACAGTTGTTCTACAGAAGTACGTTTGTGTATAGCCGCCTGCAGTAAGTCCCTGCTACTCTTGTTACTTACTGCTGTCGGTCTCTTCTCCCAGGTAACAAGTGATAGGACAAGAGGAAATGGCCTCAAGTTGCGCCAGGGGAGGTTTAGACTGGATATTAGGAAATTTTTCTTCACCGAGAGGGTTATCAAGCATTGGAACAGGCTGCCCAGGGAAGTGGTTGAGTCGCCATCCCTGGAGGTATTTAAAGGACGTTTGGATGAGGTGCTTAGGGACATGGTATAGTGGTGGTCTTGGTAGTGTTAGGTTTACAGGTGGACTCGATGATCTTAAAGGTCTTTTCCAACCTATATGATTCTGTGATTCTGTGATTCTGCTTCTGTGAGAAGGTGTGTACCTGGTGTATTTTGGCTTGTGGTATCTCTTCCTTCCTGAAGTAATTTCAAGGAAGGTGCATAAACAACCTACCCGGCTTGTCAAGGTTATCGACTACTTCCTCCCCAGGAGGGACGTCATGGAGTGCAATGATAAATGCAAAGGGATGGAGAACATGAACCCTGCTAAGGAATGGTCCTTCTTATGAATCGGTTATGCAGTTTTGGGGGAGGAGGAGGATGTGTTTGGAGCTGATTCACATGGTTGGAGTCAGGAAGTCTGAGCTCCTTTCCCACATCTCTCAGGCTTCTCACGTCACCGAAGGCATGATCAAGAGCATGATGCAGCTACAACCTTAACTGAGATTTTCTTCTTCTAGGTTGATAAGTGGGCGATAGTAATTCTTCTCTTCAATGTTTATTGGGAGGGGTCGAAGGCTGCAGTGCATGCTTGCAGAATTGCTGCTCCGAGCAGAGGTGCTCTACCTGGCAGGCGAGTCGGGCCAGTGTCTGTGAAAGTCTCGCCGTGTCTGACAGGTTGGGTCAAAAACAGCTCCCTCCCCTTCCTGCTCCCGATCACTGGCCTGGGAGCAGCCTTCCTGCCCATGGGCAGTGATCTGGCGGATTTGGCCACCATCTGGGTGGCATGCTGTGGTCAGCCTCCAGCTCTGCAGTGGGGCAGGTGCACCTTGCAGCATGTTCTCATCCCTGTTAGCAGAGGTTTGAAAGCAGGAGACAAGGTTTCTTATGTAGGCTTGACCTCAGAGAGACCTTTTTGGACACCAGCACTGCAACTGATTAAGCGTTCAGAGCTACTGGAAGTCCCAGTGGTGTTCCCTTTGTCATGCTAAGATAGCCAGAGAGAAGGGGTTGATTTCTTATGGGCTACTTAGGCAGGATCATCTGGATGATGGGCATCTTCAGAAAGTCTTCAAGATATGTCCCTTATTTTAATCCCAGAAATTCAAATAGTTCTGCTGGTAAAATAAACTGAACACTCATAAGTGCTCCTTCAGCTGGGTTTGACAGTAAAAGAGAAAGATCTCCTCATTAAAAAAAAAATTCTATATGCATTCCAGCTAACATAATTAATAAATTTTTCCTGCTTATTTGACTCTCCTGTCATGGTACATATTCCATAATATGACCTTATTTTCCCTTCTTCTTAATGATGAACTTCTGTTCTGTGCTTTAAACTTATTTCAGAGCTGAATTAATTTGAAGTTCTTTCCTCTGCTGGTGCCTGCTGCACCGATTTTGCAGATTTTTGGAGCACGTATGTCTTAATGTTGAGATCAGCTTTTTCTTGCCAGCTCCTTGATGAACAGTTTTGGCCTGTCCATTTTCTATAGCTCCACAGAACTGATACTTCAGCCCCACTGCAGATTGGAAGGGTTTTTTTCTGCACGGCCTGGGGTAATCTGTTTCTTACGGACAGCTCTTACATTTTTATCGGTTTTGTAAGGTTAATTAATGCAACAGCCTCCAGTCCCAGTTGTCTTAAATATTTAGAGGAGAGAAAAAGATTTATGCACATTTTTGCTGCAAAGCTAGATTTGGTTGAATTTCTGTTGAATTTCTGAGTTAGATTCCCAGCTGGTATAAATCAGTGAAGTTCCACTGAAGTCTTTTGGATGATCAGCTCAACTGAGGATCTGGCCTTTCTTAATTAAATTGTGTCACTTACTGAAGTTGAGCTACTTTGCACTGGGCATATGACAGTTGCTGCTGTGTTTTTGTGTAGAGAAATATGGGATTTATTTCCACTATCTCTTATCTCTGTGTAGCTGTAAAGAAAGACAGGTGTGTGTGTGTGTGTACATTTATACACACACAGAGAGGGATGTTTATAGACATGGTCACACACACACATATAAATGTGGCAGGAAAACCCCTCTCTTTTTTTCCTGTAATTAATTATGCACTAGTACATTCTAGGCTTCAGCTGACATGGATGGGTAGAGCCTCACTGAAGATTTGGGCCACTGTGTCCAAATTTGTTTTCATGTGTCAAAAAGCTCCAAAACCAACCAAACAAAACCCCACCAAGCATTGCTACCAAACTTGGAGACACTTGGGGACAAAGCAGCTCCAGGCAGAAATAATTTAGATTCGCCCCACTGAGAGGTCCCTTCCTCACGGGTCCCTGGATTAAGCACCCTTTTCACCCAATGTAGTCCTACTCCCAATGCACAGAGCAAGTGAGGTCTCTTCTTGTGGTCCAACACATGAAACCTCCTGCTTGTCGGGAGGAGTGGGAAGGGAATGGTGATGATGGGCAGGCCAGGGGTCTGGGAATTGTGATGGATTAGATGAGAATGTTGTTCCAAGGAAGCTCAGAAATTCCTTTGTGCAGCTTTGGGGCAGAGGTGGGTGTCTCCCCGCTGTTAGTCTTTCTGTCTGTTTTCTTATCACGTTAATCTCCGTCAGATTAACATTGACTTTAAACTCTTTCAAGTCGTTATGACAAGTGAGCATGGCAGTAAATTCTTCCATATCAAGAGTGAGACAAATTGTACTGCCCTGCATATTATGGCGTAGTGCTACTAATTGCTTAACTTGATAAATGTCTTCTGATAGGTTATATAGTTAATGAACAAAGATGTTAATTGCTCTTATCTGAAATAGCTACATTTGCAGGGGTGTTTTCTGGAGCCACGGGTGTCTTCTAACAGAGATTTATTTAAAATCATCCATTGTTTTCAGCAGTTTCAGAGTCCATTACCCTTCAGTGTGCCAACTGAATAGTCTCCACCCCCGTCAAAGTTTTGAGAGCAATCAACTCTTCCTACATGTTATTCAGCAGGACTGAATCTTGTTTGCGTATGGAAAACTTATGTGTAATACAGTACGTTCATCATTCTGGGCTGCAGCAGCATGGCTCATTCTTAAGAGCAGCCAAGACAGAAATAAGCACCTGACAGTGGAAGAGCAAGGGTCTGGAATAGCCCTGTTTCCCCCCGCCATCTGGAGTATTTAATTGAGAAAATCATTCTTCATTGTTGTTGTGTTGGTGGGAGTTGTCAGTCTAAATATGTTTTAATGCAAATAACCATCTCTATTTGTAGAATTCATCTTTTCTAGATGCTTTCTTTGGAAAATACGCAGTTGAAGATTTAGTACATTATTACATGAGTAAGTGCATACAAGCCTCATATTAACAATGGACGTCATGTTTATTCTTTCCCTTTTAGAATTTCCCATGGAAACAAGTGGGCAGATTTTTGCATTATTGAGTAGTCTGCTGCTGCCGACTTTTCCCAGAAACGCTAAGAGAAAACTAGCCCTGCGTGTAAGCTTACATGTTCTTCCAGTTTTGGGAGCACTGGGTTCCCCTAAGATTTGATTTATAGTAGGTTTTGGTGTGTGGCTATTCTGGTACAAAGTTGTTTCAAAGCTGTATGATTAATAAATCTTTATGGAACTGAAAAAAGACAAAGTTCTCACTGAGGTTAAGACATACCTGATTTCCCAATGGAGAAGTTGCATGTTTCGTTAGGAGGCTAAAGGCTAATGTGAAGAGAAAAATGTTTCCTTGACTTAGGGTTTTTGTTTGTTGTAATAAATTTCATTTTCCTTTATGAGTCTCTTACAGTTTTTCAGAACATGTTTAACAGCAAACAGCCAGAAGTTAAAACTGTAACTGTAAATCTGTAAGTTGACGTATGTAGGTTCTCTGGCCAAAGTTTCCTAAGTCAGGATTAATTTTGTAGAGTGAATGGGAAAAGTGCATTATCTTGCTTCATTTGATAAATTTCAGACTTTGCCAAGAAGTATAAATTTCCTTTCAAAAATGACAGCTATAAAAGTAAGAATTATTATTTTCTTAAATAAAGGCATTTTCAATTGAACTTGATGTATTACTGCTCAAAGATGCTGTGGCTTTAGACTGTCTCATACCAATAGTTAGACTGAAATATTCAGGTCCTCACTGCTCACTCCCTTCCCTATGATATGCTGCCCCCTGAGTTATGTTAACATAGTACTTTCTGTTTCACGTTAGAAATGAGGCCGAAGGAGCTAAAAAGCAATCTGGTAAAGGCTGGGTGGGTTCCCTGATCTGCCTGGCACTACAGCCAGACAAATATTTTATGGGCAGAGGCAAAGTGGGCGGATGGAGGTGGGAATGCTGCTTAAGACTAGTATTGATGCCACGTGCTTCGTGGTGACCCACTGAGGATCAGTGTCATTTTAGGTATTTTCAAATCTCTGAGTCCACGTCTGTGGTCTTGCGTGTTGTTCTAATTTGAATTTCCCATGGAGTGACCTGGGGGTGAGGATGCAGCTTCTGGGGGTGTGTGCAAGCAAGACCAGCTGGAACATGAGAACATGCAACACTTGCACTGCTTAGTTATCGACCACAATGATTCACCGTGATCAACGTTCTCATACCTGAATGTCAAAATAGCCAGTGTTTTAAGAGGAACCAGTGACTCAGGCTGTGGTTTTACCTCGGGCCATTTCCTGATAAACGGCTCAACTGTGCTTGGTCTTGTGAAAACACAACCATGGAACACCGCTCTGTCCTCGCATCTGTGTGTGTGCAGGGATTAGGGAAAGCACAGCTTCATGTGGGGCTGACCATCACCTCATTAGTGCCATGGTCTCTCTCTGAGGAGCACCATAGCCTCGTGAGGTCCCGGAAGCCTCCAGTCTGAGGACAACTCTGTTTCAGTGCTTCTTCAGAGCATCTCTGCACAGCCCTAATGGGGGGGAGTGTGGTCTTCAGTGTTTGACAGCATCTACAAGCACGATTTCAAGGAGCTCTACACAGCGATAAATCACTTTGCTGTAGACTCTTTAGATTGCAAAACAGAGGTGAAGCTGCCTATAGCTGGTGTTTTCAGAACTGAAAATATTTGACTTCCTAGAACATGGTGTTTTTAATGGAAATGGAAACAATGCATATAACGTTGCTTATAGGGACTAAAGTAGATTTGGGCTATTCAGTTTTTGAGTAAGATAGCAAACAATTGTTGTAAAGGTACAGTGTGTGAGGTATGGCTGGACAGAAGGTATGGAAGTGGGATCATATGAGTGCTATATAAACTACCACATTGGCATAACGCTTTCATTTGGAGACCATCTGTGTAATTCCATCCTATGGTTTAGGTAGTCTTCCCAGCCTTTGCAGACTGTAGAACTCTGTGTTCCTCCATTCTCCTTAATGAAAAGGACTGACCTATGAGAAGAAGTTATGCCTGAGATGAAATCACTTGTGTATGGCTACAGAGCTGTGATTGAACCAGATCAGTTACCTTTAATGCTGTCTAAATGGACGATTTAAGGTATAGAAGAGGCTTCTCTTGGGAACAGATTCTGTGAGAATTCTTCAGATCCTCTTTGAAGTTAATGGAGGGTGTTAAGGGCAGTCAGCACCTTCTTAAGAGAGAAATTTAAATTGCTTTGATTCATTTCATTTTATATTTGCGTCGGCCGGTTCTGGATTTCTCCCTTTTCCAGTTTTTCAGAGCATGTTTTTGATAACTTTGCCTCCTGAGCATACTAGATTTTATGCTGGCTGTTTTCATATTTTTCCCTGAGTGTTGTAATGCTGATTACCGAAGGATCTTGGGCCTTTGGCTTCCTGTGAGAACGAGATAATTACTCTCCAGTAGGCAATGCATGACGTACAGTATCAGCGTTAAGCCACTGGGATTCCAGTCACTAGTGTAGAACAATATTGTGGGTAAATGAATAAGCAGAAGTTTATCATACTTCCTGCATAACAAGGTTTTTGTTAAAGAGACAGTGAACATTGTTTTAAGCGAGGTCTAGTGTAAAATGAATGCTGCCGCAACAAATGTTACTGACAAATAAATTCAAGTTCGGTTCCCTGGCTTGCTGGGTTTTTCTTGCTGAAAAGGCAATGGACTTTTTGTAGCAGCACAGGTGGATGACAGGGCCATCATTGCATTTTGGCAGATGACGTTTATGGCCTTATGAACATGTATGAAGTGTATAACTTCAAAGCATGATTTCCAGATGCACCACCTACTTAACTTATGGAAGAAAGTTGTCCCAATAAGAAGTAGAGACGTTCCAAATGCAATTTGCTTATTTCACACTCGCCCCCAGGAATCCTGTGTTGTGATTTTAAGAGTTGACCCTGAAATAGATGTGGTTTCTCCCTTGCCTTCTTTATTTCAAGACTGTCAGTTAAAAATAACTTATGTTTTGGGCACAGTGGGAGTAAGTTTGAGAAGTTTAAGCTATATGTAAACTAGTAATAGTGAGAAAATAATTCATAAACGTAATGAATTGTATTCTCTTGCAAGACATGGCTAACCCAAGGGTTTATCCACATGGTGGGATTAATCAGCATTTTTGTATGAAAGTAGTTTCTCTGCCATAGCAGTACTGATCAGTTTGCTTACGCTATAGCAAAGTGAAATAAATGACGTCTTTGAGGACCTCTGTTAAATACTCAAATTACTTAAACAACACGAAGGCTTGCATAAAGTATGGTGTATGTACGCATACTAGATAGATACACAGCTATAACTCCATGTATTTACTTAGGTTTAGGACGTAATTTTACGTGTGCTTGCATGTATACATTTATGTTTCAGCTTATCTCAGAGATAATTGTACTTCTGTAATGCCTAAGAATTATGGGGATACTAATAAAGAGTTTCATGTTTAACTTTGTTTCCTTGCTACTGTCAATTTATGTTGTACATGTAATTGCAAAGCACAGTTACTTATTTATATTTTAATTGTGACTTTCATTTAAACTGTGCATCAGCAGCCTGTGCAGGAAACCAGTACTTACGTATAGGCTGAGATGAGCAGGTTGATTGCTCTGCTTTTGCTTGAGTTTAAACATTGAGGGCTGAATCTTTGGAGGCCCAACAACCACTGTCAAATGTAGCAGTCTAGATTTTGATGATGTGCGTGATCAACCTTGCAGCCAGGGAGAAGAACAAGAATGCGTGGAACAAAACTACCTTAATATAGTACACTGCTGTTCTGCATGTATGAATGAGATGCTTCTTTGTACATTGCTAGCACGTGCATGGCCAGACCCCTTCATAGCTCAGTTCAACTTGAGATTAGGTTCCATTGATTTTGGGTCCAGAACAAATACATTTTGACATTTTTGTATTTCGGGCACCTAAGTCTGGCCTGGTTTTGTTTTTATGTGTGTCATCTTAACTCTTGAACAAGTTGGATGAAGGTGGCTGGATGGATCTCTCTGTTGAATGGTCTGTATAGGAATTTGGCTTTCCAATTAGATATTTTGCGGATATTTTCAACATCAAGACTAATTTTGATACTGCTGTTCTTACTTCGAAATTGTGAAACTTCTGATGACTAAGTAAACTTTTTTCCCCTCTCCTTTGTTTCCTTGCAGCCAACTGGGTACATGGAAAACTCCATTTCCTACAGTGCTATTGAAGATGTTCAACTACTCTCCTGGGAGAATGCCCCTAAGTACTGTTTACAGCTCACAATCCCAGGGGGTACTGTCTTACTGCAGGTACAGTAAACACAGAAGTACAATTTTCTTTCTCTCTTGCTATGAATCTCCTTTAACGTCTGTTTGCTATGCATGAAATCTTAATTAGATGGACTCAGAAAAGGCAGAGAACTCAGTGCTGTCAAATTATCTAATCACCAGAAAATTTGTTCAGGGTGATAGCTCTGAAACTTTTCACGTTGTTTGACAGTCAGGATGGAAATTTTGGGCCACAGTGATTAAACCTTCTTGCTGATTTTGTGCATCAAAATAGTGCTCTGTGGAAAGGCACATGATGCAGGCATGGAACAATGATAATTTTACATATCGTCCTATTCCTGCATGAAACAAGTTAAAAATTTCATCCTTCAGTTCATGTAGGAAACCCATAACTTGCCCTGGAACTGACAGGTATCTTTTAAAAAAAGTTATTCCATCCTCACTGGAAGATTTCAGTATATTTGTAAGGATATCTACATATGGTAGTTCTCTAAGTGTTGTTTTCAAACAGAAGACACTGCGCTTATGTTATTCCAGATTTCTTCGTCCACTTGTGACTCCTTAGGTCATTGTAAGTTTTAGTGACGAAAAAGCACTTCACAGCACTGAGCTTTGGAACTACTTTAGAGTCGGAAAAGAAAAACAACTGAAAACCCAGCTCCTTGGCCCCCAAAGAACTTTGAACAGTCATAACTTGAAGAAGACTGAATTGACTCCAACTTAACTCTTACCATAGTTCTCAACATTGTTTCAAAGACAATTTGTTACCTGTTACCCTTTGGGAATTTACTTTTTCAGTTGAATATACAACCATGACTGTTGTGTATATGCGTTTCTGGCAGGTAGGACTGCAAACAGACTGGATGAACAATTTCTGCAGAAAATGTGAAGAAAAGATCAGTTTAAACTGTGAATAAATCTTGAAAAATTAAAAAGGGTATTTTTTCTTAAAGTATGAACAACTTCAAAGGATTGATCATAATAGAGCTTGTGTGTTTGGGTACGTACGCACACACGCTTTAACTGTATGACTTTTGCACAAAATGTAGTCCAATAGATAAAAAGATGGAAACGTACTGAATGATACACTAATGACTGTGATGACCACGTCTGCTGGATTATTTGTCCGTGAGAATCATGGTATGCAGTGCACTGATCCATGGTGCACAGTCCAGCATTTAGAATAGAATAGAATAGACTATTTCAGTTGGAAGGGACCTACAATGATCATCTAGTCCAACTGCCTGATCAATTCAGGGCTGACCAAAAGTTAAAGCATGTTGTTAAGGACACTGTCCAAATGCCTTTTAAACACTGACAGACTTGGGGTATTGACTTCCTCCTTTTGAAGCCTGTTCCAGTGTTTGGCCACCTTCTTGGTAAAGGAATGCTTCCTAATGTCCAGTCTAAACCTCCCCTGGTGCAGCTTCGAACCATTCCCATATGTCCTGTCACTGGATACCAGCGAGAAGAGATCAGCACCTCCCTCTCCACTTCCCCTCCTCAGGAAGCTGTAGAGAGCAACGAGGTCATCCCTCAGTCTCCTTTTCTCCAAACTAGACAAACCCAAAGTCCTTAGCCTCTCCTCATAGGGCATTCCTTCCAGAAGGAATTTCATTATTTCTTGGTGGTGAATTGTTTGCTGAAGACTCTGCAGGTCCACAAAGTATGTGGCACCATCTGTATCCAGGGAGAGTTTAGTCAAAGCTCTTCTGAAATGGCTCTACCTGGAGATCATAGGAAAAATAACCCATGTGGTATCATTCGGTAACCCAAGGCTAGGTGCCAAGCTGGTCCATGTTTTCCATACTACAGACTTCTGTAGAGACGTGAAACAGCAAAGTTGACTCTGAGTTGGGAAGCCAATATGACGAACACTAGGTTGTACTATTATTAGGTCCAGCTAGGCCCAGCTCTCCTTTGTCTTCATTTCAGACAGGCTGATAGGTCTGTCCGTACGCAGAGCTGTTTACAGAGCTCAGAGAACACCGTACTTGACTTCAGCCCTTCACGTGGTTCCTGTGCTTGAGGTTTGGGATGGTTTTGGAATGTCATAAAAATATCGTGAGGTTTTGATGATTTTGAACATAGCAAATACACTTTCACCTGAAATGGTTAGAGGTGTACATGGAAAGATTCATGGCCACATCCTTTGTTGAGTATTTTTCTGGAGCTCCCTTTCATTTACTTCACTGGTGTAATCCTGGAGTTTTGCAGCCCTGTAAAAGGAGGCTGCAACTATTCCCCCATTTTAATCTGAAAACGGTGCAGCTAAGTAAGTTTGGGATGACCTGAGAACACCTAACTTTGTGGATTCTCCTGGTGCATAGGTGGCATTTGTGTGTCTTTTGTCCTTGAAGCACAGGCATGTGTCCCATTGCACACGGAACATACGTACATGCCTCTGCTCAGTGCCTAGCGAATTTCTGTGGCTCAAAATGACTTACTGAATTTAGGCGTTACTGGGGAGTGTAGGGAGTCTGAATTTCAGACAGGCTGCTGCAAGTCCACCTAAGTCCTGATTCTGTGGTTTGAAAAGCCTCTCCTGTGCGTGACGTTGGGGAAGGCAGGAAGACGAGCCATGGTTTCCCAACAGCTAGATTAGGGTCCTCATTATTAACAAAATCTTCCTTGCCTAACCAGTTAATTGAATTAATTAGAAAGAAACTAATTTGTCAAGTTGGATGATTTTGATTTTTCCTTGTGATAATTTTGACTCTCTTTTTTCCATAAATTTCCTTAGTGGTGCTAGCATTTATGTTTATATCTGTTTCAACAGCTAGAATAGTTACATCTGCCTTTCCAAATTCCATTTCTAGGTCTTTATTCTATAGTTTATGGTAGCTGCCTTTATGGGCCTGCTTAATAGGAAACGAGATAAAGTTTGAACCCACAGCTCCCTGCTGAGTTTAAAGGAAATTGGTAGGGTGTGCAGACTTTAATCTGGAGCAGCCTGCCATTTTTTTCTTTAAAAAAAACCCAACAAACCAAACACACAAATAATTACATTTGTGAGAAAGTAATTTCTTAGTGTAGATGCTTTGGTATTTTCTTCGAAAAGATTGGTGTCCTTATGTAACGTCATAGGAACTGATAAAGAAGTGACGTGAGCTGGGTTTCTGTTATGTTTATTGCTGACTGGCTGAGCAGACTGGGTCAGATTACATTACAACTCTATGGGAATTTCAATATAATTGAAAATACAAACTTTAAAAATGTTTTTAGTATGACTTGGTCCTTGGTAGTGTCTTGATTCATCAAATGTGGTCAGACTGGAAGGAGTATAAAAATAGATTTCCCTTATACGGTTGTAATGTATATTCACAAATCCAAAACAGTACTAAAAGTTGTGTTTAGTATACTTTAGAAATCAAGATGCAAAAACTCAACTTATTGAGTAGTTGAGTTCAGCAGAAATTCTCTAGTATATGTGACAAAGAGTCCAAGTATCCAAAAGACACGTTCACTGAGGTGCTGGGAAACGGAGATGCTGAGAAATTAGCCCTTGCATTTATTAGCCTTTAGCTAATTGCAGTTATTTCCAGATTTCCGAGAGACTTCAATACATTTATGGGAAATTAGGATTTCTGATCTTTTATAAAATCATTCTGCCCTGCTAGTCTGAGCAGCAGCATGCTCTGATGTAATGTCCAGCTCTGGTATCAGGAAGTGTATGATAGTGGAACAAGTCAAACTAGTCCAAAACATGTTCCCAGTACTGTTTCTTCTGAAGTACCCTTTTGGTGAAATCTGGTTTTTTTTCTTTTTTCTTTTTCTTTTTTTTTTTTTTTTTACCTCCCCAAAGACTTGATTTAAATGAGGTTTATCTATATAAAAATGTTTAAATTAACTGTTTTGACTACTCCCCCCGATTTACTTCGTATTTCTGATTAATTTTAATTTTACATTTTGATCAATGTTTTTGCATGTTTTTGCACATGCTGTATTATAAATTCCTTAATGCTATGGGATACTATTGACATGGTTTGACATAAAATGAAGCATTTTAGTAGTTCTGAATCACAGGCCTTCCTGATTTTTCATTTTGCAGAAAAATTTAAAATTCCAACTTCTGCTTCACTAATTTGAAGCAGAAGCAAATTTCGGACAACTGGCATTTCCCTCAGATGGAAATTCATTTCCAGCAATCCTTGTGGGAGGATGTCAGCGTGTGGTGTTAGAGCATCCTTCGTGTATTTGTCTGTGTTAGGCATGAGAAACGCCACAAGAGAGTCCGAGTCCATGTTCAAGTTCTCATCCCCCCTGTCTGCTGTCACCAAGGTCTATTTCTGGCTTATTACTGCACCGTAATGAGTCAGAGAAGGAAGAGTGCCATTACCTTTCCTTACATCATCCCGATGTCCTCCCATAGCAATACTGACCCATCCCAACCTATTTTAACACATGAAATCTGACAAGCAGTGCCGGAGGTGATGCAGCTCCTCTTAGGAAATCGGATCACGATAACAGGACGTGTCTACCTGGGTTTCAGAGCAGGATTTGGTTCTCAGGCAGCAAACAGCTTAATCTGGGCTGGGATCACATCGGAAAGTCGTCTCCGTGTGTGTGCTTCCCACTCAGTGTTTGTTGTATAAGCACAACTGTCTGAGCACAGGCGTGTTTCACCGCCCGGCGTTTGGGGATTCTCATCGTCCCTTGTGGGAGTCATGGACAGTCAGTTTTCTAGACACGCTGGTGGCTTGTGCTTTCTTTCCTCCTGCCAAACAATGTGGTCCCTGGTCCTTCTGATGAGCAGCAATCAGCTCTCACAGATTTTTTTTCTTTCCTACGATTGGGATAGCAGGTGTGGAAGAAAGTGTTGCTGGAGGTGGCTCATAGGCTACAAGCTCTTTAGGCCAGGAAATAGGAGCTAAATTTAGCCTTTGAAGAAGTGTGAGCTCTTCGGTATCAGTAATAGCTGGGCCTCCTTGAGCTGGGCTAAACTTCTGCTCTTCTGCTTTCCATTTGTAAAGCACAATGTGCAATTATGGTATTGTGTGGATGATTATGAAGAGGATGCTGCTATTGATAGTGAAATAACTGGAATAACCTTTTGAAAGAGGTTGAAAAAAACTTAGAGTATAATTGCACAAGCTGCTTAGCACCGGATGTAGAAAGAGTCCCAGGAAAAAGGCTTTGGTATTTCAGTCGTGACAGTGCTGCCTGCTTTCCCATGGTGTCCTTTCTTTTGGATGGGTCCTAAATACCTGGAAGCTGCCACTTCCATCCCTACTGTAGTGTTGTTTTATTTATTTCTTGGCAATCAAGCGTAGTCAGAAGGAAAAAGAAGAGGAAGCCTTGACAAGCACAACAGTCACACGTTCAGCTTGGTGCTTGAGCATGCTGTTCTTGCCAGGGAGTCCCCACGGTAAATGTTTCCACTGGATTTTTTAGTAACATTTTATTTTAGTCTCCTCGGAGAACCTGGCTTTTGTTTTAAGTGCGAGTCCAGCTGATGTTGCCAGTGTGGGGAGGTCATGCAAGGACCAGAATCCAGCAGAGACAAGGAGTATTTTTGGGAGGAAAATAGCATTTCTAGCAATTACCAGCAACTCTGTCTGTACCTTGAGTTAAGCCAGAAGAGCGGCAGGTTTCACTTGCAAGTGTTGTGGAGGTGCAATGCTGGGATGTGCCTCAGCAGTGTAAAGGTTTTGTTCGGTCTGCATGAGGCAGCAGTGTGCGTGCCATGGGGGTTCGACTTCCTGCAGCCCTGAGCTGCTCTGCTCTGCTGTTCCTGTGGCTGATAATAAATTGGTGCAGAGAAGCCTGCAATATTTTATGAGTCCCAGTAATGAATATCACCTGGAGGAAAACATAACAAAGCCCCATCCTGCTGACCAGAGAGCACGCGAGGGAGAGAAACAGAGAATAAAACCAGGAAGAGTTAAAAGCAGAATCTGGATCATCAGATCCCACTTATTGCCACATCTTTTCAGATGGCAAAACCCCTTAGGGAAGGGTATGTATGAAGGATGCTGTTGTAAGGAAAAATCTGGGAACTTTTTGCTACGTGGACAAGCCTGTCCTTGTATTCTTCTGAGCAACGCACATGCCGGTAAAAAGGGATGCTGTAGTGCTAACTTACCGTTAAAGGAACTTGGTAGCATGGCATGTGCAGTGTGGTGGAAATGACAAATTTTCTGCTCATGCTTGTTGCTGTAGACATAGTGGTATCAGTGGAGCTGTGAGTATTTATATTAGCTAAAGGTCTTCACCATCATTTCTGGAGTGGTCGGTTTCTTGCAGAGTTTCAGGTGTTCTGTTTCTCAGCAGCACACAGGTTCCTATCTTCTCTCCTCCTTGCCTGGGTGGAAATCACTGCAGGGACTGTAACACTGGCATGAAACAAGTGTTCAGTTTCCTATTTTTGTGAGCAAAAAGAAAATCTGCTTTTAAAAAGTTCACTGCTTTTTAATGAAAAAGTGTATTCCTACTCATTGACTAAGAAATGGAGTAGTTTGGGTGCAGAGAAAAATATTTCCCCTTTTGAGCAGAGATGTAAATTTACTCATGTTGACCAAAGCTCTGTATGTGCAGGCATTTAATATCTTGCACAGTTTTCCTCCTGTGAGCAGGCTTTTTGAAGCCGATGAAATTAATCCTATGAGTAAAGTTAGTACTATAGCTGATCCCAGGTGGCTTTTCCTCTCTGACTAAACATTTACACCCCAAAAATTAGAATATAAAATCCCTCAGAACACAGTTCCAGGATCAACTCATCTTAAAAAAAAGTACTACCTACAGCAGGCATTCTTAAAGTAGATATTCTTCCTCCTCATTGGAATAATAATAAATAAGCTACAAGTAGTTTGAATCTTCTTGCACCTTCTAAGAGTTTTACTGCCACATTTTCCTGTTTTCTAAAGTACTTTTCTACTATGTTGTGGTTGTGCAAAAACAATGGGAGGCCTTGATTGTGAAAGAAACTCCAATCAGTTGGACCGTGTGCCACCCACAACCCTGCTAAAGCCATTGCATTTGAGAACAAAATTCTTAGTGGAATTGGGGCCTAGACATACCAAAAACACAGGGGGCCCAAACTATTATTTTACACAGACAGGTTATAGAACCTCCATTGTACTTCATTCCTATCTCATTGACTATTTGTAATAACAGCAGGCAAAACATTTCCAGGTTGAACCTTTTTTTTAAGTTGGAAAGGTAGCTGTAAGATTAGTGGTATAGAACTGGACCCACCATGTGGGCAAGGCTGAGAGTAAGAAAAACCTTCCCTGTGCGGTCAGAATGCCTAAGTAAAGCCTGTTTTAAAGTCTTTTGTGTCTCACTTTCTCCTCTTTATTGTACCCTAGAGCTGAATAAATATAGTAGATTATGCCCTCAGCTGGAGTGAAAAAATGTAGGTGTCAGTTCCTGGGAAGTGATGACTTCAGTGCAGAAGTGCTGGGCTCCAGGAATGCACATCAGATAAAACTGTAAATGTGTGTGTGCAGCCCCTATCAATGAATTGTAGTGCTCTCCACCGCTTTACACTTTGGTGCTCATTGCTCCAAACTTCAGAAATCTTATGCACAATAACCTGTATGCTTGAGTAAGTCAGCGTGTGCAGAGGTAGCCATTGGCTGGACAGCTGTCTGGATGAGCACTGACAAGAGCCTGATGGCTCTTCTGTCATCCCAGCACGCTATGAAACTCCCAGTTCTTTTGGTAAGAAAGAAATATTCCCTGTAGTCCCTTTCTCAGGGTAAGCCTGAAAAAGAGGAGGGAGGAACAAGAGATGCTGTGCAAGAGCGAGCTCTTTGTTGTCCTCTGCAAAAGATCCAGCGTTTCCTGCATGTCACTGTGGTTTTGCAGCTTGCTGGAGTCAGGCAGGCCAGGCGGAAGGGTGCACTGGAAGGATTAGCCTCTGCTGCCTGGGAGAGGTGGGGAATGCTGGTGTCAGACAGCTCCATCCAGATAACAGTGGTTGGGTTAAATGCATTCAGTCTATCTGTGTTGAACACTGTGGAAAGAGCGCTGGTGAAATGACCGTTGACTTTCCGCGTTCCTCTTACCGTTGAGTCCTGATCATTAATAGAAGTGTGGGGGTTCCCTAAAGGTTTGTTTTTCCACTTTTGTGTTCGCTTTGTCGTCTTTGTCTTCGCTTTCCTTGGAAGTGGTCTTGAACAACATCCTGAGCTCTGAGGGTTTCCAGTTTTAGAGTGGTTCAAACTCCTAACCTAGATCCAGATGCAAGTTTTCTTGATCACTTCTCCTTTCCAATAGCTGACACTACATGTAGACAGTGCTTGGTCCCACACATGGAACCTGGTCACTTTGCTAATTTTACTTTTTAAACGCTTTTTGTATATTGCTGCTGTCAAGTTAAACAAGTCTTTCCTCTGCCGGTTTTGGTTTTGCCTTTTATAGCATTCATTCTTTGTTTTCTCCTCCAGTATTTGCACTCCACTTGTGTCTCAACGTCTGCCTGATGCTGTTGTCCTCATTAATAGTTTCTGTCATCCAGTTTATGTAAGGCTCCAGTCGGTTGCACAATCTATCTACAGATAGTATTTTCTAATTACTTGTAGTGGTCTTACAATCTGTAGCTACTGATATCCCAAAAGTAGGAGAATAATTAACAGTTCTCAACAGTTCCCATTTAGGGCTTTAGCATTTGCTTTTACTTTAGACTTCAGTGCCAGTGCATTTTTGGTTCAAGTCATGTAATGGTCAGACCAGGGACTAAATCAGGTTGACATTTTGCCTGGTTCAGAGAAGTACTTCATCTCCCTAGAATATTTTGGATTTTATCAGTTTAAATAACAGTATCTTAGTTTGCATAGCTCTTATAGACTCAATCTGCATATATTTTTTTAAGGAAGTAATGGATGTGTAACTTGCCATATTATTGGTGCTATTGCTTAGTGTACATGCTCAAGCCTACAAAAACTTTTTAACTTGTTTTTTAAAGGGCTTTGATGCTAGCATTTGAAATAAAGGGGTTTTGTTCCCCTCCATGAAACAGTTTTCTCCTTTAAAAAAAAAAATAAAAAAGGTTCAATTTGAAATTGAACCTTTTTTCAAGAAATCTGGTGGGTTTTTAAAGCATTTTGTCTGGACAAAGATAAGAAATATGTAAGCATATTTACTTCATGCCTTTTTGATTATGTTAAAAATGTCCTTCGGGCTTTTTGTGGCAAATTATTTTTGACCTTTTGATTGTATTAAAATATAGTATAAAGTATATTGAATTGAAATTCAATTCTATAACATATATAGGTAAAAGGTCTGTCTTATCATATGTTGTAATGCACACATATACATAAAATACTATGTAAATAACAGAAAGAAAATCATTAAATATTGGCAAACCAAAATATCCTGAAGATCTGCACTCTAAATGGTTTTACAATTTTTCATGGCATGCAAAGAAAAAAAAAAAGAAAAAAAGAAAAGGAAATTACACTCTTTTTTCCCATTTGTAGCAAATTCATATTCTGATACATCCGCATTCTTTGTGAAATGGAAAGTTTGTTTTTGATAAACTTTGTGGTCAGCCAAGATTATTTATGGTAGATTTATTCGGCTTTGTTGCCTAGAGATCTACTGGAGGAGCAATTGATTCTCATTAATATATAAATAAATAATACATAATATGTATATACAAGAGCATTACTCCATTTAATTCAGAGGAATCACTCCAAATTTGTCACCGAGACATCAGTATCTGACCTTGAGATTAAACGCAGTTTTGGTAACCATGCAATGTTTTTAATTCTAGTATTCTTGCCATTATCAGTGAACTGAATCAGTGTCAGGAAATAAAATTCATTCTGCAGTGTGGATTTTGAATATTTACCTGAAAACATGTGAGGGAGTGAAATTTGTTGAAGGATGCTTTAATTTGCAAGAAGTATGTGGTTTTTAGCTGGTGAAGAGCCTCACCTTTTTTTTTCTTTTAACATGGATTTTTGGGCTATCCTGTAATTTTCACTGATTGTGTAAAACATTTTGAATCGTAAGTAAAAATTGCCCATTGGCAGCAATGAGATAGAGTTGGAAAAGCCAAAGGGCATCGCTACCCACTCAAATATTTCAAACTTATGTCACCTTGTTAAGGCATGCATATTTACGTCACTGTAGATGCTTTTATATTTTTTGATACCGAGCCTTTTGACCTTTGGGAGTGTTGAACTATTCCTTCATTGGCTACGAACCTGGCTTCACACTGAGAAATTCTGGCAGCTCTGCTTAATACGGACAAAGACGGGTGATTGCTGGGAGTGATTATTGCAACATTTATGCCGTTGCTGCAAACAGTCTGTGCATGTATCTGCACGTCTGTGTGTGTTATGCTTTTCATCACTCTGTTATAATATCGCTGAAAGAGCTAAGACGTTATTTGAATTGCTTTGGGGCCAGCTGAGGAACAGGACAAGAAGGGAAACTGGAGTATGGAAAAAACCCACCCCTCCTAGTAAAATGTCAACCTGTCGTCTTACTCTGCTCCTGATGATTAATTGCAAAGGCAAATGTCCTACAGACATTAAAGATCTGACCAAAACCTGATTGAAATCAGGGAGGATTTTCCACAATCTTTGGGTTGGACATGGTTTCATAGGTGGTTAATGTTTTGTAAGGGTTTGGTTCAGTATTTTACATTTGCACCAAGGTCTTCATGTCACTGCTTTCTGTGAAAATACACTGGTTATAATGTAAAGTTGTAGCTTTGAGCAAAGAGTTTCCCTCACTCTGATGAGGCTGGGGGTGAAGTTAGCCAGGCTCATACAGTTCAGAAGAATACAGTGAGTGCAGCCTTATTGGTTTTAGGGCACACGTGAGTCATTTGCTTAGTTTTGGCTGGGTGATCTGAAACACTGGTAGAAACTAATGATTCTGTTTGTAACTTTTGTTTATTGCAGGCTGCAAACAGTTACCTGAGGGATCAGTGGTTCCATTCTTTGCAGTGGAAGGTAAGTTCTGCGCTTGACTGTCTTCCTTGTCTGCCTCTAAGAATACTTTTTAGCATTCCCTATTCCTTCATTGTAAGAGCCCTGAATGGATAGTCTTTTTCTTACAGAAACTCTAAATCAGAACATGTATGCGGTTTCAACTTGCTCATATCCTGAAGTAGACAAATTAACTTGTTACATAGCCCAGCTTTATCAACATGTGATTGGCATTAAAAAGTAGATAGCCAGTAAATTCACATTTAAACAGTATAGAGATTGGATGGTTTTGGTTTTATACTATGAAGTGTAATACGTTACAGAATCACTACAGCCTAATCATATGCTCTGGACTCTTGGGATGCTTGTGGTTTTTGTTTGTTTGTTTGTTTTCTTTTTCTGAGAAACTAGGGTGAAAGCGTGTCTTTTAGAGTTGCTTATTGTAAGTAGCATCAATCTGTTATGCATCAGTCTGTGTTTATGCTTTAGGATGATTTGGATTTAAAGGCAGCTTCCATTTCAGGGGTCTTGAGCCCTTTCTCATTTTCAGTGGGAACAATGGACTGATTGCCCTGAGTAGGGGAAGTGGATCACAGTGACAACATTGTCTCTCAAAAGCAGCACATTCCTCATCAAAAACTGTAGCTGCTGACATTTGGATAGAATCTGTATGGATCTTTGACGCAGCTGGAAGCAAGTTTTGGCCAGATGCTGATTATGGTTGTCCTCTCTTGTCTTGCAGTGGGAAACACAGGCAGTAGCTTTTCAGCTCAGGACTTGTCTTCAGCAGGGTTTCAGTGAGGTCAGCCAGGTTGGCTGTGTAGCTTATCAAGATTTCAGCCTGCTGACAGCAACCACATATGAAAATATAAGGAAGTCCCTCCCACCAAACTGGTTTTGTTGTAGGTGTGTTTGATAGTTGCAAAATAGCTGTGTGGCAAAACTACAGTATTGGTGTATTTTGTATAGCCATCAGCATCTGGCAGAATCATATTCTGAGCGGATCCAGGTTCTTATCAGTAAGAGCCAAGTGTCGAGATCTCCTTTTCCAGACCACTGGCATATTCTCCAGCCTGTTACCCTGATTGCCTAAATGAGCGTGGGACAGTAGTGCTGATAGCAGGAGGCTGGGCTGTGGTGTGGCACTTTATTTTGGCCTCTTGACAGTATCATTAACACAATGCCTAGCCAGTCTTGCTTTCTTTGCAACTCCTGAGGATAACAAAGACCTTAAAGCCTCCAGAGACAGTATCTCCATGCGGTCGTTATTTTCCGTCTTGCTTTGGCAGGCAAGGATGATCAGAGAAAGCATGGACAGAAATGATGATGGAATTTCTTCTTCTACCTCGCCCCCAGCCAGGTTGGCTGTGGTACTAATGTGCTGGTGGCATGTGCCCACGTCACTCCTGCAGCAAGGGGGAAATCAGGGTTGGAGGTGCAGCTCTGAGAAAAAAAAGTAAGGAGTGGTAAAGATGCAACCTGGCCCCACCACCATCCACCCCATCAATTAAATGATGAAAGGGGAAAAAAAAAAAAAAAAAGCCTAGACAGAATGACCTGGCTTGCTCACATGACTTTCGGTCATGGAGAGGGAGCTTTGCTCTGTGGGAGTTGTTTTTAAAGGAGTATTTCTTAAACTTTCCAATGCTTCTGACCAAGCCTCTCATTTTGGGAAACTCTGAGTAATTTAACTTGTTGCAAAGGAGAATTTATTTTTGCTTCCTTGCTTCCCTCCCCACCCCCATTAAGTTTGTTTCTGAAAAACAAGTGAAACATTATCTTGATTTGAAAAACCTTTCCTTTACCAAGAATAGCAAGTAGCTTTTTCCCATAAGAACAGTGACAGGGTTTAGTCACTGCCCAGGTACTTTACACTAACAAATTCCTCTGTGCTAAAAGGGAGATAGTTTTGATGAGTTTTGTTGCTTAATAGTTCAGAGGAAGCGCATCTGGTAACTTTCTGCTGTTTACTTTGGTTGATATTTGGCAGGTTTAAGTGAAATCACAACAGAACTAAGAGACAAGACAAGCAGTGTACCTATAAGGAAGTGGAGGAATGCAGTTATGTGGTCTACCCTAGTGAAGTTCATCACTTTAGTAGCACCATAGCCTATGACTTTAAGAGCCAGGTGCCAAGGTTCATCTCACTCCATAATTTGTATGGTTTGATGATTAAGCAGGTAGTGAGGGAACCCACAAAAAAACAGGAAGCCTATTCTTCTGGAATGGGTCATTTACACAAAGCACCAGCTGGCAGAGAGATCGCCGCAGCTGTATTATAATTGGGTGGTTATGCTGATGAATGATATATTTGTCTAGTGGTCTTACAAATAATAGGTCAAAACATTTCTGTGGGCATGTAGAACACAGATGCAAACTGGTGCAGATAGCTGAAGCAGTTATTCGGGGGAAAACATTCAACAGACTTGAGCTTGCTATTGTTTGTACTTGTGTGGTGGAAGCGTTTAGAGGGTCCAGCTGAACCCAGAGCCCCACTGTACTAGGCACTCGATGTAGGTGGAGCAGGAGACCTTCACTTCCCCTGCCCTGCCCAAACAAGGCTGGAGGAACCCATTTCACAGGTGGCAAACTGATATTCTGAGAGTTTCCAGCAGTGGGGATTGCCCCCTTGATCTTAAAACAGGAATACTTAAATTACAGTTGTGGGAGCAGATTCATATCCTGTCAGTGTCCTTCTGGCTTCTTTTCCTGTGCTTCAAGCCTTGGGAGTCAGATGCTGCATGTAATCTGAGCTACCTGGAAAATGCTAGGTCCAGTGAATAGCTGTGGTGTTAAATATTTGGAGAAGCTCTTTAGGTTCAGGCACATACTGGTTATCCTTTGGTCTTGTATGAAGGTGCTAAGGTCTGTGAGAGAGTTCTTACGTGGTGCAGTTTCAAGGATTAACACGCTGTGGGAATTCAATTTGCCAGCCAGCACTTTGGAAATAATTTTTGTTCTAGAGACAAACATTGAAATAAAAATCAAGAATAATTTCTTTCTGCAGCCCATGGAATAATAAAAGAGATGCTACAGATAAACGGAAATAAAAGAAAACCAAACACGTAATTATGCATGTTTTAGATCCATCTGCAAGAGGTTTTATGTGTCATCCAACTAACTAGCTGTGAAGATGCTTACACAGCTTTTTAGATGCCACTGTCTCCTTGAATACTGTGCTCATTGAAGAGAGCATGGATGTAGGGACCTGTTCCTTATGTAGTCTTTTTCTCTTTGGCTTTTCCATTTCAAACCCTCCCACTAAGGTTTACTCATAATTTCCTCATTTAATCTGGATATTAGTGTATATCACAACTCCTAAAGGATTATTTGCCACTTCAGCCTATTTTTAGAAATCCTGATTTCCTTCGGGTTATAGCTAAGCTAAACTATCTTTGTCCAGAGAATAAACAGAACATGTTAACAACTGTCCAGATCCTCAAACATAAACAAATCATTAATCCATTGTGTAAGGAATGTTCCTTTCAACCAAGGAGGTTGGATTGAAACCATCATATATAATCTTTGGTATTTGGAAGCTGGTAAGTCATAACAGTGTATCAATAAAGATAACAACGCTTTCTGTGAACATATAAAAGAGCGTAACACATGCAGTTCATTGCCCTTTCTGGATCTAGGCTAGATACAGCGGTAACCAACCACTTCTGTAGGGGATGAATACAGCTAAGCTTGGCTTTGAGGGGTACTGTGACCAGTAATTTTGGGGCACACACAAATAAGTAAATATTTGCTTGGCATTTTCCCAGACAGCATCCATCTACTTTGTTGCTTGTTTATATCTTGCTGTCTTTGGGCTAAGGACTTTCTGTGTATTTGTATAGTGCCGAGCACATAGAGGTACCACCCTCTGTAGAAAACGTGGAGCCTTACTACACCACATGCTTAAAGTGTTAGTTATTAAAAGACCTGCTTGACTAATTTAGTACCATGTTGCACTTGAATTAAAAAAGACATCATTGAGGTCTTCTCTGGGGATCTTTAGGTCTTCTCTTGGGATACGGAGTACAGGTATAGATTTACATTTGTTGGGGGGAATACGCCTAAAGGTCGCACAGGGCATGTTGCATTTTGTTGGCATGCTTGATAGTAAACTCTGAACACTGCCCTGATTGTGGGATGTGGGTTGCTTGTGTTTTCTAGTTAGCTGAATGATGCAGCAATGAAACATGTCAGTTGACGGCCTTTGGGGGAATGTCCTGAATTGACACAATACAGAAAGAACAGACCTAGGTCTGCAGTAAAGCATGAAGCATGACTCAAGCTGAGCTTTGTGGGTTTCTGACCTGGATCTTCTAGAAAGGCTTGCCTATACCTTGTCTTTCCTACTGATGCTATTAACCAGTTCTCGACTGTCCCTTAATGAGTAGTGCTGTTTGGTTAGGGGGTTTAGCCATCTGTTAGCATGGACAGTGCAAATGTGTTAATTGTAGCATTGTTTAGGTTGGAAGGGACCTTTGAACATCATCTGGTCCTCTCCCCACCCACGCCACCCTTTTCCTCACTCAGTGCAGGGTGTACTTTGAAATTGTATGAGGTTGCTGAGAGCCTGTACAGCCGAGCTGTAAAGCCCCGAACCAGGCACAGCATTCACGTGTGAGCTCACAAGTACTGAGCGGAGGGGAGTGTTCACCTTCCTCATCCTGCTGTCAGTGCTCGTGTTCATGCAGCCCAGCATGCGTACGCACCCCTGACTTGTAGTCAACAATCACATTACCTTTGTTTTAAAATTCATTTTCTACACAGACTCCATGTTTTGATTCCCATGAATTGGAAAACTGGAACAATGCTGTCATTTGGGATTTGCAAACATTTTGCATTGAATGCTAAAACAAGCAATGTTGGCCTTCATTCAAAAACTTCAATTTTGGATTAATACTTCCCTGGTTCTCATAGGGATTGTTGTATCTGTGTCTTCAGGAAATAGATACTTCCATGCACAAGCAGTCCTATTAATTGCAAAGGGATTGACTGTCCTATAAAGTCATACTTGACCTGAATAACGATACGCTCTCTGGTCTTTACTGTGTCCAGGTTATGAATTCCTTGTCCATTAGTACTGAATATTTTTTATCCAATAGCTGTGGGTGAGTATCAGTTTTTGTATCTAATGGTGAAAGTTCAGAGAGAGTTATTCTTCTGTGCTTTAAAACTGCAAAAAATTAAGTTGAGAGAAACTGTTCTCCAAAGTGTGGTAAAGCCTTCCTTGTGTAAAGCACCTTTACGGTTTTGTCACCATGGTAATGATTAAAAATAGTGCTGATACAGGAGTGGGGTTTATATAGAATTTAAATGATGACATTAAAGAAATTTATAGCCATAAATCATGGCTTAAAACTATGAGATCAGGAAAAAATCACATTGGTTATGGTTAAAAAGGCCCATGTCTGTCCTTTGTATTTAATCACCTAATTTATGATGTGAGAGAGGAAGTTTTGATACCCTGTGACAATTCAATAGCTCTGTGCTGTACTGCATAGTGAAAATATCAGCTCAGCAGTTCTTTGGAGTGCTGGTTCCTGGACTTCAGACCCTCTCTTTGGTGGTTACACAGCACACGCATCTGTAGTTGTCTTGGCTGTTTCTTTGCTTTCTTTAGCTGAAAACCTGAGGTATTTTCACAGAACACAGAAGTTCCCATTTTCTGTTATTTTGAGGTGAAACAAAAAATAATTATCATACAATTAGGCCAACAATGGCTTTTTTTTTTTCTTTGTATTTTTTCTTTTTCCTTTTGTGTCTGTATACAAGTCAATAATATATTGATGGGAACCTAAGCCGTGGAATTAAGTTTTGCCTTTCAAAGCCTCAGGGCTTTGAAAGCGTTGTGAGCTTTGACGACACACAGGTTTTGGAGCAGCAAGGTTCTTGCTTTGACGGATGAAAGGCAGGCCACAAGTTTTTGGCTGGTGGTTTTACTCTTCCCGTGGAATGCACGGGTACCGGTTGTGGGAGACCATGAACAGGTTTTTAAGATAGCCGGAGCCTCTCCCCTGCATGACTTTGAGCATCCTGATGGAGTTTCGGACTGGACTTCATACTTTGTAGGGAACAGTTGCAGGGTCCAAGTGGTGTGTTAGTGGATCTGTGTTGCCAGGAAGAGAAGCTGGTACCAGTTAGAGCTTTCTAGTGAACATAGTGGGACTAAAAATATATCTTAGCATTTTTCAGTTCCCTCTCATGGTTAGGTTGATGTTTACTGCCAAGATTTGTTGTTCTTTTGTATTTAAAAGGTAAAGTGAAATGCAGCTGTGTCTGCCTGCATGGGGCTCTCCAGTGATATCCCCTTGCTCTTCATGCGCTGATTGATAATACCGCCTGGTCTATAGTCTGAACTGAACAACCTCATTGCAAATTCAGGAACTACATTGTGGAAATCTTGTCGTACTTACAGCCTTTTATTTCCATAATGTTTATTTTTGAAGTTAAGTATTCTCCTGTACTACTTTTTTTTTGGGGGGTGGGGGTGGGGGTGGTGGGATGGGGGGGTGGTGGTGGTGTTTGTTTTGTTTTGGGTTTGGGTTTTTTGTGGGTTTTTTTGGTTTTGGTTTTTTTTTTTTTTTGCTTAAGACATCTTCATGAGCATGTGAAGTCCATTGGTTCCCATGTTTTCCCACGTGAGTTTGAAAGTCTTAGGCCATCTGTTATCAGAAGTCACTTGAAAAATCTTGGCCTTGTTTTCTGTTTCTAAGATCTCAGTTTGCTAGAGGTAACTGCTGTTGGCAGCAGAAAGGCATTGATCTCACTTTGGGAAGCGGAAATGAATAGATGAGAACCAGACAAGATGTTGACAGAACTGGATCTAGACAGAAAGTTTCTTCTCTTATTTTCATATCAATCACTGGTGATGTTTTAAAAACTGGAACAGGTAGAGTGGTTAGTTTTTTTTAAGCATTTTGAACAAAATCGCTTTCACTGCCTTTGCATTAGGAAAATATCTCACTCTTTCTGGGGGTCATTGAAGCAGGTTCCTCCCATAAGGTGCGTCTGAACGGCGGCAGCTGATCACCGACTGTGCTCTGCATTGGCTTAACATGAATCATTTTAAATCTGGGAGCTGCATATCCATGTCAGCACAGCACTTTGTCCAACCAAAAGAGGCTCTCAGCAACATGCTGAGATGCCAGCCTGGATCTGAGCTGCTGCTCTGCCCTCATCTAGCCATACGCACGCATGGTTTGTATACCCATACCTGTCTCCTGCATTGCCAGAACAGGCTTTTTTAAGGAGACAGAACTCAAGCCAATTAATGGCCTAGTGGTGAAATCTGAGTAGAAACCAGATAGTTATTTTCTATCTTGCTTTAGCTAAGTCAGGACCAGCTCTAAATTTTCCCCTCTAGACTTGGATGCTATCCTATTCAAACTAATATTAGGTCTGAAGATAGAAGGGTGTCAAAAACAGCTGAATAAACAGGTCAGCTTGTTATTGTGTACTTAGGGCTCGGCTCTGGAGAGGAGTAAATACAATTGCTGGAGTATGTTGCTTCTCAGGAATGCTGAACTGCTGGCCAAAGAGGGATCCTTGGGTTTTGTCCTGGCGAATTGCTGCTCCGCCTTATTCCAGGGCTGGCCTTAAGACTAATTCTTTGCAATTCAGGACTTCCAGGTCATGGTGACCACTAGTTTCACCAAATTACAACTTCTTCTCTATAGCTGTCGTAATATAGAGCTGCACCAAAATTAGTCTCTCGTTCAGGTTCCTAGCTGCAGAAAAATCTGGTTTTAGGAGATCTCTTATGAAGACAGGACAAGACTGGTAGTCTTTCCCAGGAGTGTAATTATCCTCATCACACGATACATTGGGTGTGAAAACCTAACTCTGGGAGTTGACACATGCAAAGTGCCTTGTTAAGCGGCTGTCTTGGGGCCCAATTCTGCATTATGGATGCTATGAGGACTCTCGGTGTCAGAAGATGTACGTGAGCCTGAAGGAGCAAAGGGGATCGAGGTGTTGTTTTAAATTTCTCTTTCCTTTCTTGCGCAGTTTTGTCCTTATGTTTATTTCTTCCCATATGATTAGTGTGTTGAGTGCATCATAGTATACATAAGGTATTAGAGGATCATAAAACTGCTGCTAATATCTACAAAAAAAGCTGAAACAGTATGTTGCAAGTGTCACAGCCTGTATCATCTGCCCTAGCTCTTGCTATAAGTCATGTGTTCAGCTTGTCTGTCACACCTCTTTGTCTTTTTTCCCCAGAATAGCAATTGTTTCAAAATTAGAAAAAAAGTATCAGAAAACAATGCTGGTAAAAGTATGCCATTCATTCCCCTGTCTTCATTCAGAAGCCATTGCATCAGAGCAATTTACCATAGCCTGGTCTCTGGTGCTCTTTACTGTAGTATTTAAGATGGGAAGACTAGATTAGGCTGCGTGACCAGAGGCAAGATCCATCAAGGACAATGGGGTTGTCGTGAGTGACTTATTTGATTCGGCCCATCTCTGAACGAGGCGGGTAGTGGTTTTGGTAGCACCCCAGCGATCTCTGATCCTCTGCGAGGAAGCTATCCTTGGGATCCGAAAACTGAACGCTGCAAGACTTGATTCAGTCTTGCATGTCATGCAGTATTTGTACAAAGGAGAAGGAAAACAAGCAAATTGCAGAGATTCAGTGGCATTTTGGTAGGCTAAAATGTTGCAGGAGGTTTGGGGTTTTGTGCTGATGTGGTGCAGTAAGATGCGATATAAAAACATGGAACAAAGTGATGGGACCGTTTCAGATGCAAATGCTGCTCTGAAATCTGGTATCTCCCTGTGAGAAACTGGAAAATTCAGAGCTCCAAAGCCCAGTGATCTGAAGACAGAAATACCCTGCTTTTCTGAAGTCCCTTTTAAGATGCTAGCAAGCATCACATCAGTATCCAGTATCTGTGCTCTCCCTAAGGCTCTGCAGCAGCTTTCTGACACAAACATGTTCCTCGAGCCATGCACATCTCTCTTGCTGACGACATTGATGATGCAGGTGCACAAGAGAGAGAAGCCAATTTCAAAGCCATTTATGGTGTTGAAGTGCTAGAAACTCAGCAAAATAATACATTTGCCAAGGAGAAGAAAGTGAGACAGGTGGGTGAATGTCCATTTGGAAGGTTTTGCTGACTGGCGAGAGGGGAGGAGGGCAGGAAAAGCCGAGGGTGCCCACTGCTAGCAGTGGAGAGTAATAAGGAAAAGGGATGACGTGGCTTTTTAATCCAGTTTGCATATCTAGGAAGAAATAATTGCTTTGTGTGCTACTCGGTGCTACCTAAGCTTACTGGCATTTCCCAGAAAATAGAAGGGGGATGGATTATCTTTCAGAATTATCTTTTGTTAGCAGTTACTACAATGTGTAGCGTTAGTAGCTGCTTAATCCCAATTTGAGGTGTTCTCTCAGGTGGCAAGTTCTTTTGATCAGAGTTCTTACGTGGCCGAAATTACTGGCATATGTTCTGCAGCCTTGTAGATGAGGCAGCGTTGTGTTTTCCCAGTGATGACCAGCTCTCGCATGCCTGAGTGGGATCTGAAGGGTGTAGTGTCAGAGTGGGGGGGTTTCTGCACAGCAGGTATGCTGCCTGGCTATTCTCCACGGTGGCCTTGTGCACGGCTTTTTCTTTGGCAGACCTGGTCAAAGTGCAGTGACGATAAGATTGTGTGTGTTCTTTTTTTCCTACACACTATCTCTTCTCTGCAGTGGCAAAGTCATTTATTCCCACCGCAGGCTGAGAGCTGGTGGATGTCAAGGACTAGGCTCCACAGACACAGCCATCATGTGTGGAATATAAAGTGCGTGAATGTAAAGGTATTAGGAACCTGGATCAGTTCAGCTCGGTGTCAGAGGCATTCTGTAATGCAGTCAGTAATGGTAGTTCTCTGCACAGAGAAGCACACAGCAAGGACCGCACCTAGGTGGCAGTTAATGTCACAGTGCTTTTTGTCTTCTGCTTTCTGTTTGATGTATGCCAAACTCCACAGTCATACAGTGTCTGATATAGTTTGTTTATTTAATGCTATTCCCCCCCCCCCCCCCCCCCCCCCCTGCACTGCAGTGCAGTTACTCCACTGAAGGTTTTGGAAAGTGTGGAGCATATATGGTACACATATTCCTGCTTTTCATCTAGTAGTCTGCTCTTTTTTTTTTTTTTTTTTTTAAATGGAACATGATTTTGCTGACTCCAGCTCATACTGCATAATCTCAAATACAGGAGCATGTCAGACTCACACCCCTCTGGAAACTGTGGGTTGTGCCAGAACACTGAGATCCTGACGTCCAGACAGTGTCCATGTTGAGCATTTGCTGCTCTGGAGAAAAAGGCCAAAAATGCTGCAGCAGGCAGCAGTGAGGTCCTGCAAGAGGAGGAGGTAACTGTGCCTAAACATGTTTGAAACCTTCCCTCTGATGATGAGTCAGAGGCTGTTAAAGTGCTGTACATCAAGCAGGGTGTCTGGCTCCTGCCCTAATTGTGTGAGTCCAGCAACCTCTGTATGAAGGTTTTTCTCACTCATTCTGCATAAAACGTTTAAAGCAACTCAGGAGGGTTTGTAAACCCCACCAGCCTGCAGTTAGGGCAGATCTTTCCTGTACGTGTGGGACAACTGTGTTGTTCAACTGTATTGAAGTTGTTGAAGTTTTTCATTCTGCCCAAGATCAGGAGGAAAAGGTGTTGTGTGACTTTGGCTTAAAAAAACACAAAACAAAACACCTAAATGCTCATGGACAACATATTTTAAAATATTTCTTCTTTTGGGGGGATGTTACATGGGAATTGCAACCCAAGATCACAGCTGTGTCTCTACCAATGCTTTTTGCAAGTAGGGAGTGGCTTGTGCTTCTGCTAGAAATGTATCTGCAGTCATAGTGAAATTCCGCATAGCCAAAGCAACATTAAAAACAAACTCCAGCTTGGCTCCGATACGAAAAATACGGAACAGCAGTTGCTGTGTGCAGGATGAAAGCTGATGTTTTGCCAACCTGAAGTGTAAAGCTGGTGCTGGAACTGGGGCCTGAAGAATGGGAGTGTTTGCCAAAAGGAAATGGAAGCAGGGATGGAGGGTTTCGGGGAATGCATCAATGTCGGCCGTGCCAAAAAATGTCTCCCCTGTGGACAGGTCTGATTACGATAGTAACCACATTAGCCCATGCAAAGTGCAGCTGGAGCCACAGTTGGCCTTTTGCGTTTTCTAGCTGGGGAAGCGGCATCTTGAATGCACGGCTAAGGGAGAGCTGGGTTTGGATCGGCCAGCCGTGTTCCTGCATCTTGGTGACCAAAGGGCTGTATGCAGGGATTTGAGAGAAAGGCAAGACACCAGCAAAAACGAAGCCCAGTGTCTCTGCTTGGTAGTGGGAAGGTCTACCAAAGACAACCTCTTCCCTCCCCGCTTAGGGGGCTAGAAGGAAGCCACAATTTTTGAGTTGCTTTCAGTTTTTGGAGGCACACACACTGTATTTGTATGTAGGTTTGTCTTCAGTGGGGCCCATAAATTTAAGACCTGCTTGCCTAGTGTTTTTAGTTTTCTTTTTTCCCTTGGATAGAACATCCTTCCCTCCCCATCCTCTCATCCCCCCTTGTTGCTGAAGGATATCTTTGCAGTAGTCTTGAGCACATCAGAGAGCAGAAGCCTAGAAGTAGAAGGATGGTCAGTCAGGTGACAGCTGTGTGCAAAGGAGGTGGAGATGTATATATATAGATAGATAGATATATAATACGCTTCGGGAGCAAGTTCTTCAGTGCATTAACGTTGCAGCTGCCCAGTGTCGTGCTGGGACGTGAGAGAGGAGGCTGCCCTGTGAGCCCCCTGGTCCCACTTCCACTTTGCACTTCTCTTGGTCCAAGCAGAAATGCATTTTGTCCGTGTTTTGTCCTTTTAAAATTTTGTTTATTTCAGCATTCTTTTACTTCGCAGTGGTACTGTCCCAGTGGTATCTGAGCAAAGGACAAACTCTGCACCTGTGGAAAGTATCTGTGTGGTTGTTCCAGCTTGTGCATTAGTAACAGCTGAACCCACGTCACCACTTGCTGAACCCATTGAACTCTGTTGGCTTTGAAACTGCGCTGACCTGAGTGTTTGGGGGTTCTTGCCTGGATGAGCTGAGGTCTGGAGCAAGGTGGTAGACACTGGTGAGAAAAAAATAGGTGAATGAATGTAGGCTGAAAAAAGGGGTGGAAGAAGATGTTGTGATGGGGAAGCACAGCAACAGGGTATCAACGTTCAACTTGCTTGCGACAGCCCCAGTGCATGTTGGTGGTGCTTTTACTTAGGGGTGCCATGATCTAGCAGTTAGCCTGGAGGCCTGAGAATCAGACCTTGGTTCTGCTCTGGTCCTGGCTTGCCATATGACCTCAAGGAAATCACCTCGGTTTTCTTGCTCTGTTTGTCCTTCTTGACTTTAATCATCGAGACCATGAGCTGCTCAGGGCAGAGACTGTCACTTGATATATTTATTCAGGGCATAGATTCATGGGTGCCAATCTCAGTGCAATAAATAATGGCAATTTCGTCAGGATCTTTTTTACATGAATTGGCAAAAATGAAGTGTTACTTAAACCTTAACTGAGTCAGAATCAGGAAGTGTCTAGCTTATAACATTTCCCTCCAGTTCTCTGGCCTGTGGCAAGGAGCTTGTGGGCAAGTGAACCTCAACCAAGGCGATTGCATTCAGAGAAGCAACCGAAGCAGAGAAGTTGATGCACTTCAGCGTTTAGCACTGGGTAAAATGAAAAATGCAGAAAATGCCTTGACCTGAAAACATGGTAGAATGCAAAAGTTTGCTGCTGCTGTTTTGCAGCTATTTTAGAGAGCAGCACATTAGTCTTTCTGTGCAAAACCTTCAGAAGGACGTGAAGAGTTTGATTACTGCAGCATGAGCAGTCTGAAGTCCCCAGTTTGGAAAAGCTTCTGTAATCTCGTCCAGGCCCCAGCCCTTTGCCTGAAATGGGACTTTTTCTAGACTTAGTCTTTTCAGGTAGCTTGCTTTTTTTCTTCATATTGGTAAATGTTGCAGGTAGGAACTTAGTTCAGAAGGCTTTCAATGGATCCACTTGGTCATTTAAGCCCATCTGGTTATCCGGGAAACTTCCATTAGCAACAAGTTATTCTTACGTGTTTTTCAGAATACAGTGAAGTAAGTGATGCCTGCTAGTGTTAAAAGCATAATATGGAAGTAGTTGACTTCTGGGGATGCCATGCTGTCTTTGTTTTCATGAAGATAACAAATTAATAGACAAAATGCCAGCAGGTGGTGCTCAAGAATACATGGTACAGCTCCTGGGCTTTGTAGGACAAGCCAAGCATGTGTGTTGAACATCGCAAGCAACTCTTCCTGTTTCTTGTTACGCAGTGTTTTAACAAATGTTCTGCTGCAGTGGAGAAAACTGTTTCGGTGTCTGCTCTCTGTGGTTTTTTTTTTTCCTCTCTACATTTGCATCTAGCAAGAGGCACCTCCATTTTACATAAGCGCCATCAACATTAAACTAACACTAGCTTGGCTCAGCCATCCCCGCAATGAGCTGGAGAGGACCTCTATGCGGGAGGTTGACCTTTTCCCTTTTGCTGGAACTGCCCTCGTTGCTCAGCAAGAAATAAACAATTGCTGGCACATGCAACCCTCAAAGTCAGCGTACGTTCCTGCAGTAGCTCTAGCTTCTCCATTAAAGAAGCGATTAGTTGCGTGCTGTTGAGCGCCAAAGGGCTGAAGAGCAGAGGGCTAGAATTTAACAGGCTATTCTGGATTAGGGTCGGCAATTAATTTTTTTTAATGTAATGAAGATAGTATTTGCTGACGGGAAGACAGGTTCCCAAGAGTACAGAATGTTTCCTGGCCACCAGTAGCAAAGCAGGGATCAAATTTGGTCATCAAGAAGGCTAACTTCATCTTGCCCTTTCTGGATCAGGTGCACTGGCTGCTTTAAGATGTTCCTAACATGAAAGGTCTTGCTAGGGCTGAAAAAGGCAGTTGTTCCATGCCGTCCAATTTTGTGCATTAGAGTCCATTTTTCTGAGATGTCAACTACATCAGTATTACCATTCTTGTCCAAGGAAGTGGTGTGTGAGCAAGGGCTAGAGGATGAGGCCATTATGGGATAGAAAAACATATGAAGATGTTACTTAAAAAAGCTGAAAGTTTCCTAGGCTCTCCTGAACTTTCTGTTCGCAGCAGTGTTCAGGAGCTTTTGAGCACTGATGGCAAAAACCACTGCTTACAGACTTTTCTCACATTTGCTTGCTCAGTAACACTGGAAAAGTAATTTTTCACACGTGGACTTCAATTCCTCCTCCTCTAAAAGACGATTGAGACTTAGATCTTTGGGTTTCTGCAAGACTTAATTAATTAGAGTGATTTGAGAATGAAGGATGCCCTGTCAGTGTCACTTATTTCCCATGCTGCTTCTTCTGGGGACTTATTAAATTCAGTGGTTTTGCTTTTAAAGTCAGCATAGCAAGATTTTGGAATGACATTAGCCGTGTGGTTCTGGCTGGTCAGTAACTAGGAGGGTCAAATTCCAAGTTGGCATGTGTTATTTTCACTCACATAAATTGTCGCAGGAGCTGCTGCTTTTAGTGAAATCCCAGTGAAACTGGATTCCCACCCCAGTATTTTTCTTGTACATGCTATTAATGATGAATGTTGTGTGAGTATTTTCAGCAACCGAAGGCATCTTTCACACCTACATCCAGGGGGAACGAACTCCTCGCACGTGTTGCCATGCCTGTTCTCTGATACAGGTCTTTACCAGGCAGCTTTGCTTTTAAGCTCACGAGTGATTGTTTCTCCTTGCTCCGGAGTCAGCGCAGGTAGAATAGAGCAGATGGCTCGGTGTTGGCTAAGTGCTTGCCAATACACAGCAAATTGCTTCTGTAACCGACTGATAGGTTTCAAGCTTTAATCGAGGCTTTCAGCAAGGCGCTGAACAGTGAAAAGCATTCTGCTGAGAAAAACAGCAGCGTAACCATGGGCAAAGGTTCAGGATAGCAGAGTTCAACCCTCTTGGGGATGGCTCCTCTATTTATTTATTTATTTTCTGCCGCTTTCCCACCATTATTCAAGACTTCTGTACTGTCGCTTGCAGATTACAGCTCAGTATATCAGTGCGCTGCAATCCTTTGTGCGGAAAACGTGAAGCAGAGACTGATAGGTTTGGATTTTCTGCTTGCGGTGGGCTCAGCGTGTCTGCAAAGGTAGCTGTCTCCTGGTGCTCCCTTTGAGTCTCTGTCTGCCTGGCCTGAGCAGCAGCTTTTTAGGTCTCCCTTGCACAGCAGGGAGTACAGCTCCTGCTGTCTTTTATGTACGTCAGCATCATCAGCATTTTAATTTTTAATGGACATCTCTAAAAGGGAGAGGAAACCTCCCTTGCTCCTCCCTCCCTCCAAGCAAGAGTGGATCTGACAGCGGAAGAAAGATATTTGTTGTAGGGTTGTCTGAGCAGCGTTCTGTTGGGCAAGAGGCTTTCCTTCAGCAGCTGTCCCTTAGGCTGAAGGAGCTGCTCTCCGAAATCACGTTGTAACTCGGGCAGCCCAGAGTTCTCTTCACGTTGTAAGGGGCAGCCCAGAGCAGGCAGGGATACAATAACCCAGTCGTCTAGCTCTCGTCCCCACTTTTTACCCAGCTTTGAATTCTGCTTTGAATTTGATTTCTTCGTAGTACAGGACCAAGGAATAAATTTCAGCATGCAAAACATATCTGTTGAGCTAGCTCTGTTTAGTGTCCTCAATTAGTCAGAAAGGAGTTGCTTCAAGTTACAAAGCTGGCTGGTTGGCTTTGAAGTTTAGATTCTACTTTGTGCTGGAGTGGGTCTAACAAAAAGACCCTAAGAAAAGGCACTACATGAATAAGAGAAATTAAACTATGATTCAAGTTTCCTAAACAGTCCAAGAAATCTGTGATGATGGTAGAAGTAGTACTGGTAGCTTAAAAATGCTGGTGGACCCTCTGCCCCAAGGAGCTCAGAAGTACAAAGATTTTTGCTCAGTTCTAAAATCCCAAACACATTTGATAATGTCTGCAACGTGTGTTTTTATGTTCCTTTAGCTTTTCAGTGGCTTAAAATGCACTGAAAGTGTAAACTACTGCCAGCGTGCTTTTGTACTTGCATGAATTTAATTAAAAAGATAATTGGATTGCTTTATCAGCCTTTACATGTCAGCCCAGTGCCACCCTCTTCTCCCCCCTCTAACAACGCTGACAAACCCAAGGCATCTGAAATCTGTATTTTTCTGTATTGTTCTCTTCTCTCATGTTTCGGATAGGGTACAGAGGTGACTGTGGTTTCTGTTGAGCATTAGATCTGCTGCCAGGGTGGGAAGGAAGTGGCTGATAAGCAGAGGGCCAGCCTGTTCAGACAGCTCCCTGTGCGAGTGGAGGGAGAAATGCCGTGTAGCGGCAAAGCTCCAAAACAAAACAAAGCGGACTGACTCTTTGAAAAGTCCTCTGCCTTTATTACGCTGACGATGTATAGCCCAAAATGTGCACCTGGATCTGCAAGCTGCGTGACTTGGGCAGTTTTTGTGATTTCCCTGGAAATGCTGCTGAGGAACGTAAGATCCATTTTTAGTGCAAAACACTGACGTTTTCATGTAAACAGAGAAGTACTCAGCCTGTGTTGTTTAATAAACTTGAGGATGTATCCAGACTTCTTGACATCCCTGTGACCAGAGGACCAGATTCGCACACAGAGAGGAGCGGAAGGGCATGCGAACTCAATACAACACTGCGGTCCTGGCAGTCGCTCTCCGTCAGCCAGCAGAGCTCCTTCCCTGCCAGCTCCGTGGCCGTGCGGTGCCTCCAGCGCTGCCCGCTTTGGCAAGCCTCTCCTGGTTCTAGTGTGTGCTTCCTGTTGTCGTCGTCGGGAGTGGTGTTTTAACGCTCGTCATCGTTTCCTTGAACTTCTAGAGTTTCATCAAGCCACCTCTGGGAATTTGGGAGGGTGGGTTTTCTCTAAAGAATACTATTTATAATTTAAAGTAGCCTCTGTTCCAGTCATTTGTGGCAACATGGCTGCTGAGGAGGTAAGAATTGTCTTTCGCTTATCCAGCTGGTCTGTGGATGGGGCAATTGGTGAAATAGCTTGGGCACGGCCAGAAGTAATGCAGGGGCATGCAGAGGACCGGGGCAGATGAGATTAGGCAGTCAGGAATGCTTTTCTTGAGAGTGGAAATGCTGTTGCATGGAAGACTTAGAGGCTTTACAAGTTAGTTTCTGTTACAACTGGAGGGTGACAACATGACTTTTCAGCATTGTTCAAGACAGAAAAAAAGCCTGTGGGTCTACTGGAATTTTTCACTTTGATGAAACTGATTTAATTCATTCTGAATTTGAATTCACCAATTAGCAACGTGGAATAATGTTTTGATGGTCTCTCTCTCTCCCCCTTTCTTAATGACTAACTCCCTTTAAAAGGACCTACAGCTTTGTGAACCGTGTAATAGCAGGTATCTGTTATTAGCCTGAGGAATAAGGTGTTTGCAAGAGGAGATGATGGAAAAAAAAAAGATGCTCTGGAGTTTAAAAACTTATTTTAAAATAAAAAAAGGGAGTCACAGTTTTTCCGTGCTTCCACAGAAGAAATTGGTTTAGACATATGAGATTTTCTTTTCCATTTAAATGTTTTAACTACCGCCTTTTCAGCAAACCGAAAAGGCAAAACTCAAAATACAAAGCAGCCCACGTGACAGTTGCATGTAGGAAGCGCATATCCAGTCAGATTTTTCAAGGGGTTTGTAGTGGTGTCAGTGTGACCCTTTCATTTTTCTTGCAGAAAAAGATTTACAAGTACAAGAAGGTGCTCAGTAACCCCAGTCGCTGGGAGGTGGTGTTGAAGGAGATCAGGACGCTGGTGGACATGGCGCTGACATCTCCGCTTCAGGATGACTCTATTCACCAAGCACCACTGGAGATCGTCTCAAAACTTCTCTCAGAGGTATGACCTCAGCAGTGCTCCTGCAAGACACAGTCACATTTAGACGAGAGACAAACAGTTAAAAAGTTTGTGGGTGGGTTTTATTTTAACTGGGCTGTCAAATTCTGCCTTTGAGTCTGCTCATGACTTCTGCTGACTTGAGTGGAATTTGTACTTGCTGGGGAGAAGGAGAATTTGACCCATGTTAGGTAGATCTCTAGAAACAAAACAAAACACATTTCTCTTGAGGCTTTTTTTGTTCTTGTTGATTATTTATGGTAAATTTATTATGGGTCTGATTCATGTCTTATTTCAAGTCAATGGTAAAACTCCCCTTGACTTCTATTCCATTGGCTTTGTTTGCATGACCGATAATTCTTGTAGCAATATGTATATACCAATAAATTCATTGTGCAGCTATTTTATTACTACCAGTTCTGTCAAAGAAAAATATTTTCCTTCTTCAGAGGTATCTATCCTCCTTTTATAGCATCTATTTCAAATAGGTAACTTTTCATGGAAGGGAAATGTAATGCCAAGCAGGTTTTTCATGTCTTAGTTCTGATGTACAAAGATTTGTGATAAGCAAAAAAGTTGCTAGCTTTTTTTCTTGCAGTAGGCAAATATTTTAGCAGCTCACAACTTTGTAACCTCTGAATGGATCATGCTGCTGAGAGAGAAAGCCAAAAGCAAACTCTTTCGCATAGGTGGTAGCATAAGTGACTTCCAGTAAATTTATTGACTTTTACTGGTTCCATGTTTTTGAAGAAGGAATTTCAGGAAAACTGCAGCAGTTAGTTTACTACCAACAAATGGTGTACAACACCACAACAATCCTTTTATTAATTTTCTTAGAAACATACAGCCTGCCTTAAGAAAACATTTTTAAGAAATGTATCACTAGCTTTAATTTTCCAACTGATTGAGACCTTCTCTGGCATTCTGGTGTTTGCATGCTCAGCTTTCATGGCTAGGGTGGCTTGAATCTGAAGGTGCTGAGGGAGAAATGGAAGCTTGCACAATCCCTCATAGCAGATAGTATACCACCTTCTTTAAGAGAGTGATTTTAATTTGATAATTTTATTCTGAAAAATAAGCAATTGCAGTCTTGAGCCTTTCTGCTTGTGTCTGGTGGTAGCTAAGAAGACTGTGTATGCTGATGTGCCAACTCAGAGTACACTTGCTCATTCATTTATTCTATTCAACTCTTTCAGAACAACAACTTAACCACTCAAGACCACGAGAGCATTATTGTGGTGAGTACCTTTCTGTCAAAATCTGAGGACAAATCTGTATTGTTTGATAAGACTTCTGTTAATGCTTGCCTCCACCCCAGTAAAGTATGGCAAATATGAAAGCATTTCCACCAATGCTGGTGAACTTACGCAGGATCGAACTCACTTGTTCTCCTTTTTTTTGTGTGGCTTTGTCATTCCTCTTTTCTTGTTTTGTGGGTGAGTAACAATACTGTTTCCTCATCAACTTACATGAAACTGCACAGCATGCTGAGGGTTAATCGTCTCCCAAAATGGCCTCTTTACGAGGCTACACAACGCAATGTTCATATCTATATATGTACTTTAAATAGTCAAAAAACATTTCCAGATGTGCCCTATAAAACCCTTAGCCTTAGTAGTTTCCTGAGGGGCTAATGCTACCATATACAGAATGTCTCCATTGCTGATGGTATGTGAGCAAGTGATTGTTTTTGTAAGTGTGGATATGTGTATGTGTCACTGCAGTTTAACCCCCTGCTTACTTGATTTATAAAAATATCCTCTTCAACTTTTTTCTTTTGTGTAGGTTGCATTTGTTTAGACATAGAAATAAGTGATTCAAATGGCAGCTCTTTTCCTTGTGCAACAAAATGTAAAATCTCAGCAATTTATCAGGGAGGTGGAACTTGGTTCCCCATCACTGTAATTTAATTTCAGTTACTGGCAATTTCCAGGAGATTTTCCCAGTAATCTAATCTAGAACCTCACCACCACCTGATCATCACGTCTCCGTGACTCTTTCTGCAAAATGACAAGGTGGCATGTAGCTGCCAGTAGGTGTGAATTGTGTTTAACTGCTGCTTAAGATACCATTTTAGCTGGAATCAGTTGCCAATATAAATTTCTGAAGTGGCATTTACTTTGGGGTTTTTTTTTTTTTTGAGATCTGCTATAGCTTTCATTTTACTCTAGTGCGAAGGGTAATTCAGGCCTCCAGTTACAACTGGTTGTGTTGAGGAAAGGATTTTTTAATAAAAGATGTAAGGTAGCCCTGCTGTGAGCAGGGAAGTTGAACCAGGTGGCCTCCAAAGCTCCTTTCAGCCTACATTATTCAGCAATTCTGGATGATGGCTTCTTCAGTTCAAGTCCTGCCCTTCTGTAGGTTGTGCCCGAACCATTAAGGAGATGGCAGTTTCTGGGCATTCAGAGCTCGCTGCTGTTACACAGCTAACCTGTGCTATTCTTAGGAAGTATTGCTAATGCTGTGTATTTATGTAGTATCTTAAAAGTACGCAGTGATTTGCCATGCAGATGGAACCAGCTTTCCTTCTCTAGATGGTGCTGGAACCATCTTTCCAATATTATTCCAAAAATTATTCCAAAATTCCAAATTTCCAAACTCCAAAAACCAGTATTACAACTGATCCCTTCCCGGTAAGGAAGGGGAAGCACATGTTGCCGTAACTGGGCAATGGGAGACAGGAAGTTTCTGCTTTTAACCACAGCGCACATAAGGAAAATACAGGCTGTTTTCATGCTGTCGCTCTTCCACACTGACCGTACAGGTGGAGCTGTGACCCGCTTGATAGTGTCTGTTGTGGTCATTTCCTACATTCAGTAAGGACTGGGCTGAAACAATAAAGCTCATTTCTTTTAGGCTGACAACCAGCCAGTTACATCTCTGATGCAGTGATCCTCTCACAGTTACAGAACAGGTATAAACACTTGGTGATTTTGCAATACATGGCTCCTGTGGTTTGGCAGATCCTATAGCAAACACTCCAAAAGAGGGATTCAAGGAAGATCTTTAGCTCAGGTGTTGGATGGGTAGCGAGGATATTCTAGTCTCACTGAATAGTGTCGCATTCTCCATCAGTCCACTGGTGCTGGACCACCACCAGAGGAAGAGTGAACAGTTGCAGAAGGATGGCACATGATAATCAACAGAAAATTCACAAATGTTATGTGTAACCAGAACAGATCTTTGCAGATGTGGTTGGGTTTCATTGTTAAAATTCACATTAATCTTGACCCGTTTGTGTGTGAAAGCGGCTATTGTGAAACACAGTCATTGCAAGCAGAGTCACCGGGTTTGAAATCATTAAGGAGACGAGAGGGAGAGCAAAAAACAAAGCAAGCTGCCTTAGTAAAGCTCCAGATGCCATCCAGATAAAATATCTGGTGTTCAGTCGCTTAATACAAAATGTCCTAGCTGCTGTGTTGAGAGTCTTACTTTTAAATGGGTACTGGGAATCCCTTCAGCTCAAGACAGGAAAAGCCCGAAGGCACTATCACATAGAGAGAATACATTGTTCTAGTACCATTTTCTAATTTACAAAGGAAGTAACAACAACATAAGTTCATTACACCCTCAGTGGCAGGTATGACCTCTAATGTGTTTACCGAGCATAAGCACATTGGTTTGCGTAGCAACAAAGAAGGAATGGTTGATCTCAACTTTTACAAAGTTAGATGCTTGATTTTGATGAATAGGGTCCCCCAAGGTAAGAACAGTGCCATGTTACTTTTAGTGAGTTATTTCTCACAAAAAGAGCTCTAACTCTTTTATAAAGGATATGTGTGTGTGTGTGCGTGTGTGGCGTTTTTCAGTTTTTTCTCTTAGGGAGCTGTTACAACTGAAACAGTAAGCCACATTAATCCTTGCTGTTTTACATCCTAAAAGAATTGGTCTGCTCCCGTTTTCATTTAAACTATTATAAAAATTGTACACCTTTGCTGTGTTTTATGTATTTACACTGATGTAGTTAAAAGCAAAATTTTCCGGAGGATTCATAGCAGAGGTGTGCTTGAGCTTAATGTAAAATAACACACAGCCTACCTCTAATTCCTCTATTGATGCTTTTGTCCTTCTTCTTTAAAAGTGAGCTGTCCCCCCCACCCCCCCAATATTTCCCTGCAAAATGCTTACTCCAGTTGCAGTCCTCTAATTAAATTTTTCTCTCTCTTTCTCCCTTTCTTTTTAAAGGCAATTGCACCTTTGCTGGAAAACAACCATCCTCCTCCTGACCTCTGTGAATTCTTCTGCAAGGTATCAGAACAGCTTTGCTTTCTGAAATCTCGTAGTTGTATATGAGTTGTAGTTCTTTGAGGGAGTTGTTGCTTTTTTTTCTTTAACTCCTTACCTCATGCCCAAATTGATTTCAGTTTTTGGTCAACAACCAACGACACTGGAATAGTTAACAGCACCATTATGATAAATAGATCCATACCTTTAGTACATCAGACTGCGTAGCCCTGATACCCTGTGAGAGTTAAAATCTTCAGACTCCCACACCCCAGTCTGGGTACAAGAGATGTCCTACTGCATGTTCTACTTAGCTAATGCAAAAATCATTGGAGTCACTGTGTTCAGATGAGTTGGTAATGTGATGCACAGCTCAGCCCTAATGGTATTATGTAATTGAGTAATGGCAGTGGGAAGATCATAAGGACCCATTCTCTTTCCCGGTAAATCTATGCTTGTGCTGTATTTTGCATCCTTTCCATAAACTTCTGAGTACTTTGGATTGCAGAGCTTCTGAATGTGAAAATACTACTTTTCCTCTAGGCCTGTTTGTGTTTCGGTTTCAAGTCTGCTTAAATTTGCTTACTGATGGCTGGGCATACATTTGTCAAATGTTCTGGATGCTGCTTATAGTGCCCATCCAGAGTTATTCATCAGCAGTTTCTTCCTACGGAAATTAAGTCAAGTTTCAGAAACTCCTCTGACTGTTGCATTTTTATAAGCCAGTCTTAGGATCATATCTAGCCTTGGACTCAAGGCACTTTTATTCCTGGTTTGTTTTGCCTTTGGTCTCCATCAGAGGTGGGCACCTAATGATCTTTAAATGTGTGGGATGGGCTGTGTGTAGTTGCAGGAAGGGAAACAGGTTATGGACTTCTCCTCAGAGATACTCAGAACTGAAATGGACAAGGCTAATGAGAAGGCTAATGTATCTTCAAAATTGACCCTGCCTTGACTGAGGGGTTGGACCAGATGACCTCCAAAGGTCCTTCCCAGCCTAAATTACTCTGACTGATACATTATGATTGTATGTTTTAGCCTGTGATGGGAGAGTGGCTTGTTGGCACCCTCCAAGATCCACCATAGGTTTTTAGCCTGGATCCCAAGGAAAGGAGGTCTGTACCATTACACTGCCTGTGTCTACATATCTTTTTGTCCCCAACCCCTTTGCTTTTAAAACTGTTGGCAAGTTTCAACCAAATTTGACAAAAAGGGGAGAAGTCTCAAAAATACTACGTTCCAGTGAGTTTTGTGAAGAATAGGCAGTAGGGAAAGGAACTCATGAGCTCCCATGGTAATCTTGTATTAGATGCCAGCAAATCCATAGGCGAGAGCAGTGTTACAAGTATCCTAATCCCAGGAAAGTTTAATTTAGCCCTTGGATCTTGTTAATCTTGGGGTAATCCATGCATGGGGCGTGAAGCCAGAGGAGACCCGTCTTCATAATTTCTGCAGCTCACAAAATGACTTGTTGCTCATTACAGCACTGCCGAGAGCGCCCGCGGTCCATGGTTGTGATAGAAGTGTTCACACCGGTGGTACAGCGGATTCTGAAACACAACATGGTGAGTGCACATGTTACGGGAACTTGTTCAGTTTGGAGAAGTTTTGCTGTGATACCTTTCATAATTAGCAGATGCTCTATTGCCTGTAATGCACAAAGCACTGTGATATCTAAACCTAACCCCCCAAACTGTAAGTGCTGCTTGTAATCGTGTGTTGCTTTATAAATGCAGAACTAATAACCGTTCAGTGGGGCTTTCAAAAGCATCTAGGCAAAACCGTGTCTTGAGGAGCATTTCTTTTGGCAGCAGTGCCAGCATATGCAGCTCCAGCTCTCTCCCACCTGGCTCTTGGCTCCTTATTTACTCCCCGCATGCCATCCTTGTAGTTATAATGGTTTACAGTCAATTAAATTACAAAATCAGAATAGGGACTTTGTTGATTTTGAGCTGAGGCCCTCAACATTTTTTCTTTAAGACACCCCCAGTTCTCTGGATTTCCATTTTTCTTTAGACTCATGTCCAATGAGTTCTTACCTAGGTTTCCTGAATTTCCTTATGCTTTTCTGCTATTGTTCTTCCTTCCCATTCCAGGAATCGTGTACTCTGTCATCTTATGATTGTTCTCTCCCAGGCTGCTTTCTCTCTTCTCATTGCTGGTCAATTCCTTGTTAGTGATTGAAATATATGCTGGGAGACTGCCCTGCTAACTTTGCTCTCTCCACCCTATATACCGGATTTCCCTCCCCAACTCTGAAGATATTCTTACGTGATCCATATTCCTTTCCTAAGAGAGGTCTGGGTGTTTACCAGCCCTCCATCCTTTGTGGCATATTAAGTTTCGTGCCAGGGTTTTTAAATTACATAAAGAAATTTTACTTCACAATGCTGTGGCAGAATAACAAATAAATAAAATAAAATATTTAAGACAGTTGACTTGGCTGTGATCTCAAGGATGGGTCTCATGCCTCTGTAACTACACAATCAACTTCTTTTCTCTGATATAATTTTAGAGACCATCTGCTGTCCTGCTGTGTGCAGCATGAACCCAGTAGAAAACAGTTCATATTTCTTATTTTTACAACAGTATTATTATTTAACTCCTTGAGTTTACAGAACTAGGTAGAAAGCCCAAGATGGCAAAAAGGTCATATTCCTGGCTCTGTGCCTGCACTCTGCAGACATGTAAACATTTTTGAATATTCTGTAGTGTTCAATGAAATATTCTGTAAATGTTATTCTTGGATTCCAGACTGATTTTTTTAAAGCATCCAGAGCTCTTGAGGGGTCTCAAATAAAATCTAAATGCATAGTGAAATGCTTGTATTTGGTTAGCTTCAGAGAATTGGGTATATTTACCATACTTAACATTTGCAGATTGAAAATCAACATGTCTGTACCGCAGTGTGTAGTCAGAGAATTTACGGTGTCATATATTAATTGGAGTGGATTTGGGCACTTTACTGCTCTCCAGGGACTTCTGTACTGAATAGTCTTTTAGAGAATGTGTGTGTGTGTGTGTGTGTGCATGTGCATGTAAATAAAGTTATCCTTTAGGGGGGCAATGTTGTTGGCAGTAAACTTCATAACCTTAGGAGGCCCTGTGCAATTCAGCGTGCTTAGAGCAGGAGACCTAGCTGTCTGTTCCCACCTTTGCTGCTAATTTGCTCTGTGGTCCTTGATAAGTTCACGACAAGTTTTGTTCCACAGTTTCCCACCTATAAAATGGGGAAGGAGTGCTTCATTTATCTGTCATTTTGAAATTTCAAAAGAACAAGGATAGCTTTTTGTCTTGCTGATACTACCGGTTACATGCAGGACTGGAGACTATTGTATGCCGAGTTGTTCAGGGAGTGCTCAGCAACCTCTCAGTACCTTTGGATTTCAGCTGTTTGTAGGTTCAGCCCAAATGTTTGAATATAAGCACTATTGGGTTGGTTGTTTGGGTTTTTTTGAGCAAACAATATTGGTAGTGTGTATTGTTCTGTACCTGGTATGGTGACAGGGCATCATATTATAAGGGTATCATATTATATTTATAGAGATATTTTATTTTAGAGCGGTCAGCAATGACATCCCCTTTATGATCTCTTGGACTTTTGTTCTAACTTCAGTTAGGACACCTACACGGGTTGAAAAATTTCATAAACAAATTGCAACTGCAAAAGCTATCTTGCAAGGAGTGTTCATGAAATTAAATGGCACCAAATGATATATGAAGCACAAATGGTCTCATGCCCTTGAACCAAGTGTATTTGCACCTGCCTGAAGGAGTTGTTAGAAGTTTACCGATTTTATTTGTAATACCAACTGTGGAATCGCCCACAGTCCCTTTGCTGGGTGAAGTTACCAGGTAGCCATTCAATACTAGTAACAAGTGACACTTAGACTTGAAGGAGACATTGTTCTGCCTAGGCTTGTATTCACATTTTTGGTAATTTTCTCTAGCTGTAAAACCTATGAGATGTTAATATAGGTTGTGCTATAGAAGTGCCTGAAACCAAAATAAGTAACAGAAGGTTTCAGTGCTTTGGGAGTGTATCTTCCCTTTTATGACCACCAGTTCGTTACTACTTGTGGCATTTCTTTAAAATTTCAGTTGCCATTTATTTTTTCAGGATTACTCTTCTTCCACAGCCAGCTGCTTGAGGGATAACTGGGAGGGCTCGTTTGTCCTCAGTGGGCCTTGTTCACCACTTGGAAATTTAGCTTTGTAGTTCTGTAACACCTGTGTAATAAGGTTACACCTGTGTAAATGTGAAGAAGTGTGCTGTGGAGTAACACTTGCCAGACAGCAGATTTTACTCCTTTCACATCTAAAAATAGCAGGTGATGTGAGGAGATGCAGGATTTCAGTTAGCAGGTGCCTTTCTGACTGCAGGATTTAAAGAAAGTGACTGCTAAGCTTACCTGTCAAATTCACATTGTAGCTGGAGTAAAATCCCTGGAGAAAGAACTGATCTCTGGTTTTATACTTGATCACTTACTGATCGCATGTCAGAAAGATTTTCTCTGAAACTGGAATAGATATGATGTCAAACATGGAAGTAAAAAATTATTTTTTAGTTGAATTTCTAAAAAACTGCAGTTATGAGTGGAAGCAAAAATGCAAAACAACAAAAATGCATTTCAAAATAAAGCTATAAAGTGAAGTGTACAAAAGAAATGTAAGTGCGGGTAGGGGTTTTTGTTTGTTTGTTTTCATTTAACACGTCTTTTGTTTCAAGGTGGGTATGGGGGAAAGAGGAGAATTGGAAAGCATGTCATTATTGGTGGGAAGAACATTACTTCAGCATGCAGTGATACTGTGCTCTTGAAGCTGTCAGCATAATAACAAAGTGAATTCGGTTGTGTTTGAGTTGATTTCTTTTGAAAACCCACAGTTTCAATGTACATTGCAGGCATGTTTCACCGTCTTCACTGAGTCTCTCCTTTTTGGACAGGATTTTGGGAAGTGCCCTCGGTTGCGGCTGTTTACTCAGGAGTATATTCTGGCTTTGAATGAGCTGAATGCTGGAATGGAGGTGGTGAAGAAGTTTATTCATAGGTTAGTTACATTTAATTTATGGCGTATTTCCAGTCCTGTGTACATGCTTCACTGTGTTACTTCTCCCAGCCCTGCTCATCTCTTTACTGGCTGTTAAGAGTAGCTGGTGCTTTTTGGTACTGGCAAACAGCAAATAAATTAGAAGAGTCCATGAGGCAATGTTGCTGAAGTCTCTTTTTTCTTTTTTTTTAAACTAATTCTCAAATATGGTTGGGATTTTCTGCCTAGTTACACACTGGAAGCAAATGGACTTTGCTGTGTGTACATTCTTTTTATACATTTAGACATTTTATACATTAATCCCTCTACAGAGAGATTCCCATTAACTTTAGACCACATAATGCTCAGTCACGTGTGAGATTTTGGGGGGACTGTAGAGATACCACATCAAATAAACTGAGGGTGCAGCTTAGCTTTATTCATAAATAGGGTAGGGATTTACAGGGTTAAAATAACTCTCTGTTATGGCCCTTCTGAAGATTCCCCAAGGCTGTCTATCCAGTTCTGGCACCCCGTTCTGTCTCACTGTTTTTGCCCACAGAAATCTTCCTCACAATGATGTCATCTTGGTTTTTGTTTTTCAGCATGCATGGTCCAACTGGACAATGCCCCCATCCCAGGGTCCTGCCAAACCTTGTAGCTGTCTGCTTAGCAGCCATTTATTCGTGTTACGAGGAATTTATCAACAGGTCAGTATGAATTCCCAGCTGACCGCATGTTACTTGCTTCCAAACCCATGGCATCTGTAAACAAGATCAGTGTGAGCATGGGTATGGGTATGGGTATGTGAGAGCATGTCTTCATTCTCACTCTGCTCATTGCTAGCATTACACGTGGGAGTTCTGGTCAATCACATGCATGTTTTTGTAGATACGTGACTATATTTGTTACGCTTTGTGTGCTTGAAAACCTGAAAGATGCCGAATCATTTGTACTCACTGTGGCATGTTTTGAGGCAGTGAGCACGGCAATCTGTTATTGCACATCTTTGGCTCCCATGCTTGAAAATGGGGGCTGTGCTGGTCATGCAAGGAGCTCAGCAGTTCCCAGTAGAGAAGTACTGCAAGCTGCGGTAACTTCCAGGATGAAGCTCAACAGCCAGCTGCGTGCTAATCTTGGCCGCTATTGAGATACTCCTCTAAGGCAGACTGCAGCTGTAACCAGCCTTCTTAGGCCAGCAGAAGATGAGAGTGCTCCACAGAGTCTCTGGGAATTAAGCACTACCCAGAGAAGTGTCTGTTTTGCTCCCTTTCTGGCACACGGAGTTTATGTTACACCTAAAGCAAAGGAAACGGTGAGATCTTGAAGAAAGGGTTGTGTGTGAACACAACCCTTTGAACCTGAGCTGGTTTCACAATGCTGTCTCCATTATTGTGGAAAATTTGATTCCTGACTTACCGCAAAAGAGATGCCGCAGTTCTTGACACATGAGCCAGTTTCCAGTAGACACTGAGGGTTCCCCTCTGCAATGTTTCCTGTTTGTTTATGCCTATCTGACTTTCCTCATGGTAGAGCACGGACAGGGGCTGCTTAATGTCCAACAAAAATTCCAGACGCGAGGGCTGCAGACAAATGTCTGGGCATGTACTGTAGCCAGATACATACTTGGGCAAGGATTCTGTTACAGCTTTGCACAACTTGGATGGGAAAGTTCACCTTTATACTAAACTGGCATGTCAATTAGAGTAATGAAAAGCTTGAATCTTTGTAGAATAGAGGCTGCAGAACAGTCCTTTTGGAGCCTTTTAATGTTTTTAATTGATTTCAGTAATCCGATTACACAGGAGAAAGCAATCCGGTGGGCTGGGGTGAAATGCAGTAGGAAATTGCAAAAGATCTTGCTTTCTCAGTGTTGCGCTCTCTTTCCTGCTCTCTGCTGTTATGTCTGTCTATTGAAAGTGTTTGTTTATTTTTAAAATTCAGTCGAGACAATTCCCCGAGCCTGAAGGAAATTCGGAATGGCTGCCAGCAACAGTGTGACCGAAAGCCTAATCTCCCCCTCCGCCTTCTTCACACAAGTCCTGACCTGGTCTCTCAAGAGGCCACCTTGACTGAATCCCGTCTCAAACCAGTTATCGTCACTTCAAATGAGATCCACGTGGAAGTGGAGCGCAACAACACAGCTAATCAGAAGATGACAGCCAACGTTGGCAATGACAGCGAGCCCAACCTGATTGACTGCTTGATGGTCAGTCCTACCTGCAGCACAATGAGCATTGAGCTGAGTGCCCAGGCAGACAGGATCCTTGGCTGTTATGTTGAAATACTCAAGATGCTGTGAGTAACTATTTTGAACAGCTTTTTGAACAATGTCATCTTAACAATGGGGGGCTTTTCCCACAGGCCTGTCTTCTTCAACATCTGTGGCCAGCAAGCACATGGTTATAAATCTAACTCCAGCTCTAGAGTCCAGCCTCTGAAAGAGACATCTGGCACTGCCAATATGTTCTAAAAATAGCATTAGGAAGATGAAAACTGAAAGCTTATTTGTACAGTGAGCCTCAGGCATATTACAGAAGACGGGATGTTGTTGCCAGTGGTTTCTGTTTTGTTCTTGCCCACCAAAAAAAATAAATCCATTTGTCTCCTCCAGGGCTCTTGGGATTGCCCGAGACAGAGCTAGAAAAGACAGGTCTGTGCTAGGCTCAGTGCTTGTGCAGAGATAGGCAGCGCTGCTCCCCTGGCATCAGCAGGATTTGGATGATGTCAGTGTCTTTCACTTAGGTGTTCTCCCTTCATATGTTTGTAGAAGTTTTATGACTTGTTCAGATTTACTTGTATTAGAGTGGAGCCCCTATTTGTCAACCAGTTGCTTTGGTACAGCGGACCTGTATTAGTGAACAAATGCTCAAATAGCCTTTACAAAATGATGGCTCCATGGTTTCCTGAGAGGCAAATCATCTGAATATCTTCAAGAGGAATATAAAATAAAATGTTCTTTGAGAAAAGCTTGTTTTTCTCCTGGATAAACAAATGAAAAGGAGTAACACAAAAGATGGGCTGCAGAATGGAAGCTTATAATAGAAGCGCAGTAAAACAACCCAAAACAACTTTGTTGACTTTGACAGCCAGCTCTGCTACTGAGTTGCAGTATGTGTTTGGGCAAACTGTTATATTTCTACATTAATTATTTTTAAACAATGTAAGGCTTAATGAAGTAATAGTTGAGTTTTTTAGAATACAAGACACAGTGGGTGAAATTTGGACTCTGCTGTAAACCATGAGCATGTGGCTACACTGAAGTCAAATGCAAATCTGGGTGTATGCTCTCGAGGAATTAGAGGAAGTCCAACTGCCATGATGGAGGATTTTGTGAAACTTTTGTCCCACATTTTCATTTATTTCAAAATACATAGTACCAATTTTCAACATAATTATTTCACTCACTGCAGAGCTGGCTTGCAAATACATACATAAGATACACTCAGAACTAGAAACAGGACAGGTGAATCCAAGATACTGTTCCCATTAGATTCTTGAGCAGGAAGTTGCTGAAGGCTAATTTTATTCACACACACACCCCACCACCCCCCAGCCTAGCCTGTTCTGCCTTTAAAATTATTTGCATTTAAAAAGCACAGCATCTGACTTTGCTTCATCTGATGGCTTCTAAGTCTTCATGCACCCAGGTGCTACATTAAACGCATCATGTATTTATTCCCTTCCCCGTGACTCTAGATGTTTTCCATAAACACTATGAACTCTCTCAGTCCTGATGCTGGCTCGGATGCTGACTCAGTAAGCATTTACAGTTTTGGTTTCATCATGCAGCTGACATACACTTATAAACAAATTCACGAATGGGCATGTTTTTCCTCACAGTCTCTCTAAATTTTAAACATTTGATAGGCCAGGTCACAATCCCCATATAATTTCCTACACAAAGAACTCTTATTTCACTCCATACCTTAAAATAACATATTTTTTGATGTGTTTGCTGTCTTTTTAAAAATCAAGCTCTTCAATATCAACAGTGAAAATGGGAATCTCTTACTGTTATCGCATAGGTGTGGAGCAGCTTTGTGTCCTTTTTCAGCTTGTACAATGGTAATTCTGAAGGGTGAAACCCACAAGATGTGTATAGTGAAGGACCAGGGATACTACAAAATTGGTGCAACTCTCCTCAGATTGCCTTGCCAGGGTCGACACTCTCCTTGAGAAATCACAACCTATGAGAATATAGGGCAGTTTCTAAGGCAGAGCCATGGCTGGTATATATTGTAGCTCCACTGATTTGGGCTCCCTTCCATTCCTATTCATCCCTTGATTTTTTTTTGGACCTGAAAGCATTAATGCGGAAATGAGTTCTGCTCTTAATTCTGTCACTGGCTTACTAGGAGGTTTTAGATAAGTCGCTTCTTTTTGTGCCTCAGTTTCCTTATCTGTAAAATATAGGTAAAGATTTTGAATGTTGTTTTTTAAACTCTGAAACCACTGCTGGAAAAGCATTGTAGAAGGGCTAACAAAAATGAAAGATAATGCTGTTGTGATGCTGATTCCTAGCATGCTGAAACTCTTCTTGAACAAAGGCTTTCTGATGCACTAAATACTATTACTGTACTTTGAAAAAACAAGAATGTGAAGAAAGAGCGTTGAAGAACATGCCAGTAGGAAGAAAACATTAATTATAAAACAACTGCTATCCAGGAGCTGAGCTCTCAGCAGGCAGTCACTAAAATAATGTTCTTATTAATAACAGTGGTAAGCCAAACATAAATAAGTCGCTTAGCATTGAATTTAATTGTTCTTTTAGGTGTCTGACTCAATATCATCATCAAAACAAGAGAGTCACCAACAATGATATCTTTTTTACATAATTAACTTAGGGCAGCAGGGAGTAATTTATTTAGGCAGATTTTAATTATTGAAAGTCTAGCAAATAAGAATTCTTAACAGTATCTTCAGCAGAGGACATTTTATTGTTCACCTAACTCCTACACAATACTTACTTTTTTGGGGAAAAAAGGCATTTCTAATATTGATAAAAATGTAACAGCAATTATTTAATAATCACTGTAATGCCTCACTTTTGGCACAGAAGGCTAAATGTGCAGATTAGAAAGTTCATCTGTGTGGCTGTTATCATAGCACCAAGAACGTCTTTGACCTTTTTTCTAATGTAGTTGAGTAACAGAATACAACTATTGCATGCTACAGGAAAACAGAAAATCATGGTTTTAAAGATGTTGGCAGATGACCCGAAGTCTGGGCAAATTTTAAAGGAGACACAGTCTCTAGTGGAACATGGTATTTTTGTCCTGCAGTCAAAAGTGGATCAAACTTCTGTGTCAATATTCTCTAATGCATTCTGGACTCTGATAGTGTTATTGATGCCAGTCGGTGCCTCCTGAATGCTACAAGTCTTAAACTGGTGCATAGAAAATGCACTAAATTAATTGAAATCTTTCTGTTCGTCATATTAAATTAGAGGCTCTGAGAGCTGCTTAGCGTTGTCCAGCTCCTACTTGCATGTTAATGTTTCTATGCATTAGAGAATTTCTTGTACAGCCAAACTTGTACTTGAACAGCACAATTGCAGTTAGAGAAATTTGCAGTAAAAGGGGTCGTGTGTCCTCTTCCTTGGACTGGATAACTTCAAAGTCTGAGTGTCACCTGAAGGACCCCACTGATCCCCCGGCAACACCCAGCATATGGGGAGAACACTTAAACTGTGCCTATACTGAAATCTGGATCAACAAGTAGCCGACAAAACTGGCTGCAAGAAGAGACCTCTTAGGGAGGCTGTGGCTGTGATGTTGTTGTATTGTAAGCTGTCACCCTTCATCTGTGTTATTTTTTGTTTCCATGGCTGCCTATGTGGCAAGAGTCCTTCCAGATGCCCAAACACTTGTACCCCTCTCTGGGACTTGTGTGACCAGGGTAGAGTTGGCTCCTTTGAGCAAACTTGCATTGCTGTTTCCTGATGCTACCGTGCCAGCTGTGAGCAGTGGAGGCCTTTTCTGTTCTCAGCAGCCAGGGCAGGACCTTTCTAGGGCCTTTCAGTGGTGCTAAATTTTCTTCTTTTGGAAAAACAAACAAGCCCAGCTCAAAGGCTGGGCTTGAAAAGGCACCTCACTGTTTTGCAGATAGCAGGTTTGTGCTTTATATGACAGGGGATCTGATGGGACTTTTTCTCAGCCTGCCCTGGAGCCCTGAGCTAAACCTTGTGTCATACAATTCAGCGGAGTTGGACCTAGAGGGACCTAGAGCCAGGGAAAGAAGGGATAAGGTACATGTCGGGGGGGTGGTGGGGTGGTGGTGTCATTTTATTATTATCTGATAACAGAGGAGTTACCTAAAAGATTTTTGATCTTGTCAAGCTGCTCAGTCTGGAGAAACAAGCTGCTTCCAAGTAGTTTTTCCTTGTCTCCTTATTATCCTCTAAAAACAGAGGACTCGGGGCTTGCAGTCTCTCGGTGATAAGACAGACAGCTTTCCAAACGCAAGCGCCCACTGGAGCTTCCCCTGCCTTCTCTGCATTCCCCAATAGGTCAGTGGCATGCTCTGAATATCCCAAGTGGATTCTCTTATGTCATGTTTATCAGGGTTGCCCTGGGCTGCTAATATGTTTTGGATTGTTTGTGTCGCACATGACATATGGGCAGGTTTTCGTTTTGGTGAAAGGTGATCCTGGGGAAGGAAAATGTATTATGTTGGCAGGCCAATAGCGACGATGGCCCAAAGGCAAAGTCACTGCAGTCGGGGATTATTTAATTATTATGGTTGGCCAACGTTCTGGCCAATCCCCTAAAAAAGGTTTCTGGGTAAGTAAATCTGTGTGCAGTAGCGGGTGACTGCTCTGACAGCTTCACCTGCTTGGCACCCTGACCTCCAGCCTAGCATGCATTTCCCAGGAACCCATAGATCGGGCTGCAGGTTGACTGCTGTGCTACTCACCTAAAATTGCAAATCCTGCAAAAATCAGAGCCAGTGAGTACGTCAGGGAGTCTTTCTCCCCCTCCGCTTTTATAAAGCCAATCCCAGGATTTAAGCTGTGTGATGAGCGTGAGCGTTCAGCCCAGCACCCTTTGAAGAGCTCCAAAGGGAGTTTGTCACAGGCGCTCTCCTGAGTTCTCCCAGTAGCTCTGTGCTCCCTCCTCCTCCTGGCATGGCCTCTTTCTCTGGCTCATCGCGGTGGTTGTTAACTGCAGCCAGAGCTAATCTATCTCCCTTTCTTTCCCTGCTTCAAACACTTCTATCTTGTTAGAGCTTTGAATGGACCCAAAAAAAAAAAAAAAGAAAAAAGCAACTGAAATGAAAGAAGAGTGCAGATGAGACGAGCACAGACAGAAGGAAAATGTTTTTGAAAAGGGAATAGGTGGGAGGAGGAGAAACACCGTAGGCTTTTAATAAGTAGTTTAGTTTTATTCTTGTGCTATGTTTGTTTCATGTTTCCTAGCTCAGATTGAAGGGATTACAGGTTGTGTAGATTTTATGTTCAGGTCCCACTCATGTAACCAAACTATATATTTCATAGCAGACCATTTTCTTTCTTTCTTCTCCTCTTAAGCAAACAGGCTATGGTTTATTTTCACTGCCCTCTCACAGACCTGCTCTGCAAATGGATGCCATACATAACTCCCAGCTTCAAGAAAAGTCAGAGTTTGATACTGTCCAATTCGGCCTGCAGTGTTTCACTCCGTCTTAGTCTATTAGAGAGCAGCTTTTTTCTTCCTCTTGCCATTTCCTTTGAAGATCAGCCATGAAAAATTGATTGGTTCACATTATTACTAATCACAACTCTCCAGATTGCTCAAGGAGGAATTTTAGTGCTGTAACACTTAACCTGAGATGTCACAGGAACTAAGCCTCCAAGTGGGTCTCAGCTTTTAAGCTTCTGTTAGGAAAGATTTGTAGGTGCTTTATCTCATGTGATGTGAAACACCTTTAACACCTTTGAATTTCCTAACCTAGCCTTTTGGCTTTCAGGTCTCTTCTGCTCAAAAATCTGCTCTTAAAGTTGTTTGCAACTACCAATAAAAATGTGTCATTTTTAGAGTAAAATCAGCTACTGGTTTAGTAGGAGTTTCTAAAGAGTATGTATATTTAAAAAAAGGGGGAAAAAAAAAGAAAATAAAAAAGACTGCTCATTAGACTTGTCAGTTCTTTGAGGACCCAAGTGCCGATTCTCCAGTGCCAGCGTTCAGGCTGCACCCTGAGGTCCCTTGCGAGAAGCGGGGCTGTGATGCGGAGGGTGAGTTGAGGCTGAGGCACAGCAGTGATCCCAAGAGGACAGCACTGCAGGACTGACTGCTTCTGGGGATGGAAATGGTAACAGGAAGAGCACACAACACCCTGAGTACAGACATGCATGTTTGAGTGGAAGTACGGTGCTGGCTCAAGTCAGACTACTTCTTGCGGTCTGGACTACCTTCTCACACCTAACAAACGTAGCGAAACCCAGGTTGTGTGGATCAGAGACCTCTGGCACTTCTCATGGCTGCAGCTATAGATATGTTGCATCGTCTTTCTCCTACAGAGACCTGGTAGGTAAACAAGAGACTTCCAGGTGAATCTGAACGTAGGTCAGAGCTCTGTGTCACTGATCCATTCAATTTGTAGGTCAGAAACAACAAATAGTGTTGTGGAGAGCCTTAATTAATCAAATCTTTGTTAGAAGAACCCAGAGAGCTCATCTGAGAGGTGCTACGTTAGAGGTTTCCTTGACTTAGTTTATAAGACAAGCCCCATCCTCAGATGTTTCATAATATTCACTTTACACAAAGTGGAAAAACAACTGCTTGTAATGAAGTCCTGCTTCACGTCTTGCTATTCTGAGGCACTAAACAAAGTTTGTCATCTTCCTTATTTGTTTAGTGTCTAAGCACATAAGGGTTTTTTGTTTCTGGAAGGAACCTTGTGAACGGGTAATCACAAAGTGCTCTATCTGCGATAGACTCGCACTCGCTTTAGGTTAGTGTAACACCCCTTATCTCAGAGTTGCTCCTAATTTAGACCAGAGAACAGAATTCCTGATGGAGGAGAAAATTAGGCTCAAAGCCTTCTAGCGCAACTGGCATGGGCATGAGGTTTCTTTTTTGGATTACTGTTGCTTCACGTGCACTATGCTTCGTGCCTCAAGTGCTAAAGATAACAAGAGGAAAATAAGCAAGTTGTATTTATTAGGGGACATAGCCAAGACTCTCAAATGTTATTTGTTTGGCGTTTTGAAGAGAACCAGCACTGAGATTTTTGCCTGGCCAGTGCCACCTCAGTTGCTGAAGTATGTGCCTTTAAGCCCCAGCCTTGACCCTAAGTGCTTTTATGGTTGTTTAATAACTGCAGGTGGGGGAGGAGACATCTCCCTGAACCCACAAGATGATGTGGTTCTTGGCCTCTTGGTAGAGGGATTTCAGGAAATGACTGGAAAGCATGTGCTATGATTATCTGGTAATGCACCCATGAAAAGGGCAGGACTACTTGCTGAAGTTGCCTACTGAAATTATAGGCATTTAGTTTTGTGCTAGGTTGCACCTAGCATGGGAAAGAAAAGCGTCTGTATTGAACTTGGGACTTTTGCACAGCAGTATGGAAGAAGAGCTACTAACCCATCCCACAGTGCTTTTGTACGGCATTCATCTGTTTTTTAATATGTTAAGCTACTGTCAGATCATAGTTATTCTTGTGGATTGGTTACTTGTATGAGATGTTACATATTTTTGTAACCTGAACTCATACTAATGTTGGGCAAGTGATAACTGCCTCCCTGGTTGATTTTTACATCGTGATTATCCCTTCAATTAAAATTTCTCTGCATGTTGCTTCTTAAGAATACTGCTCATACAGATAAGTTTTCTTTGTGTCTATGAATGTGCCTTTGGGGACCGTCCAACATCATGTGTATTATTAGTTTATGGAAATCTCTAGTTTATGTCATTCAAAAAATGGATGAGACTTTTGGAAATGCATCTATCTTCAATTTCTCTGGGCTAGAACCTTCTCTTTGCAAAAAATGCATTATTTTGGAATGCTTCCTGTGCATATGTTGTCTGTTTCTAATGCTATCAGTAGATACTGTCCATTTGAGAACATTACACTTCGTTCCTTCCTAAAGAAACACCATACTTTTGTGCCAAGTTTGCAGTAAGCTGCAGCCAATAATCTGACTTCTAAAACTGAAATCCAAAGGGTGACAGCAGTAAGAGGATACAGTAGGCTCTTCTACATTGTCTTCAGACATCCCAAGGTGTTTCACCCCGTATGAGATTTACTACGTTTACTTCTGTGTGCGCTCATTTGTATTAATTGGAGTGAGAGTGGCCTAGCAGGCAGTGCCGGCATCTGGGCTTTGGCTGGTGGGTTCTGTGCCCAGTTTTGGTGCTGACTTGCCAAATTATCTTATTTTCTGTGTTCTTCACTTCATCCATCTTACAATGATTGTTCCCTTTGTGCAGTGCGTTGGTACGGCAGTTAATTAGCGCTAAGTAACCAGTAAATGTTTGAGATCATTTGAAGGAGAAGGGTGGCAGTGTGCAAAGTGCCATTCCTACGTGAGAAGCTGTAGCTGCTTCACCACATGTGCTCGAGCAGCTGGCATTTTGCAGGTAGATTGAGATGATACACTGCAGATTAGTTTGTGCTGACCAGTGCATGCTGTAAAGCAAAATGTTCTCTTTATCGTAGTTCACATGAGTATCCCCTTATGGATGGCTCCTCCGTGGAAGGACAATTCTGTATATTGACAGCAGAGGTGAAAACAAAATGCATCAGCTGGGATCTGTGGTGCTAACACAATGGAGAGGAGACATTTCTTACAGGGTCCAGTGGCCTGACCTCTCAGCTGTGATTATCCTCATCTGCCCTCTTTCACTCTTAATAATTTTGGCAGTTCTTCCTTCTCTAGTCTCTTCCCTCATAAGCTAAGAGCTTTGTACTCTTTAAACTGACCCATTCCTTTGTGCCAAGGTCAAAAATGGTGGTGGGGGTGTGTGTGTATGTGTCTGTTTTTACAAATGGGCTTATGTTTTATAGAAAAAAAAAATTCCAATTAAATGCAGAGCAGAGCTGTAAATAGCAATGGCCTGGTAATTGCTGTACCAACTGAGATGAAAGTATTACTTAGTGATTAAATGTCAACAGGTTTCATAAACAGCAAATGTCTTTAAGTTGACATAAAGAAGGCCTCTCTGGAGGTCATTGTAAATACCAGATTTATTGTGCCTCAGTGGAGAATGTGCTGAAAATGGAAAGGGAAAGGTCACCGTAGATCTTTAGAGTGTCTCAGTACACCAGAAGGGTTGTTGGTGCCTGCAGCAAAAACCTTTTGACTCCTTGAACTAACTTTTGACAAACCATATTCAATACTTGGTATCTTATTAATAAAATGTCCATTTTTCAGGTCAGACTATGATGACTGGAGACCAGCACTGGCCAGCTTGCTTCAACCTATCCCATTTCCCAAGGAGTAAGTTTGCACTGTCTTAGTATTCACTGAGTTATTCTTGTTACTGTTGTTTTATGGGGAAATACAATGTCAGCTAAAAACTGATGGTAATAGGAGCTTTGTGCCTCTAGTATTCATTTAGAATCTAGAGTTGATTTTGACTGATGCAGAGGGACGCAAAGACTTCCCCAACGTCATCTTCCTTCCCCATTTCTCTAAGATGATCCTGAAGACAAAAATGGTTAACTAGAGACAGGCAGACAAGAAAGGAAGGAAAGCTGGTGAGGAGGAGAGTAAAGTAAGAGATTTAGTGGAGGAGGATGCTTTACTAGCATCACAGAGACTCATATCATTTGTATTTTGCATTAAAGGAAGAAGCTACCCTACGCATCAGCCAAGCTCCCTCGGAAACCTATTAATGAACAGTAGTGTTTATAAAATGCAGACCTCCCTGGACAAACATTACAACCTATAATTGTACAATTTGCTAGCTTATCACATCCCCTAATGACCTGATGTCTTGAATCACAGAGGTCTAATCCTCCGTGCCAGGTTACCTGGGCTACAGCAAGAGCTTGGAGATAGGCAACAGAGATACCATTTACCTAAGTCAAACGTGAGTCCTGGGGGAGGCATAAACCATACCATGGTGCAAGGCACTTCACAGAATGACCATTAATTGCTTTACTGATGTATGATGTTAATTGGTTGTGACCATACCTTAATTGCATTGCAATTATAGAATTCACCTGGCTCTTGGAGGTAGCCAAAATTCTGTTTTTAATTATATAGCTGTATTGTAAGTCTTTTACTTACTTTCTTCTGACCCAAAGCTCCCACTGATGTTAGTCAGAGCCTTGACTAAGACAGGACTCAGGAAGAGCTACAAGATTTGTTCCAAGTGATCCCCCCCCGCCCCCCAATTAATGAAGGAGACTTTACTTGATCCTTTTTGGAAAGATTATTCTTTTTGTCTTGTGTGCTGCAATTGCTTAGCAAATCCTTTTATTATCTGGAAAGAACTGCGAAGTGGTTGGTTGGTTTTTGTTCCCCTCTCAAATCCTCATATTCTTCTGTTTTCTGTTTTAAATTTCAGGGCTCTTGCACATGAGAAATTCACAAAGTAAGTTTGTGGGGCTTGTTTGTTTTATTAAAGGGGGTAATTACTTAAAATACTTGTACTAGTCAATAATAGCAATGATGCATTATTCAATATTGTGCCTCTAACGTTTTTTGTCTGTGAGAGGCTGTGAGCATGTTCTGTTAGCAATAAAAAGATGTAGTTTTCTTTGTAATTTACTGTGACGGCAGGAGCCCAAGGACTAAAGACACTGGATGCTGATAGAATTTACAAACCAGTTCATCACTGTGCATCTCTGAAAGCTTTTCTAGACTATTGTGAATAGACACTGTCCTTGGCAATCACTTTTAGACCTCATATTTCCTTCCTGTGGAAGCAGTTCAACTTGTTTCTCTCTAAAGTGCATGAATATATATTGTTTAAAGTGTAATCCAAGAGAAATGTGACACTTGTGTGAATACTGCAACCAGCAACTGCTTATTCGTGTCCTTTTAATTCTTGTTTTTTCAGGGAGCTGAAATACGTGATTCAGAGATTTGCAGAAGACCCGAGGCAAGAAGTGAGTTTATTGCCAGTTTACACAGAGTATTAATTGGAGGGATTGCAAGTATACTTGTTCAGAAGATCTCTCCTTAAGTAGTTTGTTTTAAAACGTTGTGTAGTTTTGCTGTGCTTAAGTCTCTTAGGGAGTAATAGCCACTCAGGGCACACGGTCTTAGTATGAATGGTTTCTTGCCTTATGTATAAACATGTATTGTGACCTCCTTGTCTGGCATCAGTTGATGTCCTTGCTCTGCAGTAAACTGCAACCAGCAAGATTTGCCCACTCTGTTGAATCTCTCAGAGCTTTTCATCTTCTGTACAAAAAAAAGGAAGTGAAATCCATGGATCCACACGGCTTACAAAATAACGGGTTTTCTTTAGCTGCGTTTCAGTTGCATTGTGTGCAAATGACCATAATTCCCATGAATTAGCAGGAGAAAGGGGGTGGGAGGTGTGTTACTGGAATGAGTGCGTAGCTGTAGCCTCATGGTGGCTGACTGCTTCATAGCTGCACATGTAGCTTGTTCAACATCATCAGCTTTGGCTGAGTCAGAGGGAACCTCTCATCCATATTAATTTTTGGTGTTGGCATAAAGGGAAGAAAGTTCCCCCAGACTGTGGGTGGGGAGGCTGTGTCATCATCATCATTGCCCAGAACTCCCGGTTTTCATGGTTTTTAGCCTTTGTGAACAGTAGTCATCCTTGTCAGATAAGAGAGACCTTCTTGTCTTAGAATGGCACCAGGATTTCATCTGTCACTGGTGTTACATGCCCAAAGGAAAGAGCATGGACTTTACCTCCCCACCACACCCCTCAAAAATTGAAATAGAACATCTGTCCCTTCAAGGGGGGAAAAAAAGAAAAAGGGGGAAAAAAAAAAAAGCTTAATTATGACTCCTCTGTTAAACAGTGGGACTAAATATATTAATCTCTACAGCGGGCAAAATTTAGACTAATGGTTGCTCACTGGTGCCAGTTCTTCTGCGCAACTTCTGTCTTACGTATCCCTGTTGAATTTTCCTTGTGGACTTCCTTCACCCTGACTCTGGTCAAGTTTTATTACAGCAGGAGTAATAGGAATTTTTAATGATTGGAATGAGCAAGCCATCAGCCACTGCGTTTGGTATGCAGATCACATCAGAAGTATACACACACATGCTGGGAGGATGGGGGGAAAATGCCAGAAACTCAGAAATTTGAGTCTTTGTTTTTTGGTGGTTGTTTTTTTTCCAAGTGAAAGGAGCTGCTCTAGATTAGAGCCATTTTGTGTTTGATTTGTGTAAAGGGAATGAAAAAGGCCATGCAATTAGTGATGATACAGCTTCCCTCCTTGTTTATACTGAAAAAATGGATTCTGTGAGTGGAGACTTGCCTGCAGCTCTGTAGATGGGAATATTAACCATGATATTTCCAGCAGTCCCCAGTTTTGCAGAGTTACTTCTTTTGGCCCAGTGTGGGAGACGCTGGTGATTATTGGCAGGAACTGTAACCTTCCCAATGTCTTCTCTTTTTGGCAGGTCCACTCATGTTTGCTGAGTGTGCGGGCTGGCAAAGACGGCTGGTTCCAGCTCTACAGCCCTGGAGGAGTGGCATGTGATGATGATGGAGAGCTGTTTGCCAGTATGGTACGTGTCTGCAATAATGTGAGTTTAGTAACTTCTTTGCAGTAAGTAGCTAATGCGTAGTTGACAGTAACAAGATTTACTTGCTTTTGTCAAAAAATTATCAAAATCATAGTTCTGTAAACCACAAGTGTTTACCAGGAAATCTAAATCTTTATATCACCAAATCCATTGAACTTCCTTGCAGTTGTAATTTGGTTAACACATTAGGTTTCTCGTTTTGAACTTTGGCGTGTTTTTTCAGTGGTGATGTAATGCACAAAACCCTGCATGTATATATGTGTATGCATATGTGTGTATGTATGTATATATTTATAAATATGTGTGTTTGTGTGTCTGTATAAAAAACTCTCGGAGAATATGGAGTACTGGCAGACAGGGGAGACAGACTGTTCTGCACATCCACACCTATAGTTTTCATTTATAGGCTACCCTGGAATTTAAAAACAACAGTAACACTGAATTAATCAAAGGATGGGTAGATAGATATAAAAAAGTGTTAGCAGTTTCCTGCCAATTACATTGTTGGGGGGGGGGTATAATTAGAAACCAGCATTCCATTTCCCACAAGTTATTTCTTTTGTAACTCTTAGAAGGACTAGACAGAAAATAACAGGTTTTAATCACTGATGCTGGCACTGTCTTCCTGTGCAACCTAGGTCAAGTCACTAGGTCTCACTGTGTCTTAATTCTCCATATAGCCAGTAAGATGAAAATGATATTACATCCCTTCCCTGGTAAGGGGAAAAACATTTGTTGATGGTGGCTGTTGGGTATACAGTGAAGTGACTGTCAGGGGGATCTACACTTTGTGCATCTCCCACATGCTAAACATTTTGGGACATAAAGAACATGCATGTCTGTCTATTTTAACTTCATATGGATCAGATGCCTTTGAAACAGATAATGGACAAAGACTGTTCACAAAAGGTTTCATCCCTCTTCACTGATTCTATGTCTTTCTATGTTTGAAAAGAAAATTTCTTCAGAACGATATAATTTCTGCTGAGAGCTTTTGTGGTCCAAGATATTTATGAGCATCAGGAGATGGCGTGCATGAGAAAGCACAATGCTAACACACATTAATATGCAGTACTCTGTGCCCTTTGCAAGGATGTTGATAAATACTTAAAGAGCTGCTAACAACTAACCATAAAGTTTGAAAAACATCCTGTTCTTAGATGGACCTTACATTAGTGTTAGCGTCAGTATTTTCCATTGCTCAAAAAAACCTCCAAAAAAGCTTAATGATAACATTTGATAACAAATGATAACTGGATGAAATGAAATCCTTTTTGGCTTGAAGCTTACTGTTTTTAAAGGCCACCTGAGCTGATGGATACTTAAGAAAAAAAATTTTGTGTTTTTCTAAAGGCCTTGCTGGTAATGAAGCCATGAGGGAGAAGAATTGCATGGTAGCACATGTTCTGCATAGAATTGTCTCCATCATGGTGTGGTTGCGATATTTTCAGCAGTATTGAACATACTCCAGGCAATACCATGAACCAAGGGGACCACAGAACGTATTTACAAGCTTATTGTAGAGTAGTATTGATGTTGAGTCTACATAATGGAGCTCTTACTGCCCAGGTCATTGGAAACTATAAATTCTCACATAGTGCTCTGCCAGCAAGCTGGTGAATCAGCTGTCTGGGCCATAAAATAAGACTTTCAGCTAGGAACCTGAAATTCTCTGCAGCTAATCTCTAGGGCTTTTAAATGGGAAAGAATATTGCCAACCTCTTTTGTGAGAAGACACTGTTATATTTGATTTCTACAAGTGGCTTTGCATTTCTGCCATAGGTGTTACTACGTGATACCATCTGATGCTTTCTGGAGCTAGGAGAGAGTCTGCAGGACACTTTTGTCAGCTAGTGGACTCGAAGGAGTCTTACTCAGGCAGTGTTCTCAGCATTTCTTTCCTTTCAGGGAAAACTGAGCAAAAGGGAAAGCAAGATAATGACCCAAGAGCATGAAAGCACATGAAGTCATCTCTGACTTAGGGCTCAGGACTGCTGGATTTTCTTAAGGCACTCCGTCCTTTCCCAGTCAGCCCCTGTCTGTTCATTCTGAAAAGGGGATTTTGTCTGTCACCACCCCTTAACCAAGGCTAGTGTTCAGCCAGCAGGTTGCCAGCACCACTGCCTTTTCCCTAGACATCCAGCCCACACAATCCTTGCTCACCAGCTGGCATTTCCAGAGAAACTGAACCGCAAACAGATGCAAAAGCAAAATCTCCTGTGGTTCCCCTGGGGCTCGGTTCATCATGTTACTAGGGATGGGGGCAATTGCACAGCTGCTGTGATGTTTCCTGGGGAGCCTATATCAGGCCTCTGGGCTGTCAGCTGAGCTCCTTTATGGAGGAAAACTACCCGCTCCCTCGGATCTTACTAGGTATCACCTTTTTCAAAAAGTCACTTCCAGTCAGCAATAAAGCTGTTGAGAGACTGCAACCATAATCGTAATGAGGGCCTCCTTTTCTTTAGGTTTGTTGCAAATACTTACATTTGTTTGACTGCGTAACAATGTCCCTTCCAGAGGTATATGTGTTTCTTAGGCTTACACCTCTAATTTTAGCTCTGTTTCTCAAATAGGTTCATATTTTAATGGGATCCTGCTATAAAACAAAGAAGTTCCTGCTTTCACTGGCTGAAAATAAATTAGGACCTTGCATGCTACTGGCTTTGAGGGGTAACCAGACGATGGTAGAGGTAAGCCCTAAACATACATAGTCATATAGGTTTACGAGCAGGATTCAGATGCGGTTTCACACTGCCTTTCCCAGAATTAGATCTAGTGGAACTAGAGAAGCCAAGTTCAGGTTTGTGTCGTATCAAACACCAGCAGTGGGCAGTTGTGTTTCTCTTAAGTGGAACAGAGTATTGTTGTTCTGCAGATATGAATGTGAATTACATGACAGGTGGGTGCAAGAATTTTTGGAGAGAGAGGTTGTTTGCTATAATTCAGTTGGAGAGGCTAAGATGGGAAATACATGGCCATGATGGTCTAGACTGTGACCAGGGGTCAGAATTCTGAACCACAGGTTTTTCCATGACTAAATGCCTGATGCTTGTCTTGCCACCTGCAAAATGAGCAGTGCACAAGAAGTGCATTTACAAAACCTTATTTACTTCCATTAACATGCATTTTTTTGTGCTTATGATTGGTTATTGTTGTTGCACTAATAGTTTATACGTATTTTTCTGGGTTTCTTTAGAGAAGTTTCTTGATAAATGTCATCATATATTTTATGATCTGTGCATGCTAATTTAATCCAGTAAATAAAAGAGCGTGCTGCATGAATTTGAATATAATGTTGCTTGATTTTTTTTTTTTTTTTCATTAAAAATAATTAAAATTATGGAGGGAATAAAAACTTTGCATTTTAATTGCAATGGCATGATATGTAGCTGAAAAGGAAAGGCAGCATGGAGAAAGCAGCTTGCGTCCTAAGCCCGTGTGACCCACTGGACTCATCCCCTGGTGTCTATAACTTGCTCCTGGCAGACCCTTCCCCAGGGGCGAGTCAGGCATGTTCCCTATGAGATGGAGGGTGTCCTGGCCACAGCGGCGAGTTCCCAGCATCATCATCTCTCAGAGCCTCTCTGGCCTTTGCCCATCCTGCCTTACAGACTGGATACACTTCACATGCATTCTGCTTGCACAGAAACCCCAGCACTTAGGGACAGAAAATCCAGCACTTAGGGAACTGCTTGGCTCTACTTCTCATATGTAATGTCCCAAGTCTGCCAATCTGCAGTCTAGCCGGTGTACCTGGGAAATACTGGATCGATTGTACCTGTTCTGAAGAGGGCTGTGGCATGAAGCCATCTTCCAGGACTGATGCAAAGTAATTGCACCTCTCAGTCAGAAAGAATGAGCACTAATGGAAGACAGGATAGATAGGCTGACTTTCAGAGATTAGAGTTCATTTCTTTACGAATAAAAAATTGGTTTCTTGTGTTGGAAGGTCAGTAAATGTTGCTAAGATCCTCTAATCTAGCCTGCATACTGCATGCTCTAAAAATTTACCCAGTAATTTAAACTAGCATGCCCAGTGTAATTTGGAAGAAATTGAATGTAAGCACTGTGGTGACCACTCTTCTTTCATTCTGCTGCTAGATTTTGTGTTTGATGCTGGAATACAACATCATCGATAATAACGACACCCAGCTCCAGATCATCTCTACCCTGGAAAGCACAGACGTGGGAAAGAGAATGTATGAACAGCTGTGTGACAGGCAGAGGGAGTTAAAAGAGCTGGTATGTCGCCCTGCATGCAGTATTGCCATAGCACATTGTGGTCTGTACTCTCCAGAAATGGAGGCACAAAAGAAAGACAAGCAGGGTGTGAAATTCCCAGTTAACAACAGGATGGGAGCAGTATTTGGAGGATTTTACTGTGAATATATATACTGTGTGATATTTACTGATGTGTCTAATCCCATACTATGTTTATGGATGATATTCAATAACCTGCTTAGAATCTGTGTGAAAGAATAAAGGTGAAATCCTGCTGTCTTAAGATCTTACAAGTCAGCTTGTCAAATTCTGCCACCTTTTGACATATGAGTAGCAAATGGTTCTAGTACTGGCCAGCATTTCTTAATGCTTTGACATTCACAACATTTCACTGAGATGGTCTTTAGGTCTAGTTCTCAGAGCTAAAGCCTATGAGAAAAAGATTTTTTCCTAATTTTAAAGACAGGATCTACAGACTGAAGATAGACGTGCTCTCATTAGCACATTTTCACATACGCAAACGTACCCACAATCTTCCTCTTCCCTCTTTCACATTTATATTTGTCTTCCTTAACCCCTGCTCCCAGCCTGAAAAGTATATGCTTTTTTTGAAGTCAAACAAATGATTTATCAGCTGCACAGTCTCACCCTCTTTGCTATCTTAGTCCAGCATTTTAAGGCTGTTTCCTTTAAAGTGAAAGTAACCAAATAATGGCAGGCCGAATTGGACAAAATGCTGACCCATGGCACGAAGACCACTAGCTGTGGTTAGTGGATGTCCCCTGGGTAGCACACTCAGAAAAAAATCTGGTAGTGCAGAAAAAGCAGGGGAGAGGTGGAAGAGCTGCTGGGGAGCTTTGAAATTGGAGCAGGGTTTGCTCTAATGAAGAGCTTGCTATACTGCAGTTGGTCTGAAATGTAGAATGGCAACTTGTTTGACCAAAATGTCTTCTCTCTTACAGCAAAGAAAAGGTGGTCCCACAAGGTTAACACTGCCATCCAAATCCACAGTAAGTTAATCATGTCAATAGAAAAACAAGCTTTATCTTTCCATATTTAAACACTCGATTTATGTTTGCCATGTGGCACAGTGGTTTTGGTCAGTCGAGAGGGGAGCCATTCCACTTCCTCTGTCAACCAACTTGTTTACACAAGTAAGGGCACATTTCTGCTCTTGGGTCTGTGCAGCAGTTTCCAATGCCAGTACAAGCGTTGGACTGTCAGATTTATACTGGTGTGCAGATTTGGAATTTACAGTAGGATCTAATGGTAGATTTGGGGACAGAATTTTGCATTAAAAAAGCAGACTTCACAATGTTCAATTCTGGATCTTAGACATGGAAGTCTGAGAGAGACGTATCACTGTTGCAGTTAAGCCTGGTGTAAACCCAGACTAACTTCACTGAGGCCAGGTAACTGTCCTGAACACAGTTTGGATCCAGAACTTGCAGTGAAATCTTCATTAAGTTAAAAGACCCATCTTCAGTGTTTGTTCTGACACTGAAGCCTTCGTGTCTCATAAGGATACACATGCAAAGAAAACTTTTTGTCCTAATGTCTGAACACATTTTTCCCAGCGCGTGTGAAGCAGTGCTGCCACAAGAGCCCAGCTGCTTGCCAAATAAGCAGAAACTTCTCTGTGTGGTTCTCTATTACTGTAAATGAGTGGTATAATTGTGCAGTTCTTGCTTGTTAACACTATCAGTGGCACCACTGCAGATGATTGCAGGCTGAGGAGTCAATAATCTTGCTTATCAATCTGTTCTTTGCTTGCAGGATGCAGACCTGGCCCGCTTGTTAAGCTCGGGATCTTTTGGAAATTTGGAAAACCTCAGCCTGGCCTTTACCAATGTGACAAGTGCTTGTGCTGAGCACCTCATTAAACTGCCTTCACTCAAGCAGCTGAACCTGTGGTCAACTCAGGTAAGTGCTTTGCAGGCTGAAACTCAGAGTTGGAACCAATGCTGACTAATTCTGAAATTTCACATTACGTCAGCAAGAGGAGTGTGTGAAGAGGCTTGCTTAGAATGAGTTTGTCCTCATCCTATTTTTACAGGGCCTTTCTATGGTCTAGCTCATCTTGGAGGCTGATTTTTCTTCTTTCTTTTTTTCTTTTTTAAAAAATTTTTAAAATTTTTATTTTATTTTTAATTATAAAAGGGTTGCTGTTTTCTTGGGTTGAATGTACCAGTTAGGCATTGTTGGTACTGTGTACTTTACAGTACATGTGCTGCTGTTCATCTGAGAAGTGCTTATGCTTTCACTCATTTAGGATGAAAAAAATAATGCTGTGCAGCTCATCTGGTCAAGCAAAACACAGAGTCTGTGCAGTGCAGGCAGTGAATTGCCCTGAATGCTGATCAACCAGAAGTTCTTTAAAAACAACAGCAACAGAAAGAAACTCAAATAGTGAATAAATAGAAGGAAACTATAATGAGAATGTGGTTATTTTGTAAGCAAAAAGAGGCCAAGTTAACTGAATAAATTATTCAGCTGTTAATTGAAAGAGCTTTTAAAATTAAATTTTTCTTCTACATTTCCCTGCTGGTTTTGGTCTCTGAGGTTCTCCACTGAATAGGTTTTCCCCATTTTCTGTTAGCACGTATTTGTAGTGCTTGCTGAAAATATGAGTATTCTCAGTGCAACCACAAAAAGCAGCATTTTTTTTTCACTCAAATGTCATGTAAATATCTTGTTTTGTTTTCCTAACTACTTTTGTATCCCAGAAATTTCCTCTTTTTGTGTGGGGAATATGAAGTAGAATCTGATTGCTTGCTTGTTTTAAGACTGTCTTGTATCTCCTCCAGATTTGTCCTAACAATGTAACTTTTGAATTTGAAAACTTTGATGCTTCTTGTTCAAAATGAGTTTGATTTCACTGGACAAAGAGCCTGCTTCTTGTATGATTTTTTTTTATTTATTTAAAAAAAAAAATCATATGAGTTTAGATTCCATTTTATTTTGCGATATCCTGGTTTCCATTAATCTAGAATTTAGAAACAGCAGAAACGAAGTGGGTCAATAGAACAATTACCAATCAATAGTACATTGTTCTTGAGACCAAAATAGCTAATTAATACCACTTGCATTATGCTTTTTTTTTTTTTTTTTTTGTGATGTGGTCGGGAACTGGCTGAGACTGCCATAACCATCTTGTATAGCCTGGGTGGGAGCTCTCTCATACAAAGTCCAGACTTCAAAGGCACCATTCTAATTAAATGATGGCCTGCGGTTAAGTGCGCACAAGTCACTTAATTTTTCTGTCCCCCATCTGCAAAACAGGGATAAAACTATTTGCTTTCTCTCCTGTCATTTGAGATTGCGGTAAACAATCCAGGTGTGGATTTGAGGGCTCATCTGCAAACCTCGTTTTAATGTGCCCTGTTTGCACTGAGGTACTTGCACATGATGTTCATGCATTGTTTGAAAACAACTTTGCTTGCGCCCCACAGTTTGGAGATGCAGGGTTGCGGCTTCTGTCTGAACACCTCACGATGCTGCAAGTGCTCAACCTCTGCGAGACTCCTGTCACGGATGCTGGGCTGCTGGCACTTAGCTGTAAGTGACCAAAATAAGCTATGGAGGAAAATTATGTGGGGTCGGAGGAACTCACGTGGGTTCAGACAGAAGATTGGTTTCTTGGCTGCCACAGTGCTGCTTCCGCAGGGCTTTAGGACAGGCCGTGGTTGTGTTTGGGTTTAAACTTCCCTCCTCCCTGCCCACTCAAGCGGCCGTTCAGCTGCAGGCAGGGGAAGTGGGACGGCGATCTCAGCCTGACGATGCTTAGTGGCCTCGTGTGGGCTTTGTTGTCCCAGACCGTGCTCTAGCTCTTGCCTCTGACTTTACTGATGGCACTTGTCTCAATCTCACATGGTGATCTGTTGCCCTGGGACTTCCTGGCTTTTTCCCCGTGCCCTCCTGTGGGTATCCCCTCTGAGTGGGAGTCTGACCTTGTGGTGCAGGAGGGGAAGATTGCAAAGCCGTGTAGCAACTTATTAGTGAGTTTAGCAACCATGCGCAGCAGGTTTCATACCCTCTCTGGCATTTTTTGTTCCTTCTTTTTTGGGGAGGTGAAACTCTCGTTATTCTTAATTTAAATAGGGCAAGGCAGAGTGGGGCCATCTAAGCAGCATTCAGGATTCCCTTGTGCACTGAGAGCTGGTCGACGTGCCAGAATGAGACCCTTTCCTACATCCAACAGTGTTTTATAAACCTCTTCTATTGGGTTTAAAGGGCTCCTTTAATAGGCTTGATCCTACACAGACGTGCCAGACAGGCCAGTAGTTATGGCTCATCTTAGGAAACTATTCTGCTAAGTACTGAAGCCTAAAATGGAAATGGGGGGGAGGGAGGGGAGAGAGAGGACTGCTAGATCAGCATGGCCCCTGCGTGCATCATGCAGAGCACTGAGAACGGGCACTGTTCAGAATAATGTGCAGGAAACTGATTATGAGAAGTTGCCTGAACTCCTTTGAAGTCAGAGGACTTAAGCATATGCTTAGTGGCCCTTCCTAAATGGGGACTTTTTCCTGGATGAGGGCCCAAACAGCTGTTTATCCATTCGTACTTCTATATTTTACACTCTTCAGCTTTTTCCTGAGAGTGCTGCACATGTGCATAGTCATGTCTTGTTTATGCTTTGGCCTACTGTAAGCCTGATATTTTAAGAAAATGCAGCATGATCATAAATATCTGTGTGTTTTCTCTTTTAGCCATGAAGAGCCTGTGTAGTTTAAATATGAACAGCACCAAACTTTCAGCAGATACCTATGAAGATCTCAAGGTATTTCTGAATTGCATCCACTAAAGATGAGAAGTAGCTGGCCCAGGAGGACTTGCAGATTTAGCAAGTACATGGCGGTAGTGCCTATTGCAGAGGGAACTGGCCCCATAGAGTGGGTAGCATGAAAATCATCTGAGGAGGGTAAAGTGGATTATTTTGGGGAGATAATGACTGAAAACAGCATTCTGAGGTTGCTGGCTTTGATGGACCCGGGAAGCATTTAATATGCTGAATGAATGAGTGCAAGATGGAATCAGAAACTGAGTCTTTCTGCCAGTGCTAGCAACAGTAAAGGTTTCATAAGTAGGAGCATATTTGTTTTTCCGATGAGGATACACAGACAGGTAAAATCTAGTGGATACCTCCAAAGCCATGTCCTGTACTGTTAACAGGGCCAAAAGTAGCATGGGTGAACAGCATTATGGAGCTTTGATTCAGAATGCAAAGGGAGAATTAAAAGCATTGAGGAAGGTGCAAGTTTATCTTGACACCTCTTGGACTGGAACTGGGCTTTAAACAGAGAAACACCTGCACAAGAGCTCAGTTCCCGAATTTGACATGTAAGGTGTCTGGTGTTACCATTTGTACTGTGAATTTACAATCACTTAGGCAAAATGGTGTAAAGAACTAGAATGTAGCTGTGGGAGGGGAACGGCCCCAGGTGGTTTCAGACAAGGACTGCCTGAGATGTGTTGGCTTTCATGACTTCACATGGACTATTTTCACTCTGGTGCTGCATGAGTCACATCTCCCAAAGTCTTACCTTATAAACACAAGTGCTCAAGATGAAACTCCACATTATGTTGTCTTGCGTGTTGAAACCTTAAGATTGTGCCAGGTTTATTCAAAAAGGTCACAACCTTGCGCTGAGTTTTGAACTTGAGGCAAGTCCTGAAACTGCTCTCCTTTCAAAATTCACTGCAAATGTGTATCTTTGGTTCTGGCTGTGGAGCCAGGGCTCCCCCAGGGACTCGGTTGCAATGCTGCTAGCATGGATTTTTCAAGATTAAGTTTTCAAAACTTGTGTCACAATTGTATATGCAAAGAAGTCGTCCTTGGAATTAACAGCTGGCTTGCAGATGGGTTCACACAATGGAGCTTGTATCGGGCCCCAAGCATTTACAGACAATCAAGGTCAATGCTGTATTTGGCCCAGGGCTCTGAAATTGAGTCTATTGAAAGGCTCCTCCAGTCCTACCCCTGCTACTGAGCCCCTTTGCCACTAATTTCAGACCGAAACTCATATTTTCCTAACCGGTTCCCTCTGCTCTGGTATTGCATTAACAGTCCTTAGCAGCAACACAAGAAAGTGACTTGCCAGGGCAAACAGCAAAACTGGCTGTGAGCAAAGTCCTGATGATTGTAGAGAATTAAAAAAGCTGAGAAAACAGGCGTGCGTCACTTTTTCCCCTCTCACCTCTTTCATTGAGATTTGTCTTAGTGGCCTTTTTTTTTAGAGCTCTGTGTGTGTTCAAAGGGAGGGTTTCTTTCCCTGGGGCACATGGTTGTAGGTCTGTTGAGAACAGCTCAGACTTCAAAGAACGTATTTTTGATACAAATCTTTCCTTCTCCCCTTGGTCTGTGAGAGCATTCGGGGCACAAGCCAGTGGTGACATTTCCTCTCCACTCCATCCCCCACCCCACTAAACACGCTTGCACACACACACAGACACCCACATATGTACCAGGCAGGCTGAACCAGACAATAAATAAACACCCACTACTGAAGTCATTATTGCCTAACTGAAAAATTATTTGCTGGCAGTGTCTGTAGGATTATGACTAGCTCTTATCAAAATATGCATGCACATAAATCAAGGAGTGAGGTAATAATGACTCCTAGAAACTTCCAACTCCTCAATTATGCCCTAGCCTAATTAAGCGTGTTTGTTTGTTTTGAGAGAATTAGCCATACAATTATGGTCAGAGAGCATGGAAACGGGATCGACAAGAAGGAACAGTGCAAACAACCGATTCCCATCTGCCTCGCGCAGGGTAATTCAGGAATAATACGTCCAAATGTAGTGGATTTATGGAAGGGAAGACCACAAAGACACCAAACGTTGCTAACACTCTCCAAATTTTTTTCATACATGGAGGGAAAAATCAAGCACTGACTTAGTGTGGAGGCTGAAGAGGGAACGTATGGCTGGCTGCTGCAGTTTGAGTCCACTGCCTTCACAGCTGGAGTTTGACAAACAAATTTTGCTAAGCATTTGTATAAAAAAAATGAAAATCGGGGTCTGATCCGGACCTGATCGTTGGTGCATAGGTTTTACTAGAGCCACTCGTTTTTGCTGCAGGTGTGACTTAGTCTTGTGTGTCTGTAAAGGCTCAGCGTCTTGTTCCTTCATTAACACCTGTATGCTTCAGCTCACAGCTGACCTCGGCACTGGTACTCTGCAGGGTTGAGGTCGTAGCGCATCTTCCTGCAGTTTGTGGCCGATAGATCAATCCTCCCAGTTTGCTGACGGTACAGAGTTGACGGGAACTTTTTTCCTGAGTCCTGAGTGCGTGTTCTTAATTCTGACCTTTTCCTACCCTCCCCACAGGCTAAACTACCCAATCTGAAAGAAGTGGATGTCCGCTACACCGAAGCATGGTGAACTCTCCCTGTCTCCAACTCTTCTCTTTTGCTTCTCATGAGAAGGAAAAGATTTTTAAAACAAACAGAGAAAAACAAACCGGAAAATAACTTTTGGCTAATACCTGTAGAGCAGTGAGTCCTGGGACTTGGTGGTAGGAGTCGTGGTTGTGGGGTAGAGGAGTGGCGTTGTGTGTGTCGGGGGGACGGGGCAAGCCTGGACCCAGCTGGATTCTTTCAGCTTTGTGATTTTGGAATCAACATAATTTAAATCGAAAAGGAAGGAGAAAAAAAAAAAAAAAAAAGACTTCGTAGCAGCTAAGAGGATTATAAAGAGGAAAAAAACACCTTTGTGGATTTTATTTGCCTTTGTGTTTTATGCCGTGTGGAGAAAAAAAAAATATATTCCTTTGTCATTATTTACCTGGGTTTCCTTGGCTGGCACCCATCCAGTCAGAACTCCTCTTTCACCAGTTTTGCTCCAGAAAAATCAAACTTACAAAAATCGCAAGAGAAGAAAACCAAAACCGATAAGATTTTCACCTCCCCCTGTGTCCTTGCAGTTGTTATGCAAAGTAATTTTGTTGTACATAAGATTTACATAATGCACCTATTTAAGAAAATGGTTCACAAATAACAGGTCTGGGACCTGTCTTTTATTTATGAATTGTTAATTCTTTTACCCTTTTTTTGCGTATAGTACTGTATAAACTAGTTTGCTGTCTTGTTGTTATTATTATTTTTTTTTAAAAGGAAATGTCCTCCTTGAAGAATTGCCTTTTAGTAACGCATACTGTATTATACTCCCTCTCTGTCACAACAGTCATCGCGTTGTCTTTTTGATTTCAAAATGCCTCAAACATCAAACAGGAAGGAAAATATCTATCAAGGGGGGTTTGGTGGTGGGGGAGGGAGTGCAGGGATTAATAAAAGTCACATTTCCTTCCGAAGTCTGAAAACTTTCTTTAGACTTTCAAACCATGTCAGGTTTAAACATGGGAGATGGGGAAAAGACATTGTTTATTTTGCCCATGGGGGCTATTCGCAAAACTCTGTAGATTTTACAAATTGCCTCGGTTGTTTTCTGTTTACGTCCGATATTTCAAAAAGAGAAAAAAAAGCTCTCCCTCCATTTTGTGCACCAGCTTTTTCTATTTTTTTCCCCCTCCTCTTCTCCGCCCTCCCCTCCCTCCCCCTACCTGTTCTGTGCACGCATTGTTCTGCATGTTCCTCTGGGGAGACTGAAAAAATAGCGTTGTTGCTGATCCGATAGCTCTGACCTGTCTGTAAATGTGACTGCTACATTTTTCAAATTCCACAATTGCTTAGAAGATGATTTTTTAAAAATTGTGGTTTCTTTTATAACTATGCTGTTGACTTTTTTTTTCATAATGAGCCTTCATTGTACAGAGCTGCTTATTTAAAAAAAACAAAACAAAAAAAAGAAGTTTTTCCTCTGTTTAACACCTTTATTTTATTCTTCAGCACCTCAAGGTTTCACATACAGCCAATGTAATTTTTTATATATAAATATATATATATTTAATCTTATTCAATGGAAGCCAAGCTTTTGTTTTTGTTTTTGTTTGTTTTTTTTAACTTTGTTGCTACATAGACAACTCCTACCCAAATCATGTTCTTTTTTTTCTTTCTTTTTTTTTTTTTTTAATAAATGAAACAGAAATTGAGTCTTAACTCATGTAGTGTGCCAGGTTTTTTTCCCCTTCAAATCCCAAACTGTATGCGGATGCAGTGTGGGAAGAAAGAAGAAAAAAAAAAAAAAAAAAAAAGAAAAATTATGCCAACATTTTCCTTAGCACTGTTGCTTTTACCAATGGTTTACTACTACTGTTCTGTAGCTGTGTACAAAGAGATGTGAAATAATTTCAGGCAAAAATAAACTGTAAGTGAATATCTTTTAGCTGCGTGCTTTGTCTTTTCTTTGAAGGAAGCTTTCACTGGCCCGATGACACAGGGATGCTGTGGGAGGTGCAGAGATGCCAGAGCCGGAGGACGACGGCTTACCGAGGACGGTGCCTCAAAGAGCTGCGCTCTCACAGCTCGCTCTGTGCCACCGCTCCGCTCTGCGCACCGGTGCCTCGGCGCTGCCCCTTTCCTCCCATTGCAAAGCGGGGGGACCAGCAGGCAGCCGTCGTGGGTGTTTCCCACCAGCCGCCGCGTTTTGAGGCACCGTCACCTACAAGGGACGAGGAGAAGGACAGCTGAGTCTCCGCGTGTCCGGTTCTTGCGTCCCTCCCTGAGACCGTTTATCTCCGCACCATTCCTAGTTCTTCACGTGCTCAAGGAGTTCTTGCACTGGCCATCAAAAGAGTTGCATTGGTGGGGTTTTTTTGCACTGGTTGCCTGAGGTAGGCAGTACTGGAAACGCTGGGGCATTTCCAGACTCAAGAGGGGTTTCTGTATATTAAGGTGCGTTTCAGGGCAGCATCCAAATGGGAGGGATCAGCTGCGTTTGCGTTCTGCTCACTGTCCTTGATAAAGCACACTGGTTTGTGGGCTGGACGCCAGCAGAAAATCCAGCTGGAGCTTCACAACTCTGTTTCGATCATCTAGACAATTACTAAACTTCTTCAGCTTTTAAATAAATGGGCCCCACTTGAAACCAATTCCTGCAGATGTTCTAAGAGCCATCTTCATCATCTATGTTACCTAGCTCCTATACTCTCATTTTTATCTGTATTTCTGTCCTATTCCACAAAACAGGCTTTAGGACACGGAGAAACGCAAGTGTTTGAACTGTGTTTCCAGCCAAGGTAAGAAGTGCTCACAGGATGGCCCTTGATAAAGAGAATAAACTGTGCCTTTATTTTTTTCCCCACTGAAACAAGACAGCTGTAGCTGAGGCTGTCAGGTGTTTTGAGTCTTTTCCCCTTGAGCAGTCACTGCTCCATATGGGCTGTCCTCCCCTGGCAACAGCAGGGACTTCACAAAGCCTTTCTGGACCCTGAATAGCCAGAAACGTTCCCGTGATGCATGAGGGACTGAGAAATTGCCCAAGGAAGGAGAGCTTTAGGCACACGTTGGACACGGCTTCTTTTCCTCCTGCGGGCAATGACCCCCTCTCCTGCGGCTCTCCAGGCTCTGCCTTCTGGGGAATCGGCGACAGCAGTTGGGTTCTGCAACCTCGCTGGCCCATCAGCAGTGGAAGAAGCTCGAACATCTGCGCTGGTCTCGCTGTAATGCCACGCGGGTGGCTTGGAGTGAGCAGGGAAAGGGCGTGCATGAGACCCCCTTCAACACCTGCCCCGGTCCTGCCTCCTGCAACGGCCTCCAACAAATTGCTCCTTTGTGCTTCGTTCCCTCTCCCGAACCAGCAAATATCCGTCCCTGTGATAGCAGCAGGCTAAACAAAATCGGAGTGAGCCCGAAGATGATCGTTGCTAAATAAAATGCTACTTGTGGTCTGTCTCACCTTGCAGGAGTCATCTCTGTGCCAGGGCAGGTGCCTTTGGCCTCCAGCCCGCAGCAATTACAGAGCGGCTTTGTTAGAAATTTCTGAGGATCGCGTCAGGCCGGGGATTCTTGGTTACAAAATGGGAGGATTAGACGTGGTGTAATAACAGATGCTGTATCTTGGCTTGCGCTTGGAAAGGTTTTTCTGAGTTTTCTCTACTACAGGGCTTGTAGAAGGCCCCGGCCGTTTCACCTGGATAATGATGCCTTTCTGCCTGCTTTTCAGCTGCTGCTTGCTGATAAAATGAGCCATTAAAAAGCTGCCCAATTTCATTTGGGAGGTTACTGCAGCCCACCTTCCCAGGGACTGTGAATTCCAGGGGTTTGTCTAACCTACAGCTTTTGCCTTTCAACCCGAACTAGTGCGATAGCTTTGATGCAAGTCCGAAGAGCACAAAGCTGCAGCACTGCCTTTGTTTCAGGGGCAATTTTCTCATGTCCTCATTAAAACCCCGCAGTTGTCCTACCTTCCCATTGCTTCTTCCACTGCTCACAGCTATGTTTTGAGTTTCAGAAGACCAAACGCAGAGATCAATCTCACAAAGTACCAGTTGCCTCCAGTTTCCCAGCTGGGTGGATACAGCTTGTTCGTTGCTCAGAGAGTAAAATACATGCCTAAAATCCCAACAATTAAGCTTGGATTTGCTTGGAGGGGAGTGCCGAAACAGCTGCTGACCTGAAGAGTCATTGTCGTATTTCTACCAGGTAAGAGCTTGGTATGGTGTGTTCATATGGTCCTTTCACACAAGGTGGAGCCTGGGTTGTCTATGAGTCCTGTCCGTGAGGACCTGAGGCTATATCTGCCCAACACTGGTTGTGGGACCTCATGGGGAGATGTGGTAGGTGGTGGCACCAGGGCGGGTGTGGAGCATCTGGGCTGTCCTCAGGGCAGATCTGCAGGTTGCTCAGTGCCCTCTTGAGGTCTGTGGGTATCCTCATCTCCTGAGAGCCGGCTGCGTGTCCCCAGAGCAGGCGAGCCGTGTCAACGGGCTTTGAGCAGGCCTTGTCCCCATGTCAGGGCCAGCCCTGCCAAGCAGGGGAGAGGCTCCATCTCTGAGCCTCAGCACTGAGCACAAAAAGTGTCTCTGATATTCTTCACTCCTTATGCTTCCCAGAGAGCAACAAGCCTCTGCTCAGGTAAAGTCCTCTTGGAAATACAGCGGGAAGGTCTTTGGAGCGACCAGAAAGACCTTGTTGGTAGATCTGTGTAGGACGTGGACTCTGGACTAGCAATCCCTAAATGCAGTAAAGGTATGAAATAGTAACGATGGGCTCAAACAGCAAAGCATGGATGCCAACTCTGCCTGAGACTGCTGTCTTCTGGACAACAGCAGGAGATGGGGCTGTTCCCATCTTTGGGATTTCCACTCCCCTGATGGCTGGGAGCAGGAGTAACCTCCTGTCTCACATGTACAAGGATTTCTAATCTGGAAAAGAGCTCCTTGAAACTTTCTACACATCTGCAAGCAGTAAGACCGTAGTGCTACCATCATTCTCACGCTAAAGGCAATGCTGACCTCTCCCAGCCTCTGTAAAGCCAACCAGCTGTACCTATTAGAACACATCAGTCAACTCTATTGCTGTGTCTTGAATTTTTAATGATTTTTTCCAACTAAATAGAGTACATGCATCAAAAGATTCGTTTTAAGTGGATGTTATCATCCAGTTTTTTTCCATTTTCTTTTCTATTGACTGGGGAACATCTTAAGTAAATATTTGAGATAAGCCATTTTTATTAATAACAGATCTTGGAATATCCTTTTTGCCAGTAATGTTAAACATGCCGGTATTTTTCCTGCTAGCCTGGTACCTGCTTTTTTTATTATTTTTTTTAGGTGATCTCAGTTTCATGCTTTTCACCAACCAGACAGAACAAATCCTGTGATATATTTGTATTTTTAAAATAGACCCTATCAGACTTTAAATGTATACGTACAAAAAATCTCACAGTGACGCAAGTTTGGATTGATTGTTGTTTATTTTATAAAAGAGAGAAAAATACTGTAAAACTAGTCTATTGACTAGGATTTTATGTTGTTCTCTGATCCTATTGTACCAACCATCTCCCTTCAACGGGGCGTTTTCTCCAGTCCTGCCGGACGGGATGAGCAGCAGCAGGGCTGGGTGAGCATCCCCATGCCTGCCTGCCTGGAGCTGGGCGGATGAGGCTCATCAAGATCTCCTTCCCGGTAAGGAAAAGCAAACCCCGCTCTGTCTGCACGATGAGCTAGTGTAGAAGCAGGATTTTTCCAGTGTAACAAAAAAAATAAATCAAACCTTTATAAGAATCCCAGCTACAGACAAAAGAAAAATTCCCCGTGACTCAGGGAGAAGGGCTGCGTATGAGAGGGGTAGCCAGGAAAGCCAAGCTCAGCTGTAACATTACTCCTGCCCTGTCAATTAGGTGAAATGCTTGTTTTAACATTGCAGTGAACTGGGTAACATGTAGAATATTTTTGGCTGGAACAGCCTGACCCAGACTTCTGCAAGTGGTCCACTGTTAGCGGCAGTAGCCCTGATACGTGGAAGTTAAAGGAGGCTCCAGGGGAATCGAGGATTTGACCAACGGGATTGTATCCGTCCCTGGAACTGGGGCTGGCAGAGGTCTGAGTCTCCTTGCTCGAGCCCGGTGAAGAAGCCAGGTCCCACTCCCTCGCAAATCTTTTCTACAAAAACCGTGCCAGGTGTTGTTTGAAGAGGGATTTTGTTTTAGTGCTGGGGGACACTGCGCTGGTGTGTGCGGGGAGCTCGCCCGAGCGCCACGGGCAGAGCTCGGCCTCCACCGCCCAGCCAGAGCCACGCGCGGCCATCGCATGCCCACGCCGGGCATTATGCCCCTGCAGAGACGTGGGATTTCTGCCTCGGTGGGTTTCCTCTGACGACTCCTGACGGGAAAGCGAGCAGCGGCGGCTCTGCCGTAACGTGGTGTGACAGCGAGCCTGTTGCGTTTCTGCATGGCGAGAGCTGCGAGCGCCGTGTGAAGCAGGTCTGCCGGCATGAGGCATCTCCTCGGGTGCGAACCCTCTCTCCTGGTCACCTCCTTCACGTTTTGGGGGCTTCCAAACCATCTTCCTCAGAAATACCGTCGGTTTATGAGGACAGGGGAAGCAGGTCAGTGTGCACGGGGTAGAGCGCAGTCCTGACAGCTCGGTTTCTGAAATAGAGCTCCAGCCCAGCACTACCAGTGAGGGGGCTCCCCGACACCCCCGAATGATGTGAGGAGGGGTCCAGGCCTGGTAGACATCCATGGATGCTGCTGTAGGTCCCGGCGGCAGGGTCACCTCCTGAGAGAAATAAACAAATAAATAAACAAAAACCCCAAACCGGGGGGAGGGGGGGGGGGGGAGGAAAAAAAAGTTGCACTTGAGGTTAGCACCGCTCTCTGCTGCAGAGCTGATGACATCAATGTTGCCATGGCGACAAAATCTTCACTTAGGTATGGTGAGGGCCCTGAGCTTGCGGCTGCCAAGGAAACCCGCCCGAGCTCCGGCACACAGCCATTGCGGCGGCCCTGGGGCCTTCTTCCACCGCCTCCTCCTCCTCCTCCTCCTCCTCGCCCTGCCCCGCCACCGAGGGTCTCTGGGCTGCACCTTGCTCCTTGTCCCTCGTGGAAGTTTTTTTGGTGAAAGCTTTCATTTTTCGTCCCCGCTGCTGTCCCAGCAGCTCTGGTGCCTCCCGAGGATGACGAGGGAGGACTGACTGCCGTCAGTAGAGACGTGAGGAAACGGTGGCTCTGCACCCGGCCATCGCCGCCACCACGAGTCACCTCCTGTCCGTTGATGGACTCCAACGTCTTCATGGAGGCCCAAACAAAGCTGTTGGCCTCCACCTGCTCACGAGTGGAGTTACTTTGGGGTTTGGGGCCTGGTTTGGTCCAGCGCCGGGCTTAGGGGCCGCAGGGAGCCCGGCCTGGTGCGGGGCCCCTTCCCTTCCCAGGTGAACACCAGCCAGGAGGTGTGATGTGGCTTGGCCCCATCCCCGGGGCAGCGAGGGGCTGGTGGGGTGACCCATGGAGGAGCAGGCACATGGGACATTTTGCATTCCCCCATGGCTTGAAACAGCACAAAGCAAACCCATCTGCAGCTGTTTCTTTGCCGTGAGGCCTTGCCAGCACAGCACGGAACGATTCCCCCTCTTCATCAATACACATGAGAAACTCCTAATATTTGATTATTCCCTTCTAATCCATTGATTTCAGGCAAGAGCAGTCATTAGTCATCAGGGTGAACCCATGGGCTCACGAGCAGTGAAGTGAGGAAAATATTTGCGAGAAGTTTGGGTCTGAATAAAGCCCCAATTTCAGTGCTGTGCTCAGCTGAAGCTGTGCCGAAGCCTGGCCGAGTGCGAGCATCCTGACCAGCGCTCCCCCAGCTGCCCCAGCAGCTTTGCCAGCCGAAAAGGAACGATCTCCGCCATCACGGAAGGGTCATTCAGCGGCTGCTGGCCAGGGGGTTCTGCCCTGCCGTGAATTCACCTCCACTGAAACAGCATAATGCAAAGCCCAGCAAAGTTGATGGAAAAGGTTCTTTTTTAATGTATTTTTAAAGCAGGCCTGAGCGGTTATTAAGCAGTCTGGGGATTTTTGTTTGTTTTTGGTTTTTAAGTGGATATTGAGTACAGACTTAAAAGTTCCAGTGATTTATCGTGGCAAACGATGCCACTGCATCACTTCAAACGGGGCAGCGGCCAGCCCTGTGCAACCCCAGCGGAGACCCTCTGGTTGCCTGTCTGCACACTGAGCTACTGCTCTAGCTTTTATTTTAGAAGTTGGGGGTTTGGATCTTGGTCAAGCTGTTGTTATTTCAGAAAAAGAAAAAAGAAAAAAAAAAAAAAAGGAAAACCAGTCCGTCTAAAAGAGAAACATCTGCTGGCACGCGAGACACTGCTGGCTTTCAGGCTTCGGGTCTGCGATTAATCAGGCTCTGAGTCGCGCCGCTGCCGAAAGCATGGCCGAGTTGAGCCGGTTGCTGGAAAGGAAAAGCTCGGGAGCGGCACAGCATGGCAGAGCCGCCAAATCCAGCACGGCACGCGGGAGCTGGCCTGCCGGCCGGGGGATAACCTCCACCAAGGGCTCGCTGCGGTGGCTGCGGAACGGGTGCCCAAGAGTGAGCATCGCCTCATGCCGTTTTTTATTTTGGGGGGGGGAAGACACAATTCACCTGGAGGCAGAACTACTGTTCAAGGAAAGCCCAACCCGCTGCTTGAACTCTAAAAGATGCTTTAAAAAAAAATCCAACGGTTTTGCAGTAAAATTACTGAGTTTTATTATACAGCTGTGGTAGGAGCAAAGGCGATTAACTAATACCAAATCTCTGCAGAAAATGAAGGATTTTTTTAGGCCTGAATTTTTGAGACCAATTATCAAATTATTGATATCCCTTCAAAATTATTATAATTTTACACAGTGCCAGATCTCCACTACCTGATTTCTAGTGGCAAGAGAGGAGTGTAGTCAAGGGGAAGTGACTCACGACTGCCTGTGGTTGAAATTAATGAGATATTTATCTGGAAATACTCCTGTCAGTGGCTTTTCTTTGTAGTCCAAGTCAGGACAATAGCATGGAAATCATCCCTGAGGACAGCGGTGCCCTCGCTGTGATGGTTGCAGGGACTGGAGGATCAGCTCTGGTAAGTGCAGGATCAGATGAGTGATGGGTTTTAAGGCCAAAAAACTCCATTCTGAATGTTCAGGCGGACTTGCTGCAGAACGCAGCCCGTTTTGCTCCCTAATGCCTGCGATAACCACACAAGTGGTATTTACCGGGGAGAGGATGGAGAAGGAAGATTTTTTTTTTAATTTTTTTTTGTGCATGCCACAGAAAGCTCTTTCACATCCCACATTCCCTTTTCTGTAAGCAAGAGCTCTTACAGGAGAGCCCGGCTTTAAATATATGTGGAAGAGAAAGCCCTCCCCTGCCTGCGCCTGGAGTTACCCGGCCTGTCACCTTCCCGGAGAGAAACAGCAGTGACTGTGTAAGCAGAAGCTGTGTTTTCTGGACTGCTTCAGAGCCCTGCCCTGCCAGCCAGATTATTGATCAAGAGGAAATGTCGGCATTTCAGAAGCTTCCCCAAAAAGGCACGGAGCCTGCTCGGCTCTCGTGCGTCACTGGGGCTGTTTTTATCCACGGATTTTCCGGCGTGTTTAGCAAAGCTGGGTCGCCCAGGAGGGACCCTGGCAGAATCTCCCCGCTGAGTGACTCACGCTCACACATCATGGGAATACGGGCTGGCTTCAACATACTGCACTTTTCAACTCTGATTCATGCCACCCCAGGAGAGTAAATAAGGCAACTCCACACACATCTCGGCTGTGACGAGTTGCCTTCCCACTGAAAAGGTGTCGGGGCAAATGACACTGCCAGTGAATAGTGCCACCTATAACGTAGCCAGCAATTTCCAGGGCAAAATGTCTCTTTGCGTGTACGCCGGGAGTCTCGTTGCAGCCCAGGATACCTGCCGTCTTGCACGTTGCAGGAGGTCTTTACTAAACCAAAGATGCTGGGCTAATTTCAGCGAGCTTTGTAGCAGGTTTGCTAAAGGCTGGGGCCATTTATTAGCAATCTGGGTTGTCGCTTTTCATGCTACCTCCGCAGATCACTTCAGAAGGGTGATTGAAAAAAGCAAAGAGCCTTGTTCATCTGGATGATTCCCAAAAGCAGGGTAAGCCGGGTCACTGCTGCAGAAGGCATTACTTGATATTGATGTGTTTAGCACCATAGAGACAAAAATCAGGAGCAGATTTTTTAACGGGATCTAAATGAATTATGTATCTGAAATCAGTTGTTTGGGGAAAAAGTCCAGCTGTCATTACTGGTACCTGAATGGTGGTGAGTCACCAAATTACATCCTTGGATCGGAGAAATGGGTAGCTGGATAACTAGATGTCTAGTTGCCTGTTAAGGCAGTGAAGCAATTCAGCTGAAAAGCCTCACGTACAGGTCAGATGATTTCTTCGGTATAATTTTACTCTAATCCTGGCTTGTGGCTTTGGCCAAGAAAGCCCAAAGAAAGTACCTGGGTGCTCCTTGCGTCTCCCGTTCAGCCTCCGCAGCCGGCAATCGCAGGCAGCAGCAGCGGGCAGCCCCTGCCCCGGGTTAGCTCTCGCAGCTCCCGCTAGCACATGACACTGCAAAGCCAGTGACTCAGCAAGAATATCTCTGCAGAAATCCTCAAAAGAAGGAAGCCTCAAACGTTTCTTGATAGCAGATTGTGAATTTGTGCTTTTTATTTAGCCTGATCTATTGTTAAAAAGACCAGGTAGACGTTGGTCTGTTCCTGGAGGAAGTTGGATTACCGGTGATTTTTCTCATTGCAGGTTGCTGATGCGAGAGAGCTGAATGTGTTCTTACGCAGCTAGCCAAACGGAGGGGCAAAAGCTATTGAATAAGCATTAAATGAATTGGGTGCTTAATTCCCAATGAATGCCAGCTCCTCCAGTTCTTTGCTCCCTTGGGCTTCGATAAAAATCTGTCTTATCCTCAAACCTGCAAGAGAGAAATATCCACGGCAGCATAATTAGTGCATGCTATGCCACCTCTTATATTGCCGTAATGCTGCCTTTCTTTCAAAATAAAGAAAGAACCCCCCTCATTTGATTACGTGTTCTGTTCTTTCCTTCAGGCTTGTCAACATGAAGCACAGAGATTGCCTAATCTATTCTTGTTATTTAATTATGTGACTATGGTACGCTGCTCTGGCTTCCGTCCATAACCCATCACAACTGGCACCGCATTCCTGCCCAGCCTCCAAGTACTTCAAACACGGGTGGGTAAGGGAAGCGTGTCCTCACATCTCTGCCTGTCAGGTGCTGCGAGTGGTTAGCAAACACCAGAGTAAGGACACGACGTGAATCCAGCTGAGGGCTCGGTGAGCAAAGCGCTGGGTCCCCAGCATCCAGGCCTGTGGCCCCAGGGGGACTTCAGCCAAGCCATTGAGGAGGAGGTAGGTGGAGGTGTTGGGTGTGTTCACACCCTCCTCAGCATGCCCGCTCGCCGGGTGTGCAAGCTGGGATTTGTGCGCTGGCGTCCTCCTTGTGCTGCCGGTAATCCTCCCGGCCCTGGAGTGCCGGACGAGCCAGGCTATGCAGCGCACCGGGGCTGGGTCCCTTTGCGGGGCGCTGGCAGCTCCTGGTGGGAGCCGAGCTCCAGATCTTGCACAAGTCCTCCGCTGGCCAGCCAACGTCTGCTGCCATCAGGGGAGAGCGGCAGCCTGCCTGTGTTTGGGGGCAGCGTCTTAATCCGGCAGCTTAAAAAAAAATAGGAAAGTCCTTCTTCTGCTAAAATGCTGTTCAAGGAAGGACAGAGAAGGACAGCTGTATGGTGCAATGACGTGGATGAGAGTTGAGCTTCAGTGACGTTATATCAGATGAATTTATCCTCTCAGCCTTAGTCAAACTGTCCGCATACCTGGTTCCTAAATCATCGTCTACGTTGTCTTCTTATTTATTCTGTCTCCCTCGCAGAGCTATTACAGCCCTGGGCTTAAGAACATAAAATGTCTCTCCAAAACAGAGTCCGTACCCACTGCTGTTGACAGTTTCCCCACGTGTGGCCCTCAGCAGCATAGTTGTGTATGCCAGAGAAGGAAATAAGGGGGAGAACTTGGTCCCCACTGGCTTAAGTCTTGAGACACAAGGTGCTTTTCTTCCTCTGCCACTTGCAAGGAAATGGGTTGCCATGAAGACGGCAATCAGCCTAAAAATAAGGTCTTCTGCATGAGGTTGGTGTAGCTCTTGGAGATGGTCCCTAGCAGTGGGATGGGGGTGTGACAGGGCTTAGAAAGAGCCACTTGGATCAATAGCTTTGCACAAGCGCTTCGGTCCTTTATCATTTTCATTAGGCGAACACCTGCAGAGGCACAGAGCGATGTATTGTCCACTGAGTCAGTCCCATTTGCCTGTATCTAAGCAGCTTTGCCTTGGGGGTAACATGGACCTCGTGGGGCATTGAGGCTGACTTCTTCCAGCACCACCACCACATATGTGGGAAAGCTTTGAAAAAGAAGGGATTTCAACTGGAATTTGGTGCTCATGTTTCTTAGGCTTTGGGCATCCCCACCTAAATTCACAGGCTGGTGAAGGATGAAGCGCCTGTTTTCCTCTGGTTTCATTTAATTTTGCTTGCTTCGCTTGGGCCCCATCATAGCAGTTCTTAGGCCCAGGCCCAGCACTTAGCAGCAGTAGCACAGGAATTGATTTCAGCAGAAGCAGACAATTCCCTAAATTATTAATGTTAATAGTGGACAAACCACAGGACATAAGCAAAAATATACAGAAGAGCGAGCTGAAGAAAAGCAAGAGGATGGCAGCCGGAACCATCAGGGTGATGCGAGACAGAACAGGGATAGAGAGAGATGTCCCAGGTGACTGGGACCACGACAGCACAAGCAAAGAAGGTTTTGGGCAAATCCAAAAGTAAAGAAGTGCACTCCTTAGAGATGTTCCCAAATGCTGCGGGTACATGTGCTGTTACCTATCAGGGTTTTATAACCAGCAACAAGCAGCTCACATGCAGAAATTCCTACATGGCAAAAGACATGTGCCCCATGCCTATATTAAAAACCTGCTGGGAGGGCAGAGGACATTACCGTGTCAGCCCCATCCCCTGCATGGAGGTGGTCCTCGAGGTTCCCGGTCCGTACTACGCTGGGCGGCTCGCTGGCAGCCTGCCTGGTGTGTCCTAGTTGTGTTTCTCAGAACCCCTCTGTGTTTTCAGCTGATTTGCTTTGACATCAGCAGCCGCCAAGAAGTTCTCTGTGTCGGGGTGCGTGGGAGTGCTATGTGACACCTTAATCATGCTAAACAGGAACACACATTCAGATTTCCTCGGCGTTTCAAAGAAATGTGATTTCCTTTGTGCTACAAAGAAAGAGTTGACTTGATTGCGCTCTCTGTGGAGATCAGCTCCGGTGCCTGTGAATTAGGGTGCCAGGATCTCATTCTGGGAGAAAAAGGGAGTTAAAACATACTGGGTTTTTGAGCTGCAACCATCGGGGTCAAGTTTCTTGCTGGTAACAGGGGGTCATTTTGATGAGAGCTGTTTAATTTAATTGGCCAATGTATCAAGAAATCAGATTTTGTTCAAAAATAAAAATCTATATAGAGTCAAAGTATCAGCAAATATCATACTAAATCCCAACTTCTGAAACAGTTGTTAGTCATTTAGCGCGGGTATTAGAAACTAATTAAAAGTCAAAAAAAGCGATGAATTTGTTAATTTATTTTTCCTCCCCGTATGGGTGATGATGTTTAAAATCTCAGTGAAAACTCAACTAGTGATGGTTCAGTATGGATTTAGGTGAGGATTCCCTGGCCCGGATGAGGTGAAGTAATGGCAGGGAAGAGTCGTGAGAGACCTGCTAGCACAGGGCCAGGCGAAGAGTGATACGTGACGTAGGGTGGGATTTTATAGCTGGTGTGATTTGTGATATAAGGCCGTTGCAAAATCTGGATTTGCCGGTGTGCTTGTCCTGCTGACAGCCTCACTCGCTCAGCCTTGCTCATCCAGAGGCACAGGACTGCTTGGATCCTCAGCATGAAAGTGCCTTTCTTCTTTTGTGGTTTATGAGATAACATTAAAAACTCTGCATTTGGTAAATTACTGTGCATAGTAATAAGAAAAACTCCTGTTGGATCTGATAAATGAAGATTATGCTCAATTTAGAAAATGGGTGTGTTCCTTCCTGCTAGATACGTACCGAAAACATAGGTCTGAAACGGGGTATCGTCCAGTAACCGCTGTCATGGGGCAGTCAGGTTTTCCATGGCATCCATCAGGCTTGTGATAATTGTTGCTGCCCAACAGTTTTAAGCAACAATTTAACTATTGCCTAACCCTATTCACATGGCATGCAAAAAAGTAGGTCACTCAAGACAGGTATTGCTCGGCTTGGAAATCCACTTCTGCGTGTTCACAGTTCAGCAGCTCCTCTAGAGGAGGGATTACATCCATTGCCACCAGGCTCCTACTCGAGCCGCCTCTTCAGAAGAGCAGCAACCCGCCTTCTTCTCCCTGGTGCAACGTGAGAGTGCTTTTGCTTTTCCAAGTGGACTGCTCTGAGACAGGGAATGTCCCCTTCCATCTTCAGTGGCAATGATCTTCCTGCTTTAACTGAGAGCTACCGATAAGCTCACCTTGCTCTCTGGATCGGGCTCTGGACTTCCAGTCTCAGAGCGGGAAATGACGTCTCTGCTGGAAGGGCAAGCTGAACCGAGGATGAATTTCTCCTCCCATGCCTTGGTCTGCAGTTCCTCTGCGATGTCATGAAAGCCAGGTGCTGCCCAGGAGCAGGACAGGCCCTGCTCCCTGTGGCTGCCGAGGGCCACCGGGGTGCACGGTGGTGTCCGGGGCCCAGGGACATCAGGATAGTCCCCATGGAGATGGCCCAGGAGCTGGTTGCTTGGTAGAGCAGCACTGCCCTGGAAAGCAGGACAGTAAGGACTGGCAAGAGCAGGGTGGGCTTGTCCTGTGAGCCTCTTAAGAGGAGTTCAGCATTAGATTGACAACGTTGGATGTTTGTCCACGACGAGCTGCTCTTTCCCACGGTGCTCAGGCATTCTCCTTTGCCTTGCTCAGGGGGATTAAGGCAGTTCACACGATCAGTTCTTGGCACCCAACCTACCAGCTCTGATATTTTGTGCTCTGAATCCTGCCTCCTGGGCTGGGGTTAACTAGCCTGGTCATCTGCAGGAAAGCAGACCCAGGCAGGAGCTTTCCACAGCCCCCTCGCAGCTGTGTTGCCGCCCAGTCCCACACCCACACAGGCTTTCTGTCACCTTCTGCTCTTGCCTTATTTAAGCTCTCCATGTGCATGCCCAGCTGCTGGCCTGCATGGCAGAAGGCAGACCCGTGATGGCACATTTCTGTGCAATTGCAAGTGCAAATGGTGAAGTGTTTTTACTCCCTCAGCTAAAATACATCTACTTGCATCTTTATATGGATTGAAGAGCAGCGCTGGCGTCAGGCCAGTGTCCATCACTGCTCTTTCTCGCTGGGCAGAGCAAGGGGCTCTCCTGCTATACGTTTGTCAGAGCTTGGGGATCGATGTCATTTTAGAGCTGTGGTTAAGTAGTCATACAAAAATTACCTGTGTAAAAATACAGTGCAGGGAATGTTAGCTAAGCTTCGCTTAGATCACTGCAGATGTGTTATTTTGGGAGAGCATTCATACTGTGCAGTCCTTATTCAGACAAAACTGCAATTGACGTAATTTTTTCCATAATGTTGCTTTTATTTGAAATCATATCTATACATCTTGTACAAATCAAACTAATAATAAGCATTTCCATGACAGACTCTACTTATGGATTAATTTTGGAATTTAGTTTATAGATGTGATTTGACTTCAGTGGGATTTATGTCCCTAAAAGGACTGCAGCAACAGGGGACAAATGCTAGAAAGTGGCTTTTTGTCTATAATTCAACATATTTGTTTGTGGAACCCTGAACAATGTTCTAATCTTCCATCTGAAAACTGCCTTGTCACCTTTTGATTTACAGCATTTTCCTTTGCCTTTCCTCTCGACGACTCAGTTGGTATTTCTTACAAGGCAGGTATTGTCAAATCTCTTTCTTCAAACATATAATAACCACCTTTTGTATTGAACAGGCGTATAAATTACTCAGCTTATATGACAGAACAGAAAATAAAGAGTTGAGTATCTGGCAGAGATGCCAAAGAGTGATGTTATTATAACCTTACTCTGAAAGATTTGCCAACAGAAAGTTACATATCAGTGAGGTAACCGACGACAATATTTCCTTTATTACACCAAATATTAGAAAACATTATTGTATGACGGATTTCCAGAGAAATCGCACCTCTCTTATCAGGATGTTCAATAGCCATCCTTGTGCGTAACAGATGGGATTTATAGCTTAAATAGACCCCAGGCACTGAAAGACATACAATCTCAGGGTTTATGCCTGTCACTATTACAGCCTTATTATTCACAACTTCTTGGGAATTTTTCCGAGATGTTTGTTTTTAAGTGGAAAATAGCGTTCCTGCAAAATTAAAATCCTGCAGGTTTTCCGTTTTCCTTCAAGAAAATTATACCAGGAATAGGATAGCTGTTTCAAGGTGGGGTGGTCCAAAGGAAACCAAATCACAGGGCTTGGCTTGGAGCAGTTTAAAACAGCCACCCATCCTTGCCTGTGCTGCCGTCAAACATACGGGATTTATGTTCGGATGCTTTGTCCCACCAGTTTCTGCAAACAGGCTTGGCTTCCCAAGGCACCTGCAGTCATCTTCTGGGTGGAGCAATGCAATCCACCCTCGTAGCCAGCGAACACAGTGTCCCTTGGGCATAGAGGTAAAAGGAAGCACACTGTAGCCTTGTAGGAAAAGCTGAAGATTTCAGTTTATAGGGGAAAAGAAGATTACAGGGTCGAGAGGCAGCTTAGAGAAAAGCACCTGTAGCTGCCTCTCCATGTTGGGGTTTATCCACTTAAACTTGTACGGCCCTCTTTAAGCCTCAGGATAAAGTGGCCTTTCCAAGGGTAATCAGGACAGCACAACACAGCCACTGAAACAGAAACCCAAACCATTATCTCATCAGCTCCGCTCTCCGTGGCTGACTGCATCCTGAGGCAACCCCGTTCCCTAGTGACTGCTGGGACCCGCTAACCCTCCCCCGAATATCACCTACAGCACCCGATCAATAACGCGCAGCATTATCGTCAGCGCTTTCTGCTTGATTTATCGGTGCTTGTAAGCAATCAGCTGACTTTGGATGGAGGCTTAGGAGCAACCTAGCTGAAGTGGAAAAAAAAGAAAAAAAGAGCTAAAAGCTCTTGGTAGCCGTTTACTCTCGGTTGGGATTTGGCGCACGGCTCCATCTCATGGTAACGGCACAAATAGGCAAGGAAAGAATTGGAGCTGTGGTGCGGCTTCATAGGGTGATGAATGACACCGTTTCCTTCTTTGTAAAATAATAGCCGAGTGTCACCAAGTCAAACAGACTTAATGGAGGCTCTGGAAATCAGGGTCAGGTGCAGCCGAAATCTCGGTGTTGAGCTTTTTCCAGTCGAGGCATGAAAGTCGCATGCAGGCTTTGGCTGCTCTGAATTGTTTCCCCTCTCTGCATTATCGGTGGGGTGAGTAGTGCTGCCCACTGTAAAGGCCGCCCAATGCTTCCCGTTATCCTGCTCTGTTTTCATGTATTTATAAATGTTTGTTTACAAATTTTTGGGAGGCCGAAAATTTGCGGGCCCAGTGTCTGCTTTGGAGAAACTTGCTGCTAAAGTACACTAGTTGTTTGTGGACACAGGCTGAGAGGGATGCGAACATGCAACTGTTCTAAAACAGGCTTTCAAACTTTATTATTTTACTTTTCAACCACTTTTGTGCTAATGTTTCAGCTCGGGAATGTGACATTTGCCAGCTTGAGGCAGAGCCGGGCTTTGTGCGTGCTTCTTGCCGTTCCCTTCGGAACTAAATCAAAAACATTAAAAGTTTAAAATGTTGTGGCCTCAGTAGAGACTTATTTATGGTCTGATTCTCCGGACGCCGGCTCTGGTTCCTCACAGCCTCCGCATCCCGTGAGATGTCCAGCACAGATTGCGGGAGTCCCTGCAGCTTGTCGCCAGCGGCCACGAAGGCAGCCAAGGCAGGAGCCGGGGTGGCCGGGGCCACCCCCCGGGCAGGGCCACCCCCCGGGCAGGGCCACCCTCCCGGGCAGGGCCACCCCGTCCCCGCAGAGCCCCGCACGGCAGCTCCCCGTTTCACGATCTCTGCTGCCCTCGCATGGCACGTCTAGGAAAGAGCCTGAACCTGTCTGGGGCAAAGTCAAAGGTATGGTTTCAGAAGGCCATCGTTCATTTGTGAATGCTAATACAGGCTCGCCCGCAGTTTTGCAAGAGCTGATGTAACCCTTTCCGCAGTAATAATGCTGAAAATCGATCGTCGCTGGACTTCGGCACATTGAAAGCCGTGTTCAGGAATAAATCTGAGCCTCTGTAAGAAAGGTCTTGAAATATATACCTAACAAACCAACCTGTCAATCTGCGCTTGTCGAGGCAGGGAGTCCTTGTCTGCTCTTTGGTAAGTGGTTTTTTTCTTTATGATGTCATTTGTGCTCTTCACTAATGCTCTCCATCCAAGGTTATCAGGAAGCTAACCAGCTAGACCTCCCAAGAGCAAATCATTACCGAGAAAGATAGTACTCATCCTGAAGACCAAACACAGTCTTGAGCCCTGCTTTGAATAGATATAAAAGGATGTTCCAACCTGATGGTAATAGTAAAAATTTTGTTTGCATTAGGATCTTCTTCCTGCTGTTACTAGTAAACATTGTATTTTATAAAAGTATCAAATTATAGATCTAACTGTCAAGAAAAATCAGAATTCAGTCTGCTTCTCAGCTATGAGAAACTCCGGTACACTGAATGTGGTCAGCACAGTATCCCGCATCCATTTCTACTTATAACTTAGTAGACCTTTGCTTTCATTTTATTTAATCTTAATTTTAGTACAAGGTTGTTGTTACTGTTCACCTTCCTGTTGTTAAATCCCAAGATAATATTTGTAATATGATGCACAACTGTGTATGCACTTTTGCAGCAATTACTAAAACCAAAGAAAGCTCATTGTACAATGGCTAGTCATATACAGCATGTAAAGGACTAAAACCGCCACGTCATGGGATATGTGCCATATTCCAATATAGGCCACATGTGCAAGAGCAGATTTGCGAAGATAAGCTGCCAAACTGGCCTATCTCTGGGAGAAAGTCAAGCTGGCAGACTAAAACAGCTGAGCTAATAGCTAAGTTGATCTTTAATCCATCTTTGTTGTAAACTATCTAGAAAGAGATCACTAGGCACTAAGTAGTGCATGCTATGTGGATGAGTTAAATGATAAAACCTGAGAAAAATCACTGAGAAACTGAGAAAGTCAAGATTTTTGAAGGCTATAAACTACTGTAATGGCATAATTGTATAAAGTTCAAGGCAGAAGAAAGGCAGCCCTCTTTTCTTGGTGCTGGGCAAACAAAACAAGGCTGGTGTTACTCTGGATTAGTTCCTTGGTCTGGTTTACCAAGCAGCACCCTTGGGAAGAGCAGCTGTAACTGGTGAAGGTGGGATGAAAGCATTTGGTGACATTGTGCAATTTCATTTCTATGGATGGATGAAGGGTTGTGGCACAGACAGAAAGAGGGTGTCTTTTCTGGTTGTTGTAAGGTTTTATAGCTGTCAGAGGGATGGAGTAGACCTTGTGCTGGTGGCTGTTGGGGTGTCTGGAGGTGACTTTGCTGATGCAGTTGGATTTAGCTGCTCAATTATGTTTCCCTTTTGAAAGAGACCAGTCAAAAAGATCCAGTGGGTGCGCAATGTGAAGAAAGGCACTTAGGAGCCAAGCCAGAAACTTGTACACTTCTGCTGAGGTAGCAACATTTCTCGTAAATGAATCTGAGCAGAAAGTCTGCTAATACTGGATGTAGGCAGTGAGTGGCATCGTGGTATCACAGAATAAGCAGCAGAGCAAAAAACCGAGATGATCAGGCACAGCGGAGGGACAGATGAGAGGCTGAGGAGGTGTTATTCTCAGGATGGGAGATCCTACCTGTATTTCGGTGTCCTGTTCATATGCCCAAGCATTCACACTGCAGCTTATGGAAATAAAGTACTTGCCAGTGGAGCTGATGTTGCTCCTTCCCCTCTGCCCTGCAGTCCCCAGCGGTAAGAAAAGCAGCCATGTCTCTCCACTCCCCCTGTGAAGTCATGTGCCTTCTTCATGGCTCGTAGAAATGCACAGCATAAATAACAGATCTTGATGATGGAAACACCTGGTACGTTTGGACTCATTGAGCCATTACTAGTTTATCACTAAAAGGGAGGATGGCATAGATGGTACAAGAAGAAAGGTCATGACTCCTGGTATGTGTAACAAAACAAGTGTCAGAGTGCTCACAAATAGCATAGATGATATTTTAACCTCCTGGGAGAGGAGAACTTCAGGGATCTGAGTAACGCAAAGATGCTCACTGGTGTTTCTGGGTCACTGGCTTGAAGCCATGGCAGCCAGGAGCTCGTGGAAGGCTTGCTGATTTATCATAACTGAGAGCTCCAGGCGGGAGGAGTGGAACTGGAGCTGGAGCAAGTTTGCTGACTGAGGCTTACAGTCTACACACCATAGCTTTCCAGCTTGAGGAAACGCAACAGAAGGGACATATAAATGTAACGTGACATATATGAATAGGAATATTACTTTGACAGTTTCCTCCTGTGTTATATTCTCAGTGGCAGCACCTATAAATCTTCTGCTCTGTTATGTTTTATTATCTGTAAGTACATGATAGGGCCACTATTGTTTTAAAATTCAATTTATCACGCTAATTTCAAACCTCAGTGCTGTAATATTGACTTTCTTTTTATTACATAATCCTTTGCCTGCAGGAAACCAGTATAGAAGATGTTGAAGTTGCCATAAACAACTGATGTTTTCAAATATATTTCTTCTTTTGCCAACATGATTCTGTCATACGGTGGCAGGGAAAACAGAAATATAGGTAAGTATAGTTGGCATATTGGCCTCAGAATTACAAATTGTTTTTTCAGTGCTGCACTCAGACAGACTTAGTGTCTAAATACAGCAATGTAGTTTTTGCTAGTGTAGATTCCATTCCAGTAGTAAAATAATAGTAATGATAATGCTAGCATTAGCGGTGTTATCTTGCTGATAAATACTGTATTCACAGATACTGCCTCCTGTTCCCTATTCCTGAAGCAAGAAGAGCTCAACAAAGAGAAGTATCCTTCGTGCTACAGTTGGGGAAACTGAGGCACAGACTGGCTTGCCCGAAGTCATCAAGGAGCAGTTGTAGAGCTGAGAAGAGTGCAGCTGCGGCTGCGATCCCAGGAGGAAGTCTGCCCCGACATGCAAAACCCATGCTGTGCAGACCGTCTGCACCCACGCAGGGGCTCTGGCAAGGGGACTGGGAAGATCGTGTTGCAATGAGATGGTTTGAGTCCCTTGAAAAAGGTTCACAGTCTTTTTGAGTGCTGCTGTTGTCTCAGGATGCCTACGCAGCGCTTCCTGCAGAAAGCTGTCCCTGTTCTCTTCACCGTATCGACCTCCATCATATTTGCTGTTCAAACAATTTGAGGTCAAATAAGGAAAGAAAATGAACGGCCAACTGCTTTCCACAGAGCTCACTGGTTTCTCCTGGTTGCTTTGCAAGAGTTTTGCTTAGCCCTACTCTGACTTCCGCCCATAGTGATATGAACAAGCAAATGAGCCACCACCGTTCTCGTGTGAATGTAAATGGCCTGACGGTGGTCACACAACGGCAGCGCATCAGATGGTGGTGTTTGAAATGTGACCTGATGCTACAAAACCACAGCACAGCCTCAGTTATGTATGTCCTTTGGTTTATTATTATGCTCTTTGTTCTCAAGGGCCTGTAGCAAACCCTACAGAAATAAAAAGTGCCTGTGTTTGGGATTTTAGGGTATTTTTTTGAACAAGCTGTTGCAAATCAGCTGCTAAAAATGTGTCTGTAATTTCTTAAAAAAAACATTTCCTGTAAAATCAACTAGGATTGTCACCCTGCCTGGGCTTTCTTCTCCTTCTGCATTAACCCAGCACTTCTGTACAAGAAGGACGGCCATTTTTCCCTTGTCTTTTCTCAACTAAAACATATCCAGAAAGACTGCTGGTCTTCTCCACTTCGAGGGAAGACTAATTAGAAAACATCTTCATTATGCTGGTAGAACCACCCTATCCCCAAAATATTCTCCTTTCCTTTGAACGGTAAAAATGAAAAGAAGGTACGGTTAAACCAGTGTGATGCAGAAGCACCACGCACACGGAGGAGCAATTGCAGCTTGTTTTATCGTCAGCTGATCCAAATTTTTCCGCAGAGCCTGATTTTTGATGGAATGATGAAACACCATTTTTGAACAGGCCTGGGAAGGCAGCAAATCTGTTCTCAGCACACACATAAATAAAGTCATGATGTTTGAGGTCTAAAAAAATTTGTAAAAGGTATGTCAGCAAGAAATAGCATTTCCAAGGCAGCTCTATTCTCAACTTCTCTGTTTGCATATTTCAACAGACATTATTAGTGTAGATTTTTTATTTTAATCATCATGGAGGTTTTCACAAAACTTGGTGATTCTTTTTCTGTTTGCAAAATGCTCTTTTTTTAGTGTATCATCGACAAATTGCTTATTCTATTTTCTTTTTTTTTTTTTGCAAATCAACTGTGATATGTCTTAATGTATTTTAAGGTATTCATAGATGTCTTGGCACAATAGATTTTTCCTTTTCTCTTTCTCATCACAAGAATCAGTCATTCTCTGGCTGGGTGGATTTTTCACTAACAAATTTCAAACCACACAATTCTTTGCTTAATTACAGAGTCAGCTTCCTCATCAGAAGATAGATGTAACTACCTGTGTAACATGCAGATCGAATTCCAGGTATTTCAGCCAACTATGCTGTTCTAGGACTATTGTTGTGAGCTTCTGAGTGGTTTTGTTGCATTAATGTTTCATGAACATTTACAGCAGTAAAGATTATCAGCTAGTTTACTGCTAATAAGTAATGATCATGAAAGGCCAAATTAAAAGCTGTTTTGTAGTTGAGAGAGACATACCTCCAGCTTATTCGCTCTTTTCCGTTGCTTGCAATACTCACAATGTCAGTTTTGGATTCGTGTTTCCAGATGCCTTAGCCCTCTTCTTTCTTATCTACATGGGCCAAGTCGGGGTAGAGACAGCAAGAGGCAGACAAGGACAGCAGAAGCAGGGGCCACCTTTTTTTCATTATAAGTGCTGCATGAAGATGTATGTGAAACTTCAGCTTTAAACCAATTATGCCTCAGCTCTTCACCTGTGGCAATAGAGTTAATAATGTCTCATTGTTTTCCTGTCCTGTCTTCTGCTATTTTCTGTGCTACGATCCAAAGGAGCACTGGTTTTAGCTATAATAACTGCATTTCTATAATAATTGCAGCCACAGATGCAAAGTATTCCACCTGAAGTGGCATTCTTCAGTGTGAAACACGATGTCCATTGATAACTTAGCTAACTATAGGTGAACTTGAACATTGCATTTTTTAGTGAAAAAAAAAAAGTTTTGTTGTATGCTTTTGTTCTCTGAGAGAAACATGAAACAAAAATATCTGTCTTTTAAATACCCAGGCCCACACTTCCTGACTGACCCGATATGAACCACTGCTGCTCTGCACACGTTATTTCCTCTCTTTGAAAAAGAAATTGAAAAAAAAAATAGCCACAGTCTGGCAATACCTTGCTTTTCCATTGACCTTATCTCTCATCTTCTGGGGGCAGCAAGCTGCTCTTCACAAGAAGGTAAGCTAAAGACAGAGCAGAGCATATGCATGATGCATGATGAGAAGGTTTGAGACATCCGCTTCTCCAGCCCTGGTCTTTACTGATTCTGTTGACTGGTCTCCTCCCTGACATCGAAGTACCTCGCTGATGTCCACTGGAGGAGGAGGCGGAAAACCTTTTGTTTTTCTCTTTCTGTATTAGCAAGGGTTTTCTTTTGCTGCTTTTTTAGTTTGGCTATTTTCTTAGCAAAATATACCCTTTCTGCAACAATACTGCTATTGCAATGCCAAGTGCTAAAGTCTGGCTATTGTTAGACTACAGAAATCATAAAAAAACAACTTTAGCTCTTGTCTTTGCTTTGTAACTGAGGCTTTCCTTCCACAGGAGTAGCCAAGGTCTCCTCGTTCCGCTGAAGACTTCTGTCATCAAGTCAGCAGCTCTGCGTGTTAGCTCCATCTGTGCTGCCAGACCAGTGGAAACTGGTGCCTGTCATGTACAGGGAGCAGGAATTTCTTACTTTTCTTTAGAGGTCCTATAAGGAACCACGTCTCCAGTTATATTTCTGCGTGGTTTGTCAGGTTTTTTTTAGTTTTGTATGTTTTCTTTTTGGTCAAATGGTGTCATGTTTTGCTTTGTTTTCATAAAATACCTTGAAAAATTAACTCTGTTTTGCTATATTTTAATGCTGATTTGATATAAATATTTGGATTTTGTTTTAATCTGTCAAAATTATATTTATTTCTAAATACATTTATCTATAGACCTATTTATAAATTATGATTATCATTTGAATATAGATCAATAGAAAACTGGTATTATTCAGCTTTGACGTTTTCTTTTTTTTAAAAATAAAAAATAAAATTGGTGCAAATTATCAGTTGTTGACAAAGGGAACCTTCTTTTAATTCATTTCCCTCTGGGGTAATAAACCAGGAGTTGTCTTCTGGTCTAACTTTTAAATCCTCGGTTCCACGTGTAAGCCATTTTTGTCCTGACAGCACGTGGCTGAACACAGGCTGCATATGTATATATATTATAAATGCATATCTCAAACCAGAAATGAGTGCTTTCAATTCCCACAGGTTTTTTTCCTAAGGATTAAAGATATTAGACGTTTTCCTTAAAGCCCAGCTGCTGGAATTGGCAGAGTCCGTGAGACTCTTAGTGTTTGTTAAAAAAGTAAATTATGAACTCCCTTGCTTACAGAGAAAACTTAAAAATAGGAAGAGAGGGCATCCCAAAGGTTTAGAAACCAGAAAGCAAAGAATTTAAAATTTGCCTAAGACAAACCAGAAACTGTAACAATTGTAGCATTGATCTCGGGGGCATTATTAATGCATTACTGCATTATTAATGCGTGATGCAAGTGACACAGCATGAAAAGAGCTCAACCCATGAAGACGGTAGAAGAGGAGAGAGTCTTGCTGGTTGGAAGTGACACATTTCAGAATTAGTGTTCCACTTTCTTTCTTATGACTTCCTTTTTTTTTTTTTTCCTGTTAGCAACAGCCATAACAAAATCTGTCCTTGTGAAGGAGAAGAGATTGTCATCAAAGGTGACAGCTTTTTTAAAAATTTTAAATTAACTAAAAGGCCCAGGCTGCTGAAAACTTGGTTAGAAATTTTGTACGCTTAAGGGGTCTTAACAGTGTGCTTTTACCCAGGTGGAATCAGAGTACAAAGAGGAAGAAACCTCCGTTTGACACTGACTTGCTAATCTCAGCAGTATATCATTCATTATTCCGCACAGGATTAAAGGTAAGCTCTGTATTGCTGCCTTTGAGACTCAGCAGGGCAGCTATCCTTTGCAGAAATGGGGTTAAATAATTCCTGATGTGTGGCAGAAAGGTTCTGGACAGAAGACAGTTGGGTTTAAATTACCTGGCAGAGCCTTCTGCATTCTAGCTTTTGTCTTCTCTCCTGTAAAATATTCTCTATCTTAGCACCAGAATAAAAGGACTTCTTAATCATAAAGCAAATGTAAAAATAATTTTCTTTGAAAGAGGGGATGGTATCTTAAAATTACTAGTCCAGTCTAAAAAAAAGGTGGAGGAAACAATTTGTGTGTGTGTGTGTGTGAGAGATTTTTAATGTCATTAGGAACACATACAGATAAGGCCTGGATGCTCAGCTGAAGATAACCGAGCTATTTTTAATTCATTCCAATTGGAGACCAGGCTAAATAAGCATTTCCAAATTGCTAGTTCTTTCTTCATTCTAGACATTGTCTCCTGTTAAATGAGAGAAATGTTAGAAATTTTCCTTTGAAAGAAGGTTGGTTGTTTTTTTATGTTTTTCTCTCTGTTGGAAAAGTTCAGGTTTAATGTTTGTTTTTAAAACAGCTCATGCAGGGTATAAGTTCAGATTTTCAGTCAATTATTACAGATTGAGAAGGTGTTGGTAGCTGGTACTTACAAACATATTGGGAAGTTTCTGAATTTTGTAGCACAAATAAAATCTGTTGGGAGCTGCAAAAGGCTTCTTATATATGTTTTTTAATATGATAAGTAAAATAATATGACTCTACCTGCATATGACAACATATATTTGAGAAATAGAGCATGTCATGTGGTGGTTGGTATCTCCTTGAATTTCTGAAAAATGGTCCTTTGCCAACAGAGGTTCTTCTGAAGCTGCAAAGTTAAATCTGCTCCACACAGTACTCCGAAGACCATTATTACAGACCACGGGCCTCAGCGAATTTGCACAGGTTGCAGTATCACGTCTTCTCCACCCGCCAGCCCCGGAACAGAGTAGACTCTAACACAGCTACTCTGATTTGTTCTGCAAGCTAGAAAGCAGTTTGAGAGGCTAGAAAACTTAAGCAGCCTACCCCAAATATCTAATTTATTCAGGATTTTAGCCATTAGTAGATATATTATCTACATTTTTTCCCCCTTCATTTATTCCCTCTTTTAAGTTGTTAACAAATATATTAATAAGATTGGGTCCCTATGCCAAGGTCTGTCATACTTCACCCAATACCAACTCCTACCTCGAGCTGTTGACGCACAGGGTCTCTAACACTGTATGTTAAAAAGATGCTTATCATAAAAAGTAGAACAGAAGGTTTTGACCCTTTTACATGACTCATTCAGTTATGACTACAGTGCATAAAGATAACAGCACTGTATCCGCAATAACGATTTGCATTCTATACAAATATGCTGATCCTAGAGATACACCAGATGGACGCTCTTCCAAGGCACACGCATCTGCAATGCGTATCCCAGAAGAGTGTCTCTCATTCTATCCCTATTCAGAAACTATCACTCAAGTACATCATTAATTTTTCAATCATATTTCGATTTTAGTGAGATTTTTGACATGTGTTTTTACATGATTACATGCTTATCTGTATTAGGACCTGTGCACTCGCTCCATCCCCAGCTAATTCTAGTGCTTTGATTAGCTAGAGGGCTTTTCTAAACTTTTCTGATGTAGCATGTGACGGATTAAAGCTGATCTTTGCATGAGTGAGCACAGATGCAAGGAACTTCTCCTCCCTTCCTGTGCACCCTGAGGGAAGGCCTTAGACGATAATAAATCCCTGCAATCAGCCATGTATAAAGTAAAGAAAGACCTGGGCTATGTCTGTTTAATGGTCCCAGAAGACCTTCCACCAGCAGTAGCAAAGGCAACGTTAAGAAGACTTCAGCAGAACAGGAGGAAAAATGGGAAACGACCCGCGAGAGAGCACGTTGCAGCAGTGCTCGGTGTGTATTCTTCCTGTCAGGGCAGCACACCGTAAGATCCCACCATGGCTCCCCGGGACGAGTTCAGAGCACTGGCTAAATGCTCCAGTTCAGCCTTGCTCATCGCTGTGCCCAGCCTGCCTGAAGTTATCCTTCGTTATGCCTCTCAGAGCCTACAGGGAGAATGAGTGAGAGCAGGAGGCTACAGCAGATGATAACAGAGCGCTTTTCTCTCCTAAACTCACTCGTGGTGCTACTCTGTAGTGGGACAGAAATGAAAGGCTGAAAGGTAACTAGGAGGAAGATCTGGACTTTTTCTTGTTTGAGTTGCAACTGACTTCATTCAAAACTATTGTCAAATGCCCCCTTTTTTTTATTTTTCCAGTGCTGCCCGCCTGCAATCACATTGTTTCTATGAAAGATTTTCATTTTATTGGCTTAAAAAGCACAGGGTTCCTGCAGAGCTTCCTGCAGTTTTCCTGTTCTGCTGAATTTCTCACTGTTGATGGTACTGGTATACTGGGTTTGCATGGCAAGGTTTTGGTAGCGGGGGGGCTACAGTGGTGGCTTCTGTGAGAAGCTGCTAGAAGCTTCCCCAATGTCTGATAGAGCCAATGCAGCCGGCTCCAAGACAGATGCACCGCTGGCCAAGGCCGAGCCCATCAGCAATGGTGGTAGTGCCTCTGTGATAACATATTTAAGAAGGGGAGAAAAAAACCCTGTGCAACTGCAGCTGGAGAGAGAAGTGAGAATATGTGAAAGGAACAGCTCTGCAGACACCGAGACCAGTAAAGAAGGAGGGAGAGGAGGTGCTCCAGGTGCCAGAGCAGAGATTCCCCTGCAGCCCATGGTGAAGACAATGGTGAGGCAGGCTGTCCCCCGGCAGCCCATGGAGGTCCACGGTGGAGCAGATATCCACTGCAGCCTGTGGAGGACCCACGCTGGAGCAGGTGGATGCCTGAAGAAGGCTGTGACCCCGTGGAGAGCCCACGCTGGAGCCGGCTCCTGGCAGGACCTGCGGACCCGTGGAGAGAGGAGGCCACGCTGGAGCAGGTTTGCTGGCAGGACTTGTGACCCCATGGAAGGGACCCACACTGGAGCAGTCTGTTCCTGAAGGACTGCACCCCATGGAAGGGACCCACGCTGGAGCAGTTCGTGAAGAACTGCAGCCCATGGGAAGGACCCATGTTGGAGAAGTTCGTGGAGGACTGTCTCCCGTGGGAGGGACCCCACGCTGGAGCAGGGGAAGAATGCGAGGAGTCTTCCCCCTGAGGAGGAAGGAGCTGCAGAGACAACATGTGATGAACTGACCGCAACCCCCATTCCCCGTCCCCCTGCGCCTCTGCGGGGGAGGAGGTAGAGAATTCAGGAGTAAAGTTGAGCCTGGGAAGAAGGGAGGGGTGGGGGGAAGGTGTTTTTAAGATTCGGTTTTATTTCTCATTATCCTACCGTGATTTGATTGGTAATAAATTAAACTGATTTCCCCAAGTTGAGTGTGTTTTGCCTGTGACAGTAATTGGTGAGTGATCTCCCTGTCCTTATCTCGACCCACGAGCCTTTCGTTATATTTTCTCTCCCCTGTGCAGCTGAGGACGGGAGTGACAGAGCCGCTTTGGTGGGCCCTGGAGTCCAGCCAGGGTCAACCCACCACAACTGGTAATGAGCTGCTGGTGTTTTATCACTGTGGATGCAGTGGCTGTAGTATTTTACTTTTCATCTGAAGGTGTGATTGCAGGCCCTTTAAATATACTGGTGTTTGTGCAGCCAGCAAAACTGGCCCAAAACACTGAGTAAATAGCTAGTTAGTTAGTGTGTGTATGTGTATAAAAGACCACACTTTAACAGTTAGTTCAAATGTCCTCACATGTATTTTTAGGTTTTTATTGGTCATCCCAAATCACACAGCAGAGTTTCTGCTCAGCCGAAACTTTTAAAAATGTGATTCTGACAAATGAAAAGTTTTCTTCTGGCATAGCGAGCTTTGCTATGAGGAAATACCATTCCTGAGTCAGGACACTAGTATAAAACCTGGAAGACGTGTTCTGCCCAAGGCATGTTACTGCTGTGAGATCTCTGACAAACCTCCTCACTCTCTGGGCCTTGATTCATTTGAAAATGTGAAATGATTTCCATTCGTTTTTTAAATTGTCGTGACATCTACAAATGTTAATCGTTACAGAAATGCTAAGGAATAGTACTGTGTTGTGTGTATGGGGACAGAGGGCAGTAATTCCTCAGAAATTTTTTTAAATGTAGTGCTTGCAAATAGCAAGGGACAGGGTGATTGAAATGAGAAGTAGCTGAATGTTTTAGGACTCAGACAAACATTGCAGCAGGCAACAGGCCAGACACTTAAAAGTAGTACAATCTCCCTTCCTTCATGTCAGCTTTTCCGCTAACGACCTAAGTAGTTTACTTTAACTCAATATTTACTATAAATATTATGATTAAGTGGCAATAATTTACCAAGATTAAAATGAAACTCTGATAAGAATGGAGCCAAGTATACACTAGAACACTTTTTACAAGATACACACTTTGCAAGGAGCCTGAACTCTGTTATGCTGAGAAGATGTGCTGAGGGTGTTGGACCTGTCACACAGTATGACTGTGTTTGAAGACGGGTCCCCTGTAAAGTTCGTTGAGTTGTGCTGCTACAGCTGGACAATATTCTCAAAGGTCAGCTTCATGCTGTGAAGGCCCTTTGAGACAATAAAGGTGATCATTAAAACCTGATCAAAGCTTCCCAGCGTAGCTGGAGCTATTGCCATGAGGAGCTGGGATGGTACAGGACTGCTCTGCCAGTGACAACAGTCACTGGAAGGGAAGTCCTTCCCCTCCTCGCTCCAGACTGCAGCAGTTGCTGCCATCTCAACTCTGGAATAGGGCAGCTGGGCAATGGCTGCTGGGCCACTGCAAGCAACCTCAAGTCTAGCACTAGCCTTGATTACTATGTCCTGTATATAAGCAATTTAGTTTTCTTTGGCAAGGGAAAAACTTTGACAAAATAAATGAGTTTTTGAATAAAAGTGATAAAAAAGCAACGTGCCTTTTGCATTCACTGGCCCTGAGAATCTCATCAGACAAACAGTTCATGTGGACATGTGTGCAAGTGCCCACTCATAAATCTGTCCAAGAAGCAGTAAACAGTTCTGCAGAGGTAATACCACTCCACTTACAGGAACTGCCTTCAGCTAGTCCTGAATCGCAGACTTCTCCCTCACAAATTGGCACTTGCTTGATAGGAAACTGGATTGACACCTAATCCTGAGATGGTGGTATGCAAGTTCTCTTGACAACGAGTGTAAAATCTGCTTGAGAGTCCTGCAGATGAAAAGTTCATAAAAGAAAAGCTTGAAAATGAACTTTTCTCTAAAAACTTCTGCTTATAGGTTTTGCAGCTCTAACCAGAAAATCTAGCTGAGCTAATGTACATCCTGCTAAGGAGTGCAAATACTATGATGGTGTAGTAAATACTTAGGTTAGATAGACTGTCAGTGACAGTCTCTGCAATATTTGTTCCTCCTGCCTAATGACTCTTTGACATTTCTTACAATTGATGGAATAAAGCTATTCAACTTCTACCTTCTACACAAAAGATGTAGCCTGTTACAAAAGATGTATTTTCTTTGTAGCTCCTGTGAGGAAGTGGCACCAGTTTTGTGACCATTATTTATTATATCCATGAGGCTGCCTAGCCAGTCCTGTGGTTCTCTTTCATGCCTTGCTTTATTCTTCAGGGAAAGTAATCAACACTTCATTACCAAATACGACAATAACACAGGGCTGAAGTTTCCAGTGCTGTAATTAAGAAAGTGTCAGTGTCAACACTATAAATTCCCTTTTTGAGGGATTTATGACTGAAATGTAAAAATGTACTCCCAGCTGAAAAAATCTCTTTTCAGATCTTACAGTATGAATTGTGATTATATTTTTCAACAATTCAAAGAGCCTTTTAAAATTATAAGAAGAAAGTTAAACTGAAAAAAAAAAGAAAAAAGTAAAAAGAAAGGAAGATTTTATTCTAGTGGCCAACCTTCTCTTTAAACACTAAGGCTTTGCTGGGGCAAGATTCTTCAGCTCAGAGAACTTATTTTCCCACACCTTTCCTCAGCATAAGTATACAGGCTTTTTTGCTACAAAAAAGAAGGACTGAACATGCCACCTGATAATTATCTGTGGTTGTGAGGCCCATATTCTTTACAGGAAATTCTGTTGTCTGCCTGGAAAGTGCCTCTTTCAAGGTTTGAAAGTTGGATGGCAGAGTTGCTGATTCTGACAATAACTTGAATCTTCTGTTGTGATTGCGAGGGTGTCTGAGTACTCTTACTTCTGGTGTAGTGGATGTGCTGAGTAACAGCTGGTGTTTCTAAAAGTTACTATTTTATTGGCTTGTTTTTAAGGATTGCTTACTCCACCTATATGGCTGAGATTTTGTCACATCCAGCGATTTACGGAATTCAATGTTATGATCCCCACTGCAGCTACAATTTTCTTCCACATACATATTTTCTTTGACTATATAATGACTCTTCAGCTTTAAGAGAGAGAGTTTTATCAGGTAAGTCTAAGGTTGTGCAAGAAATGTTGGGAGTTGGTAGGTTTTAGTCTTCCTTCCAGCACACCACTGAGGCACAACCACACTCAAGTATGTCTAGACCAAAGTCTGGTTTACTTTGCAACAGCGCTTAACTTCTGCAGCAAAGTCTCTGAGTATCATAAAGATGGTCAACTCCGTGCCTGTGCGGCTTGCAGGTTGTTCAAGGGTGGTTCCTGTGCTGAAGCTATGCCATATGACTGGTGAGGAGACTGTTGGTACCTGGCCTAGTGAAGCAGAACTAGGAGGGGCTGCTGCGGCTATTTGCTGGAACTTAGATTGACTGTCAACATACCCAGATGAATCCTGGATCTGACAGCTGGGATTCAGAGGATCCTGTTACCTCCTGCTTGTAAAATGCCCGGGACCACCTGCGCCCTTCAGCTTTCTGTGGTGTGTGCCTTGTAGCTCCGACCATATGAATGCTTTGGTATTCAGCTTTCGCAGCTGGGGATGTTGGCCACTTGGTGCTAGTATTCTATCACTGTTCATATAATTTCAAAGGCAGCTTCAACATGAAACATTGAAGGTTTTGATGATGAAGAGCTAAAAATAAAGCGTGGGAGAGACACTTTGGTGTGATTGATACATGTTCTGCTATTCTCATTCTTTTAGCATCATGTCTCCTGCAGGATGTTGTTCTGTGAATTTGTGACTGCATCACACATTATAAAGAGGAAAACTTTTCCCAGGCTTGGCATCTGGAAAAATGTGAAGAGTCTTTAGCAAGATGGCTCATGAAATAGTGAACAATGATGAGATTATAATGGTCATCTTTTTATTTTGCATTTAAAATGATCCACGCCTTTAACAGGTATTGCGTGTTAGGCTTTTTTCCTTTTGTGGTGGCGTATTTTGAATGCACTCTTCAGTTCTGTTCCTGATAAGTCATACTCATTTGAAACCCTCTGATGCTTTTACCTATAATAAAGGCTTGCTAGCTTCCTTTCGGGAAGAGTTTCCCAAATTGCTCCTACAACTTTTTCTGGATACAATAGACATTTTCTTCTCTTTCTGACCTAAGCATCTAGGTAGTATTGCTGTTGGTGTTTGTTGCAGTACTTGTCGCTATCCCATTCCAGGTATCATTTTGTTTCAGTAGTTTCTGCTTGTATAGGGTGAAAGTATTAATCAAAAATAATGTTTGACTACTGTTCAACCATTTATAAAGCTGACTGAAATTATGGAAATCTTTTTTCCTCTCAATAGTTTAGATTATAGTCTGTTAAAAGACATGTCCTTTTCACTCCTTTGTGCCAGCTACCAGTGTTGGAAGTAGGGGAGATGAAGAGCTATCTCCACCAGCTTAACCTCAGCGTTTGGGAACCAGCATTTGGAACACAGGTTCTGCTGTTGTAATGTGGAGCGGCCCTTGCAGAAATGGCCAGGAGCTTCCTCTGCATGGGGCAATGTGTTCCTTGCAGACACTGTACCATCCCCAGCTTTGGCTTCTAGGCATTTGTTTTGTAGTCTTCTGAACTGGCATGACTTGTTCCCAGTGCTGATTTTGATATTCTGCCTATGGATGTAGGAATTTTCCCCAGCTTTATCGAACAGGTCTGGGACCAGAGCAATACCTTGAATTTCATGGCAGTATCTGGGCTTGACCTGAAAACAGCATGTCATGTCCTATCACTACTCTTCTGAATCCCAAAATGGAAATATTTTTAGTATTGCCAATTGTAAGCTGAGGTGGTTGTGATATAATGCACTTTGTAGTGGCCAAAAAGAATCAATTTTAACTTGAAAATGTAGCTCCAGTGACAGTAAAGTTTTAAAGCCTTTTTCTAAACTCACTCTCTCAAGGTACTGTTCAATCATTTAGCAATTCTCAGCCGAACTAGTGAAATTTCCTCTTCAGATGAGCAGAACATAACCTCAAATGGCTGGACAGCAGCCGAACCGCCCTCCCTGGCAAGAGGGGGGACACCGCGCTTCTTCCCGCCTCAGGGGATGGCTGGGAGGGACGGGGGAATGTGGCCGCGCCCGGGTCCCTGAGGGGACAGTGGCGGCAGGGAGCTCGCCGCGATCCAGCCCCGGGGGAGGTGGAGGGGCGGGGGCGAGGACTGCCGAAGAGTCCCGGCCCGGGTTCCCCGCTCAGGGAAGCAGGGCAGGGCAGAGCCCCCGGGGCGGGCGACCGGCCGCGGGCTGAGGGGAGCCCGCGCCACCAACCGCCGCCCCGGCCCGTCCGGCCCCGCGCGCCAGTAGGTGGCCGCGGGGGGCCACGTGACCCCGCCCCTTCCCGGTTACGGCAGAAGCAGAAGTGGGAGCCCGGAGGCGCGGCGGGACGCGGGGAGCTGAGGCACCGGCACCAGCAGCCGCTGCCGCCGGCACGGCGTCGCCGCGGGAGGCAGCTCCCCGCTGCTGCGCAGGTGAGGGCATCCCCGGGGGCGCGGGGTGGCCCGGCGACGGGACGCTCCCCGCGGCGGTGAGGGGCGGCCGCGGCCCCGGCCCCGGCCCGCCGGCTCTGCTCGGGCCCCAGCAGGCAGCAGGTGCCGCCGGGCTGGGGCGGGGCAGCCGTGTCCTGCGCGGTTTTAACCTGGCGGGGGCGGTGGGCGTGAGGGAGGGTCTTGTGAGGGGAGGCGAGGGCTGTCGGCATGAGCGGGCTCGGTGAGAGGGCTGGGCAGCAGGCGAGAGGCTGCGGGGCGGGAGCGAGGGCCGCGCTAGGGGGTGGAGGGCGCCTGGCCTGAAGGGGACAAGGGGGTCTGGGGGCTCCCTGAGGGGACCCTGCCACCCCGCACCTTGTGGCTGGCCATTCTCCGCCTCAGGCCAGCCTGCCGAAGAAGAAGGAAGGAAACCTTCACAGTGTCGGCGTGTGCCTGACAGCAGCCCCGCGCTGTGCATGGCTCTGCCCAGGAGTGAGGGCCTCAGCCAGGGGCCGGGGCTTCAGTCCCCGCCAGGCCGTGGCAGGTGGGCAACCGTCTTGCTGCGGTTCCCGTCCCCTGATTTTCACCAGACCGCAGGACTCTGAGGGCAGCAGCTGCGTGGCAAAGCTCTGCACAAAGAGCTGTGTGTTGATTGTTATTAATTATTAGCGCTGTGGTACTGAACTGGTGTTGCTGGTGGATATCCATACTGGTGGTGCTGTGCTGAGGGAGTGCCTGCTCTGGTGAGGTGATGTCCTAAATGCATCCAAAGGCAGAGCTAGGGGCAGGGGATGCAACAACCCTTTTGCAGTGCCCAGAGCACATGGGAAAACTTGAAATTGACTGGAGTCAAACTTTGGATTGCACTTCTTGGTTGACCTTGTGTGCCTTGAAAGCACCTCCTGTGTCATATGGGTGAGGTATAACAAGAGTATGGATTCATCAGTGCTTATCTGAGATGTTCTTTGCTAGCCTGTACATTTATAGTTAGCCTTTAGTACAGTTTTTCCGCTCTTTCGTTGTGTTGTCACAAAGAGAGTGAAGAGTTGTAGACTGATCTTCAGATAAGAAGGATTTGTTTCTGAAACTCTGAAGTACTGTAATGAAGTAAAACTAAATATACAGGTTTTTGGATGGATTACGTAGCGGTTTTTTTTCCGTGTCTGTATTCACTTGGTTACTTGCAGTGAGTCTTTCTGACTTTTTAGTCTAAATCAGTTAGGCTTTTCAATAAAAACCAGTATCAAAATTACTCTTACACAAACAGTAACAAATGGTCCCAATTCTACATGTGGTACAGGACACCATCAAAGTTTAGCTCCTATAGTGCTTACAATCAAAGGGAAAGAGTCATGTATTGATGTCTGTGTCTAAACTAGAGCTTATGATACCTTTCGGTGATTATTAGCTCACTTGCTGAATTGTGTAAGTGATGCTGGATCTTTCTACCTTAGGCTTCAATAATCTTCGGTAGAAGAGCAGTAATGCTTCTGTTGCACATAAGGGTGTCTTGTAGCTCATACCCTGCTGGTTCAGAGGTATCCAGATAATGGGGTGGTGAGGGTCACTATGGAGTTCTGCTGCATGAATGGGTAGAAATATTGTTGATTCAAATAGTTGTGCAGTGATGGGTGTAAGAAGGCTGAGGGGCACCTATGGGTGAGTGTAAGAAGACTCTTAATATTTTAAAAGTTAGGTCTAGTATCAAGGGCTTCCATTAGTTCTTTTGGGAATGTGTTTTACTGTTAGGAAGCTCTCTGTGACATTATTCTTAAACTGGAGTAGGTAGCCAAACCAGTATAGAAGTAGTCAGTTAAATTGATCAAATATTATGATATTCTTTCCACCTTTTCTGATGAAGTAGATATCCTCAGCTACAGTATTGTTTCATAGTAAGTTAAAAACTTGGCTTATGACTTAGGATTTAAGTTAGACTAAAAACACCGTTTGCTCTGTTTTTGGAAGAAAGAACAACTTTAAAAGGGGAAGTCCAGTATATTATATTCAGCGGAAACTGTTTAAGAAGCCACCTCTGAGAGGCAGTTCCTTTGTACGAAGGGACTAATCTCTCAAAAAACCTGCTGCATTGCCTTTTATTAAATAGCTATATTTAGAAACTCCTTTTCTTGTTGTTCTAAGTCATGTTTCATTTTACAGCTATACCTTGTACTGTAAAAGGCAGAGCAGATGTATATTTTGCTATAGGCTCCTGAAAAACAATACTCATTTAAAAGTTGAGGTTTTTATTATTGCAGTGAGGTGTTACTAAAATGGTTAAGCCTTGTTCCAAATCATGGCATATTCATTTTTTTACAATTCTTAATGAAAAGAGCAAAGCGAGAAGTCAGGGTTTCTTTTTTTGTCAGAAAACCAGACACTGTACAAAGATTTTAATTTAATTTTTTATTTCCTCTCCTTTCATTTCTGTTATTACAAGTCATTGTAGCAAGACAAGACGACCATGGCTGTCTTGTTAGATGCAAGCTCGTGATAATTTAAATGATTATCTGATTAGTTCCAGGGAGTCAAAAAGAATCAGTTGCATGCTGGCTAAAATCTGCCATTGCTTACTACCCTTAAAAGTTGTCCACTCCCTCTCAGTTGTAGGATTGGGGTATATATATTTTTTTCAGTATTATAAGGAAAGGGTACTCCATTTTCTTATTACAATAACAAGCTTATAGATATTAAACACCGAATTAGCTGTATAATGTTTTGCAAGACATGGAGTGAGACATGGTTCCTGCTGTAGAGCACTTCAGGTTCACTGTGGGCAATGCAGAAGAGGCCACCCTGCAGGTAAGAAGGGACTGTTGTTTGCTTCTCTGTTAGCTTACAAAAGAAAAAAGTGTTTATTGAAGCAGTAGAATTTAAAAAGGGATTGGAAAGATTGCACTGGACAGCTTCAAAGTCAGACAGATGGCACTGAAAGCAGCTAGTGACACGATGTTGAAAGTTTTGTGGTATTAATGAGAGAGAGCAGAAAAGAGCGCTCTTTAGTGAAGAGCAGGTCAGGAGATAGTGACGTGGGGTGAGGGGGAGAAGTGTTTGGAAGAAGTTACAAAGGGGAAGCGAGAAGTGCCATGGTCGAATTAGCTATCAGCACGGAAACTGAAACTGCTTGTGATGGAGAGTAGTGGACTGAGGAGAAGAAGAGAACCAGAGGAGATGCTGTGGCTGGTGGCTGCATGTGCAGAGATTCTTTAAACCTGTCCTGCTCAGGGATGTGGTTAAGGGCAATGGTTGGGAACTGTGTGGCAGCAGCTCCTGCTACTTGTGCTAAAATCATATGCTTCCTTCTTTGTGCGTGGATGAAAGAGCAGGTTCCAGGGCATCCTGTTTGTAAAATAATCTTGCTGAGGAGTAATCAGGCTTGCAATTAGCTGTTTGATGCAATGATGTGTGGGAGACCAAAGCACATATTTATGAGAGCCGCTGCATATGCGTTTCTCTTCTGGCTGTTTTGTGCCAAGATGTGTCCCAAGTGTATGCACACAAATACCTGCCACCTGACATGTCAGTAAGGAAGAGGAGACTGTGTAGGAGAAATACAGCCATCAAGTTTTAAAAGTGCATAAACTGAGACTTTTTAGACATAGCCAACTTTTATTTCAGTATTTGTATTTACTCATATTTTCCCCTCATTTTCTTTACAGCTCTCAGAAAGACAGTTAGCTGGTTTAAATTCTCATATAGGTCTCATGTAGGTTTAAATTCTCATAGTGCAAGAATTTATGCAAGCTGATGTCATTATTTCTTGTGTTATCTTGTCATTTGATTGCTAGGCTTCAATCATCAGCACTTCTTCGGTCCTCCTGATGTAATATCAAGAAGACAGCAACACTGGCTGCAGAGCCTGTGAGGCTTCTCAGATTTCAGAGGTCTCTTCAGGCAGCAAACTGATGCTTCTTTAGTAATACAGGGCAAGAAGAGCAAACCTGCTGCAGTTGACCATGGGGACAGCATTTTGGTTATCTGAAGATACCACTGGGAATATTAAAAAAAAAAAAAATCCTGGGAGAGCAGAAAGATTTTGAGAAAGATTTTGATTCAAATCTGTTGCAAATATCTCTCTTTCTCATGTTGATATCTAGATTGTCAATACTTAGGACAAAATGGATTTCCAGATATTTATTACAGTAGTGGAAATTAAATTATCCTCAGTTTCAAGAATGAAAAGTTTAACTTCCAGCTTGCATAGAACTCCTGAGGTTTTTATGGAACATTATTCTACAAATACCCTAAAACAATAAAGAAATTCCTATAGTGATTTCTGATAAGGGCTACTTCTGTCTCTATGTCAGTTAGAGAAATCTCTGTGAGCAAAGGTATCTCACTCTGTATAAAATAAATAAAAGCAGATCTGATGCTTGAAAGGAATTTGGTAGGGTCGAAGTGCACATTTTTTGATGTCTTAGGAGACTCTTGAAGTAATCAAATCAAAATAAATATAGTCGGGGTTGGAACTTTCTTTGAGGAAGTCTGTCTTACTTTGGACCTACCAGTAACAGTTGCCATTTTCTGGGGAAAAACCAGTATTGCTATTTGAAGGCTTCAGAGGTGCATTCTTACTTCATAGTGCTATGAGGTGCTGTTTTGGTAAAAGTGCATTTGGATGGAATACGTAGTGTGTTATGCTTACATTTTATGTTTGATGTGCATGTATAATTTGTGATATACTTACTACAGAAAACCTGCTAGATATTACAGCAGAGGATTCTATCCATAATTGTACTAGGTACCATTTTTGGCTATCTAATCAAGAGTTGCTTGTGTAACCATCCCAGGAAGTAATCCTTCCTTGGCCGCTGGTGATACTGGCAAAAATGGTGGAGGCTTGGTAAGTTAAATAAACTGCCATGCTCAAAGCAATTTGTGCCGTATAATTGCATTTACACTATTTTTTGCTTAGGAGAGGGTGTAGAAAATGTGGCAGAAAATGCTACAGAGATATCAAATATTGCACCTTTAGAAGAGGTTTTTAACATAGTTCTGCTTTAGTGGGTTTTTTTCATGTTTCTGATGTGTTCTTTAGTTTTATTTAGGCTTAAATGCTTACTTTGTTATGACCTAGGTATTATTTTATCTGGTATTTTATCTAGGTATTATTTTTTTATCTGGCATTTCAATGGTTTGCATTCTTTGTGTTTTGCTCTTTTGTCCGTATTACTCAGGTATACTTAACATTTGTTATTTGTTCCAGGTCTTCTTTCTTGTTTTTTTTTCTGCTTTTTTTCTGTCATAATGCTGATACTTTAGAAAGGTAAATCTGTATTTCTAGGGATGGGGGTGTACATGCAGTTGAAGATGTGCATGCATAAAAGCATATGGGGAGTTATGCCTTTAACATGATTTTTATGTGTTTGGGCTAAACAGACCTTGGCTTACTTTATTTTGGTCTGGAACACTGTGTACTTCTGTGTTAGAAGACTGAGGAAGCAGTTAATGGCATGGTGCAGCTAAAAGAGAGGCATTGGTCTTGCTGAGAAATTTAGATCACAATTCACTGCAGTAGCTGCTGCACCCAGCTCTTCATTTTTAATAGATTTTGCAGCAGCGTGTCTACCAAAGTGTCAGCGGTACTGCCCTCTGTGAAGACTGTTCATACTTTTTTCAGATAGAACAGCAGGGATGCTGTTAATGTTAGCCATGTATCTGCCTTGTATTTGAATGGGCAGGAGTCTCTTAGGTAGCTTTAACTTACACATATGTGATTTTTAAAGAAATAAAAATGCTGTTTTAAACACTGAATTTTCTCAATTTTCTTTCTTTTTTCTTTTCAGGACACCGAAAACCATAGAAGTTTGATTTTAAAAAAAAAAAAAAAATGCCCAGAAAGAGTATAGACTATGGAGTGCTGCCAGAGTATGAGAAAAGCCAGATCAAAAGGACCTTGGAGTTGGGAACTGTTATGACAGTATTCAGTCTTAAGAAGAGTAGTCCAGAGAGGAGGACTATTCAAGTCATAATGGAAACCAGGCAGGTAGCATGGAGCAAGACAGCTGACAAGATTGAAGGTTTCTGTGAGTATTTACAAAGTGTACCTGAACTTGGAGTTACTAACAAATTGATGTCAAATATTGATTTAATGAGCCTTTGTTAACATGATGAAGTTTTTGGCTGAAAAGAGTTTGGTAATTTGCTGAGAATATTCTGAATTGTTCCGGTGTAGGTGAAGAATCTTCTGCAGCTCATTATTTAGGTATCTAACAATACTTAAATATGATTAATGTGCTTTTACTGTAGGCCCTGTTCTCAAAGTTTTCATCTTTGAATATGATGGTGCTTGTGTACTCTGTGAATTGAGTTACTGAGCGTCAACTATTTTCAATCATTAAGCATCCAGATGTCTTTTAAATCAAAGTGATTAGTACTTCTTTACCCCTTCTCTCTCCAAAAAGAAGAAACTCCAAATACAAGGAAATTGAATTCAAAGTTCTGTTTTCTTAGGGAACTTGCTGTTTCAGGATAGAAATCATTACTTAGGACTGTTATTGGAAAGTACCAATGACTTAGGAGGATGAAGCTGTGAGATGTAAGAGATAGTTTCAAGGTCCTGAGTTGATACTGTCTCTTTAGTTGATATTTTAACTGACTAAACCCACCATTTAGAACAAGGTCGGGAAATAGAAGGGGAGTGTAAAGCTACATAGGACTGCAAAAGCTATGGTAGAAGAATAAAGTGAGACTAATCTTCAGTTCTTACTGAACACGGCTGATGTCAAGCAAACTCAGCCTGCGCTTTTGGGGATTTGTACAGCTCCTGTTAGTATAATGTAATTACAGTGCTTGCATATGACTATATGGTAACTTTTTTTTATTTATTACGGGCATGGTTTTACTATGCAACTGCTAAATGGTGTTTGTCTTCAATAAAGGAATTGGATTGTTTGCCTGAATTGCCAGAATCATTTATTGGTCAGCCTCAGCTAATACGAGAAGCTTGGAGTTGAGGAACTGGGGCTATTTGGGAAAAGAAATTGTAATAAGAAGTTAGAGTTTGGAGTTGGAGAACTGGGAAGGCTGAGCAGGTATATATCGTACTGTTTCAGTGCTACCCCATACACAGAGCGATTGTGGCTGGCACCAGTTACTCCAGTAGTACAAGAGACAGTAGCCACGCTCCTGGTGTTCTCCCTGGATGTGAGCACACACTAATGTGAGGGAAACCAGGAAGGAGGAGAATGGAATTTGTCTGAGTTGTGGATTTTCAGAAGTTTTTTTTGGTACATACACGGTAAGTTAAAAATGCATTGATCCGTAAGGTTGCAGAGACGGGCACTGAGAAGTTGCATGATTTTTGGATTGTCTGTGCAGCTTCCCTTCACTCTCCTTACTTACGAGTATTAAATCTCTGTTTGCTACTGTCTCCATTGGTTCCTGTCTCATTCCTTGTGCAGACTGGACCTGCAACTGGAAATATAATGGAATGAAAGACCGGTTGTCTGGAGGATGTCTTTATCGTTGGTGGTGAAAATGTGGTCATATGCAGTGTTCTGGGAAAAGGCAAACAGGCCTGGACACTCTAATTAACAGTTACTCTGGATTATAATCTTCCAGTGCCCCAGTTTCTCATGTGGAAAATGAGGGTAATTATCTGTTCCTATAATGACATGTGTGAATGCTAGTACATTACTGGTTCTGATATGCTCAGATCCCAAAGTGACGCGTGGCAAAAAAACCCTAAAAGTCCTGAGAGGAGATGAATAATTCAGTTATGAGAGCATGGTTTGAATATGCTTAGCAAATAAAGCCTGGGGTTACACACAGAGCACTAAGATTAAAACAAAATAGAAAATGACCACTTAGTGGGTGAACGAGGCATTAGAGTCCTCTGGCAAAAACAGTATGTGATCATGTAGTTGAAGACTTATCATAGCCATTTGCACAGAGGGGCCAAATTTAAAGCTGCACAGACTGTGCATTCCAGATTTTGGGGTCAATTTTTTCAGTGCTTGACTTGTAATCTTCTTTTATCAAAGGTTCCTGGGGGTGGTGTGTGTTTGTGGTAAAACATCCTGATAATTAAAGAGTTTGCTCTGTGCATAGATTTTAACTCTTTTTAAAAGAAGTTGAATATTGTAATTTGACTCTTACACCTGGATAATCCAGCAGGGTAATGACTTGCTTCCAGTTACACAGGCAGTCATTACTAGAACAGGGAATATAGCTATAGACCTGTGATCTACCCAAAGGCCATCTGCCTCGCTCCCCAAAAATTGTAGTACTGCAGCAGTTTTATTTAATTGAGCAACATTTAAGTGACCTTTGTAACAATGGAAACTTTAGGTCTGAGAATATGTCATACTCTAAAGCACGAGTATGCAAAATATTGTTTTGTTGTCTTAAAAAGCAATGAGTCTTCCCAAAACCAAGATGTATTTTGCAGGTATTGTTTCAGAATATGATGTGAACAGTTGTTACAGTTTACCATGAACTGTATCTGATCTACTTGAAATGAAAGTCACTGCAACTTTAACTTGCTGACAGTGCTTTTGCTGAAGAGGAAGGAAATATTGTATTTATTTATTTAAATTTCGCTATTGCTTCTTTTAACTGAGACTCGGGCTTCCTTTTAGCTTGAAAAGTGGAAAAATTATGGATTTGAAGCTTTCATATTTGATAATTAAATGGATCGGCTTCTTGAATACCGATGACAGGGGAATTAAAATTTTTATTTCTCTGGAGCTGTACTGAGGAGATGGTACCAACTTTGGGATAGGAGAAAAGTTGTTTTGGCATATATATATAAATGTGTATATGAATGACCCCAAGTATTCACTGGTGAATTGTGTTGGCTTTGTGAAAAATAAGCCCCACATTTTTGGGTTGTTTATTTTTAGTGGCTGAGGGCATAGAATTATTATCTCAAGTATTATATTGTTTAATATGCTTGTGCTGTACAATGAATAATATTCATGGTGCGATCTTAATGGTTGGTATTTGCATGTGCTACAGTTCAATAAGAATTAATGTTCAGTATGGGTGGAAAAGTTAAGATGGCTTCCTGTTGTGTGTGTGCCGTTTTAACTCAAGTTTGGCAACTGCTCTTTACAGAAGGCAGAAAACAATGTTTACATCTACTGTGGGGTTTATGTTTCCAGATCAGGTAGTGAGGAGAGTTCTCAGGCTTTGGGACACAAAAATAGGCTGCTAATAGATAGAGAAGATGGAGACCAACTTTTATACTTTATTTTAATACTCTTCCTTTGGAAATTGAGGAAAAAAGGGTTTTTTTTTCCTCTCTCTAACTGCCCTGTATAGTGTTGGGAATTTTGGATGTCGTAGTGCTGATTTCCTTGCTGGTGAGCTGTAAATGTGTGAAAGACACTTAAATTCCTCTAAGCCAGAGTTGCTCATAATTATTACAAGGGCCTTTTTCAAGTTTGGTTAATATTATTTTGGAAGTTATTTAGGTTAAGCCTGACAATAACAAAAAGGTGGCTACTCTTATTCTGGAATAAACTGACCTGTGCAAGGGAGATGTAGGATTAGCTATACTGACATAAATATTTAGACAACCCCATGGCCCCGAATGTGGCGGTACTGTTTATTTTAAATTGCGTTACTCTTGAAAGGGTCCCTTTCGTTAAAAACCTGTCAGCATTTCTGTTTAGAATAGAGTGAAAGAGTTGCTAAAATTATGGCTGTTTCCTGCTCAGTGCAGATGTGTTTCTCTGGATGAGTAAGTAAAATGGAGATACCTTTCTTTAGAAAACTCTTTCTAGACCCAGGCCTTTGGTGTGGTAACAAGTGAGGATATACAAAGGCTAGGAAATCTGGTTTAAATAGTCTGCGTCTTCATTGTGTGGCTCAGACCACACTGTCTAAGTACTGGAGATTTTACATTGACCTTCTGAAAGACTTGAGTCACCATATACAAAAGGAATTTTCTAACAAAAATGAACTGGGGAGAAACCTCTGTATTTTCCTCTAAATGAAAGAATACAGGTTGTTTGTGCCCTTTAGGGAAGAATATGCTATTTCAACAGTAGGTCAAAAGGCCAAATTTTAAGCTGATACATATCAAGTCCCCTCGCTTTAATAGAGCAACTGAGGGTTTTGGTCACTGTCTTTTAGCTTGGGAGTTACTGCGCTGCTGAGAATAGTGCTACACAATTTCTTAATTCCTCAAATACAGGGTTTTATTTTAGCTTCTGGTAAGTTCTAGCTTTACAAATCAGAGAGGAGGCATTACGTACCAGCTCTTCTACTAGTGCTAGTCCTCCCTGCCCACCTGCAAGAGAGGGGAAGGAGCAGCCCATCAGTGTCTGCTCACACCCTTCCTGGGTTGTCCTAATAGCGTTGGTAACCTGTGCATGAACAGCCTTTCTTTCCTGTAGAGCTGTGCAGCCAAGAGTTCTTCAAATCAAGTGAGGTCTTGGATGACCTTATGAGGTCATCCTTGGATGACCAATTTTCATGAGGTCAAGCTAGCTGTTGAGGTTGTCCAAGCTAATCAGACTTGCTGAAGACAGTAGATTTTGCTGTTTGTAAGGAAACTGATCCTCTTGTACAATCTGCGTTTCTTGGGTTTACTGTGATTCCGCTGTTGTAAAATGTAATGCTTTGTAGGCCCAAACAAAGGTTAAGTGAAGAGACTGTGGGGTGTCTTTCCTTTCTTTTTAGCCTGTGAAGTTAGGAGAGATTGGTAAGTGAGCACCTTTCAAGAAAGTTAAATAAAATTTGTCCATGTTTTCCATTTTGTGGGAGCTTCAAGTTTCTTTCTAGATGAAAGGGGAAAGATTAGCAATGGAAAGGGAGGGGCTGTCCTGGAACATTTTTCAGGTTTAGTGGAGGCCAGGAAGGTTTTAGTGCCGCTGCTCTTTTAGTCACCTGCTGAGACTGCAGAGTACCTTATGTATGCCTTTCCTACATCAGCTGGGTCCAACACAACCCATTGTCAAACCCAAAATGGGTAGAAGGGAGCAATGCACCTTTGAGAAATGTTTTCATCACAGATGTTTGTGATGCAGGGTTTCATTAGTGTATTAAAATGAATGCCAGCAACATGTGCTTCCTTATGTGGGCCTGCAGAGAGCTATGCAAATTGTTGAAGGAAGCAGGTCTGAGCTAGATGTGACTGTGTTCACCCATGCTTGGGCTTCTTTTAGTCATCTTGCTATTGTACACAGAGACATTTTAGATGCCCTGATAGCTCTAAGATCATCTGAGGGAAATACTTGCAGACACTAGCTACAAGATGTCGGAGCTTTTTCTTCTGCCTCTTGCTTATTAATGGCATTTCTTTGTATTCTGCATTGTCCTCATTTTAAACTGTTAAAGATTAACCTAAAGTTTGCTAGGTGGGCTATGGGACTGCTCATGGGGCTCAGAATCTCAGCGCTGTTGATCCTAAATTACCTAGGTCACCAGTGCCAAAAGATTGGTTTAACTTCCGATGACAAATGTTTTTTCCCTTGAGGAGTTGTGTATTTCCCCTACCCCCCCGTTGTGCTTTGTATGTTGCAGTGTGGTATTAATACTTCATGAAATCACCTATGCTTTGAAGCCATTGTGGTTTTTTTTCCCCCATTTATATTTCTTGCTATGCACACTAACTCTGGTTTCAGTGGAGCCCCTGTCATTGATTTCAGTAGGAGAAATTTACTCCCTTACTTGAATGAGAAGTAAGTTTTGGTGGGAGTTGCAATAGTACTGCCCCATGGATAGACTGACCTGGCGAAAGGTTAGTGACGCTGATGCAGAATGCACGCGGTCTTGGGGAGTGAGGGTTATAAATAGGAATGGTATTTCTGACCGTGTGTGAAATAACTTTGAGGTGTTATTTTCACAGCTTAATATTAAGCAGATAACTTACAAGGCTAGTCTCACCTGTCTATCCAGATAGTCAGTTAAGAGAATGAAAGGCTCCTCCAGAGCAAAGTTTAGCTCCTGCTCTGAATTACTGTCTGCTGGAGTCTCTTGCTCTGGCCATTGACTATATAAAAAGCATAATAACACCAGCTTCTGAACTCTGAGGCAGTGTGGTTTTTTTTGTGCTTTGGTTCTTTCATCTATACAGTTGGTTTAAGTATGGGAGTTCTGTTGCAAAGCATTGTAAATGTAAAAATGTAATTTGAACTTTGAGAGGAATTTTGAGTGTAAAAGGCAGCACAGAAATAAAGGAGCACTTTTGGCAGGGCCATGGGTCTAAAACCCGTGGCACTAGATCTGCAGCTGGTATCAGATACCATTGCCAGGAAAAATAAGCAAATCTCTTAGAAGGCTAGGGTGGACCGCAGTCTTCCCCCACCATTTTTCCTTGCTGTAGCACAGCCTGACTTAGAAGCTGCCTGGGTGCTAGGGAAGGCATTTGGCAACTTTGATTATGTAGCAGCGGAAAGTGTGACGCCCATCTTCAAGAAGGGCCGGAAGGAGGACCCGGGGAACTACAGGCCTGTTAGCCTGACCTCGGTGCCGGGGAAGCTGATGGAGCAGATCATCCTGAGTGCTATCACACGCCATGTAGAGAATAACCAGGGGATCAGGCCCAGCCAGCATGGGTTCAGGAAAGGCAGGTCCTGCTTGACCAACCTGATCTCCTTCTATGATAAGGTGACCCGTCTAGTGGATGAGGGGAAGTCTGTGGATGTTGTCTATCTAGACTTCAGTAAAGCCTTTGACACGGTTTCCCACGGCATTCTCCTGGAGAAACTGGCTGCTCATGGCTTGGACGGGTGTACTCTTCGCTGGGTAAAGAACTGGCTGGACGGCCGGGCCCAGAGAGTGGTGGTGAATGGAGTTTACTCCGGTTGGCGGCCGGTCACAAGCGGTGTTCCCCAGGGCTCGGTGTTGGGGCCAGTTCTGTTTAACATCTTTATCAATGATCTGGACGAAGGGATCGAGTGCACTCTCAGTAAGTTTGCAGACGACACCAAGTTGTGTGGGAGTGTTGATCTGCTGGAGGGTAGGCAGGCTCTGCAGAGGGACCTGGACAGGCTGGATCGATGGGCTGGGGTGAATTGTATGAGGTTTAACAAGGCCAAGTGCAAGGTCCTGCACTTGGGCCACAGCAACCCCATGCAACGCTACAGGCTTGGGGAAGAGTGGCTGGAAAGCTGCCTGGCAGAGAAGGACCTGGGGGTGTTGGTTGACAGCCGCCTGAATATGAGCCAGCAGTGTGCCCAGGCGGCCAAGAAGGCCAATGGCATCCTGGCCTGCATCAAAAATAGCGTGGCCAGCAGGACTAGGGAAGTGATTGTGCCCCTGTACTCGGCACTGGTGAGGCCACACCTCGAATACTGTGTTCAGTTTTGGGCCCCCCACTACAAGAGGGATATTGAGGTACTGGAGCGCGTACAGAGAAGGGCAACGAAGCTGGTGAAGGGTCTGGAGCAGAAGTCTTATGAGGAGCGGCTGAGGGAGCTGGGACTGTTTAGCCTGGAGAAAAGGAGGCTGAGGGGAGACCTTATCGCTCTCTACAACTACCTGAAAGGAGGTTGTAGAGAGGTGGGGGTCGGTCTCTTCTCCCAGGTAACAAGTGATAGGACAAGAGGAAATGGCCTCAAGTTGCGCCAGGGGAGGTTTAGACTGGATATTAGGAAATTTTTCTTCACCGAGAGGGTTATCAAGCATTGGAACAGACTGCCCAGGGAAGTGGTTGAGTCGCCATCCCTGGAGGTATTTAAAGGACGTTTGGATGAGGTACTTAGAGACATGGTGTAGTGGTGGTTTTTGGCAGTGTTAGGTTTATGGTTGGACTCGATGATCTTAAAGGTCTTTTCCAACCTATATGATTCTGTGATTCTGTGATTCTGTGAAAGTGTGTGGTGGGGGAAAGTGTTTTTCATCGAGTGATATGCTAGTGCAAGTGGGACCCACTATGACTTGGCTATCGATCATTTACCCATAGGTTTTATTCGCCATTGTACGTTCATGGGTTTGCAATTTAAGAACTACAGATCTTGGTAACTACAGTAGAGCTAAACTAACTTTTTCTTTAACAACACATGAGAGAAGGAAGCTTCAGTTTGCTTGTATGGAGGGAATTGATTTGCCTGTTTAATTTGTAATAGGCCCTTTTCTTGCAGAAACTAATTTATGCATACTAGATACATGACTGTGAAGCTGTGACTTACCAGCATGATTTATTGCAGTGTGTTGCTCAGCCTGTCACTTTATTATGGTTCTGCTGTGTATTTTTATTGTAAACATACAATAAAAACTCTTTACGACTGTGCATGGGTCCGTGTGGTGGCCCTTGGGTCATGCACACCCTGTGTTGTTTCTTCCCACTTCAAACTGTCACAGGCTGGCCACACAATGGATGTGTGTTGTACATCCCCGTGGTATCTGGGGGTCACTTCTGCCTCCACGTCAGCTACTCTGCTGCGCTGTTTCTTTGCTAGGATACCAAATGGCCCACAAACAAGTGTACTGTCATAGCTGAGATAGCGGTGGGGGGAACTACTGGACAGCAGTGAAAAGCAGAGGGGAAGGAAGGGGTGGCCAAGAGTGAGAAGTGCTTGTCAGTACTCTGCTGAGAGATGTGTCTGTGCGACCGGCACCTGTTGGTAGTACTGAAATGTACTCTCCCAAATTTCCTCATATTGTGGTACACGCATTTATATGCACATGAATAAATTAGAGCCCGAAGAGGTTATGGTATTTAAGCTTGTAGAGCAAGTAGGTGGCAAGGTGTAAATCTCCAGGAAGCTGATCCATAATGGGTAGTTCAATCTTTATCAGATGCGAAGTGCTTTAAGGACAATTATTAAGCGAAAGTTTGTGGCGACTAGGGTTTGATTAGTCACTGGAAAATGTGTGAGTTTCTGCATACTCTTCCATGAATCCTTGTGTTAAGTCATGATTCAAAGCCAGGAAAATTTATGCTCTGAGAAATCCGTGGTGCCTTCCTTCAATGTGCAAGTGTGTGTTTCTCTGTAATATAAGCATGCACGTTTCAAGGAAGATTATGTTGAAGACATAAAATGATTGATGATTTCTCTTTTTTTGGTTACCTAGGGATTTTTTTTTTTTTTTTTTCATGTGAAGAGGTGATCTGCTTTTGTAAAATGATTTAAACCATATTTTAATCCCTTAATCTTTGGAAAAGAAAGATCACCTATCATTTATTTATTTATTTATTTATTGCAAAATACACAAGAAAAAAATCTAATGACCATTTAGTGCTGCAAGCACACAACAAGAAGTAGGTTTAAAGTATTGGAGGGCCACATTTAGGAAAAGGTCATATATCAGCTGTTAAAATGCTCTTTCTGTATGTAGACCAAGAGGTTAGGGTATAGGTAAGGTTGAAAGAGAAAAGGGAATAGACGTGTTAGTATTAATTTATTCTGAAAACTTTCTGTTTCTGAGAATTAAATACCTGTGTTTGGGAATGGCAAAGATGCAGACTTCTTGTCAATGTAATTGCAAAATTACGAAGCAGAGGAATAAAGGCTACTTAAATTGAGGCTTTTGATGCTAATGATAGGCCTCAGTATAACACATAGCAACCGTTTATTTTTTCTTCAGTCCAGACCTTTATTAACGTAGTAGGAATATCTTATACCTTTTTTCATTTTTAATAGAAAGGTATGACTGATAATGCATAACATTTTATTTTAGGATTAACATGGACTGCTAATTTCACACTGTCTCTCTTCTCCTGTTTTTTCTGTAATACTTTTCCAGAGTTTGTAGAACAAAATGACTGTGGCCCACTCTTTAAATACATTTGCCATCTCAAATTCATTTAGTGTTACTGACCTTTCATCTAACCTATGGAAAAGAATTATCAAAGATTGTTAAATTCACTTGAGATTTTCTTCCTGCTGAAAAGAGGAGATTTTACAGAATTTTTCCTCTAGAATATGATTTTTAAAAAAACCATAAAACTGAGTTGAATTTTCATGTTTCACAGGTATATTAAGAAAGGGAGTGAATGGAAACAAAGAAATAACTTAGTAAATTCACGTTATATGTGGAGTTAACACCTGTGGGATCTGCTCTGTTTTTTCTCAATCTGCAAGATTGCACTGTGTTTGTATTTTCAGATTGTGTTACATTGCCAAGCAGAAATCACTAGTTTCTGCAAAATGTTGTACCTGGATATTTAATGATCAAAGCTCATTGGAGAAGCAGTGCATCTATAATATAGTCATGTAGATAACAGGACCAGATCAGGACACATACAATTTACAGGGTGAGGTGAAATGCAGGGATGTATAATTTAATGTAATGGCCATCTTATGTATGTTGCCACACGTGGTGCTCTTCTAGCTAACAAGTTTGTTTGTTTGTTTTTAATCTTCTTTGTTGTATTTTGTGAATTTTATCCTGCAGCATGTTTTCTCTGAAATTAAAATTTGCTAATTTTGTTTTTAAAATCTTTGCTAAAATGAACCGCTGAAGAGAGCAAATTTTGGTTCTCTGCATCCTTTTGGCTGTCACATACGTTGGGAAACTTAAAAAATGAACACTTAAGAGACTATTTATGCAAGTGGCTTACATTCTTAAACATAGATGAGGGATTCCCCCCCCATAGGTTAAACAGCTAAGTAATTTAATTAGTAGAATTGTTAATGACAATGTGAACTTCCTGTGTGGTGGAAAACTTATTTCTTTCAGTTTGGAGAAGATGGTATAAACATTTACAGCATCTGTACCTTTCTGGGAGAAGTGATGAGTATCCACATATTCTTCTGAGGAGTGTGAAATGACTGCTTCTTTTGGCTTGAATGTTAGACTTGACCTTGCTAGTTTCTAGTAGTGACTTTTTTGTTTTTACTGCTGTCAGAATTTCTTTCTGTCTGAATTTCCTTACTGTTTCAGACATAAAGTAATAAATAAACTTAACTCACATTGAAAACCCCAAGTCTATGTTCTGTCATTTTCTTTCTGTTTTGTATTCTGAATACTGTTAAAAAACAGTATATCACTGCAAAAGTGAATCCACTTCTTGCTCTTTGTGGAGTATCTTTTCAAAGGAACATTACAATTCACCTTTTTTCTGTTTTGAAATTGCTGTTTCAGTTGTTACTCAGGGGATCTTTATGTAAGTCTTCACCTGAGTATTTAGAGCTTGGTTTCTGTGGTCAAATGAAAAAATGAACGTGTGTAGTCTTGAGCTGTTTTAAAATCATTTCTTCCCTTTAGCAGCTCAGTTCTGCAATGTTTAGTGCTAACTTACAACGACCAGACTTCCTGTCATGGCTAGCCAGCGAAATGGGGATGGCATGAACTTCACAGACCTGAGCACCCCTAATGTGATTGATGAAAGTGAGTGTGGGAGGTAGGTAGGTACTCCAGTACACTTTCCCCAAAGTTTTACATGGCAACATTTTTGTTTTGTTGCATGGAGTAGAATGTAAATTTTTATGGGCACATAAGTAAATTTTTACCCTATTCTTATCTCATTTTGTGAAAGTGCCTTTTAATTTTTAATATGAAAACAATAGCCATTTGAGATTTATGGCCCCTTGAATTCAGAGCTCAGACTGGGAAGGGCTGTAATATGTTGTTGCTCTGCTGAGCAGTCCAGTGAGAAGTAATTAATTTAATGGTAGTTTGTGTTACTGTACACGACAACTCTGTGTGACCTGGTTACTTAGAAACCTGTGGGTTTAAAAGGTGCACTTCTCTAAAGCTTATGTCAGTCACACAGCTAAATCCCCAGAGGACCCCTTGGAAAAGTAGTCATGTGTGCTTTCTCAAGATGCACCACATTGTTTCTCATGTTCCATCCTTGTAACTGTGTTTTCAGATAATTTTGTGGCTTGCCTGTAACGACTTCCTTGGGTCACTGAATGTCGCACTAAATTTCACTGTTGGTATGAGCTGAATTATTTTCCATGCCACATCTGTACTGTGATGCTGCAGGAGATTTCTGCTTTCATGTGGCTTTGTCCTTCTCTGAGAGAAGCTTCACCTTGTTGCCTTTAGAGTTGCACAAGATTCATGTTTCATTGCTTCTCTGAATAAAACAGTCTGTTAAGACACACCTTGTATAGTTAATCTTTAATTCTGCAGCAGTGAGAACAAAGCCATTGTCCTCACTATCCACTGTGAAGTACATTTGCAAAAGGATACTAAAGGCTTTCTTCATTCACTGGGCACTCATTTGCACATAGCCTGTGTTGCAGGGGCCAGTTTCTGCCTTTCCGAAATGAAACCGTCTTTGGAATATTTTGTAATGAAAACTGTTGGAAAAAAAAAAGTGGATTCTGACAACTGGTTCTTAAGTGCAGAATGTTGAGAGAGAGAGATACACAGACACAGGAAAACGTGAATATATTCGTATAGAGAATGCCCACCCTATGTCTCGGTCCACAGCACTTAGGTGATAAGAGTCCCTTCTTTTCCTCTCTGAAACATTGCCAGTAGTTTCCCGTTAGCCTTCTTGAGACTTATTGAAAATACCTGCTGAAGTAAGTAATGCTCATGGCCTGATTTCCCACTCTGTAAGCCTCCTTTGAATCTCTCTGTAGCATTTTCTTCTCCTCCATTAAGTATATAACTCTGAGCTCTGATCCCAGCATTGTTTGTGGCCACAGACACTGAAAGACTCCTGGGGACTTGAGTCAGGAGTCTTATCTTACAAGACTCTGTAGTCCATAATGCCACTCTCAGATGAACTTTTATACTGTTTATCAAGACTTCTGTCAAGGATACCTTGCTAGGTTGACAGCCTCTAAGGTTTTCTGACTTATCCCATTTATATACAATCTGCCTGACTTTCCAGCCTAAAATTACCTGACTTGACCGAAGCTGATCTATGCAAACATGCCTTCCTACAGTGAACTTACATGGGCACTTCCAGCTAACATAAGGTGTTCTGCTGTCGGCATGGGCTGGTTTTAAGCAGGGTCCATTCCCTAACCCAGTTGTCTGTTTGGGTGCTGAACAGTTGCACTGCCAACCAGAAGTGCGTAGTGCGTGAGCATGAGGGTGGACAGAGGCAGAACTTGTCCCTTTGAATACCAGTGCTGGTTTGCTCTCTTCTGGAATGAGGAGCACAGTGTTGTTGTGTACAACAATGTAATGTTTTTTGCAGTTCTTCTGTTCGTGTCGTTCTCTACCCGTGCTTACTTTATGTCTTGTCTTCTGCTCAGCTTGCACAGCACCTACTGTAGTGGAATCCAAGTTCTGTTTTACTGTCTGCCTCTAAGCGTAACTGAAGGAAAGGTAACAGCAATTCACACCTATAAGTGTGTGACTAAATGTGATCACTACTGCCAGGTTATTTGAATGGAGATCAGTGGAGATGTCGAGGATCAAAAGTTTATTGTTAAATTTATGGCAGTAAAGAGCTCTAGCGGGCCCTCTGGAAGGCACGGAGCAATTAATCTGTGCAGTCTTTGGAAAGTAGCTATGTAGTAGTGTAATGATCCATTGAATTAGCTGATTTGCCAAACAACACAACAGCAGGAGCCTAAGTTCAGCAGCTTCAGGCTCTGAACTGCCACAAATACTGCATGTCCAGATCAGAGCCTGAAACAGGATGGTAATTGAAGGCGCCTTGGAGTCCAGTCTCATTAAAGAGCCACTTGAGGGAGTTGTCACAATCAATAGGTGACTGATGAGGCTGCCAAGTAGATCCTTTTAACCCGTGCAAATAACCACATAAAAGAATGGATGAAATGTAAACTAGTATTGTAGGGTTTTTGGAGTGGCACTAGACTTCTAAACTGTTTGGCTGGGGACTGAATGCATTGGGAGTGTCCCCCTTGTCTTGCTGGGTGTGAGTCAACTTCTCTACAGGGCATACTTTGATTTATGTTTCCTTGGGAAATGCAGTAATCTTGCAGTATTTTATGGAAATCGCGCTTGCACATGTATTGGATTTGATCTGACACTGCAAGCTGCGTATGTCCAAGTCTATGCTTTTTTCAGGTGTGTTAGGCCCCAGGAATATCTGTGAAGCCAGGTCAGGATACGGCTCTGCAATTTGCACGTGGGACTGAGAAGGAAGAAGGCTCCTACTGGAGCCGCCTTACTTCAAGGCAGTAAGAAGATAGAGTGTCCGAGGCACTGTGCTTGTAGTTCTGGCACAGGCATGAAGTTACACTTTAATTTTTCAGTGACAGATTGTGCTATAAAAAGTTCGCAGTAACTGCATAACAGCTAAGTTGGTACAGTTGATTTACTAATCTGAGTCTGAAACATGTTGCAGCTCTTCCTGGCCTGTTCCTTTCTTGGTTCAGTTGGGATTAGCCATTCTGGACTTAGTGGGCATCATGTGGGGAGTGCTGGGTGACTCCAGACTACGTGGGGAGGCAGCAGAGCTTAGCGCGAGACCAAAGTTTATGCTTGCTGTGTACGTCTCTCTTTTCCCCCTCTGATTTTCTGCCTTGGCTTTTCTTTCAGTAATATAGAATAATACATCCTAAACGACACTATAAAATGTCATTAGAATATATGCAGGTAGTTTCTATTCATTTTCTGAAACTATAACATGTATTATATCTTTCTTTCTGTAAAAATCTAAAGAATGTTTAATAAAACTTGTGTTTTGTACATCCGTTTCATATATTATTTAAGCAAATGTAATGATATCTTGCCAGAATTTTGTAGGACATATATAATATGTTGCCTGAAAAGTACAGGAACATAAAATTCTGAATTTGAGGGTTTTTTATATAAATATTTTCTCTCCCGCCCCCCCCCCCCCCCCCCTTTTGTTGTCTTGCTGAACCATTCCTCTGTTTACTGAATGTTTAGCAATTAGGGTATAGTAATCTCTTTTTCAAAGACCAGTTGGAGAAACAATAATACGGTTACCAGTGTGAAACCCGTGCATACAAAAGTCCTTGTGCCTATATGTATATACACATACGTTCACACAGGAGAATGGGATGGTAGGGTTGAAAAGTTGTAACGCAAGGAAAAGAGCTGTAGTGAGTATATGTAACTGAGGGAAGACATTGAGTAAGTTTGTGTGTTTGTTTCAGAGGTCAGTATGAGGTAAGAGCCACTTGAAATGACAACAGCAATGCAGGTTGTGAAATCTGTTTTATCGCTGTTATAGTTTATACTTTGAGGGGGTCTTCGTGGTATGGTGTTCATATGAGTGGATTTATAGGAGTCTGAAATGAAAGATGTGCTTCACTTTGAAGTTAAAACTGTGTTTTTCAACAGGGATTTGTTGGGTGAAGGGAAAGCAGAAGAGGTGACTGGGGTTGCTCTTGCCCATGATTAGAATGAGCCAGCATGGTGCGCAGTCCCATGCTGTTTATTGCAGCCATGCAACCTCCTTCCCTCTCCATTTGGGTGCTTGCTATCTCTGCATCCTGATTCTTATCTGCTGATATTAACATGAATTGGTGGGCTTAGATCTTCTTTTTCAGATGGTCACATTTTGGGATAGATATTTGGATACACCGCTAGGGATCTAAGGGAGACTCTGGATGGTAGGGGGATCAGAGTCATCAGTAGGAGCTTTTGGTTGCTGGTCATTTATGGTCATGTCATGAATTTGTTTTAGAAGTTTGCATCTAAATTTAGGGGCCTTGGCCAATCAGATATGCAGATCTTAGGAGATGTTTTCATGGTTTGAGAGGGTGGCTGAGACATGGAGGTTGAGACATTAAAAGCTCTATCTTGAAGATAATTATGCTTGGAAAAATTAGTTTAAGAAAGATGCTGTGTCCTACGATTAGTTCAGGTTAATCTTTGAGGTCCCATTTTCCCAAGGTTAGTTGTTTAATGACTGGGAGAAAGGAGTGTCTGGCAGAAAGTTTGGCCTGGGATACTTTGCAGAGAATAAGAAATTCCAAGATGAAGTAATGTTTCGTTATCAGGATTTTACTGATGAACTTCCTTGCTTGTCTTTCCCTCCTTTCCATGTTGGCATCATGGAAACTCAGCATTATACAGGCTGAAGCTTTAACCAGTGTGCAGCTCCCCCTCCGTTGTCGGTGGAGTTGCTTTTTCATTATGTTATTAACTGTCTTCTGTTACTGATGAGGTGCTCATTTAAAACAGGGTTGTTATATTGCAGTGTTCTTAAATGCATGGGCAGAAACCCTCAGCTATTTTCCTTGGGTCTTGCTAGGTCTGATAAACACATTTCAAGAGCAGCCATGAAATGTTTTTCTTCACTCTTCGTCCTGTAGCTTGTAAGTCAAGACTGTCCAGAAGTGAGAAGAGCTGTTTATTTTTCTGGTCCACAGGCAGAACAAAACCACTTCCTCAGTTTTCTAATAAGTATCTTATCTTGAGAGTGCACATATTTCTATTTCAGTGCTGTCTCACTACTGTTATGCAGGCCATGTACCAAGGGTTTGATAAAAAGGGAGCTGACTTGAGAAAATGTGGGCTTGTGCAGTGTTCCCACTCTGCTATGTTCTAATACGTACCTGTGTTCTTCTGTAGAAAGCAGCAAGTTGAAAGTGGAGCTGACCAGGAAGAAACTGACAAACATTTTAATTATTAGGCTGGATTTTCTCTTTATATTCCTACTTTTAAATATTTTTCTTACAAGTGCCAGTGACTATACTAGCTGACTAGCTGACAAGGTTAGCTGACTATCTAAGATCTGATGCATAATTTTTAGGTGAGTAAGTTAGGAGTTGTATCTTTTTTTTTTTTTTTTCTTCTCTGAACAGTTGTCGTGGCAATTGGAAATTTCTTGCTTAGAGTAAATGCCATTTGTGAAATTATGTCTTCTGTAACCGAAAGGGGCTATGTGTATACACTTTGTCCATGGATAATCAGTGATAGTGAAATGATAAAAATATGGCAAGTTATTTTTCTTCTTTTGGTTCTTCTCTACTGTTGTATTTTAGTCAGTAATATATTTAGTTGTGGATTCATGGATTGCAAGCTGGTGCAATTTGCATTTCTTGCCCAATAAAGATATCTAAGTTTATATATATAGATATTTTATACATATATGCATGCTTTGAATTGTTCATCTTATTGTTTCAGGCTCTGCTGGAACGTAAGTGCAGTTGTACTGACTGAATGTTGTTTCCTTTCAGTGGATCTGATGGAAATCAAAGAAATTCGCCCAGGAAAGAATTCAAAGGACTTTGAGCGTTGCAAAGCAAGGCAAAGAGAAGAACACTGCTTTACCATTTTTTATGGCACCCAGTTTGTCCTCAACACCTTAAGCTTAGCAGGTACTTTTTTCTTCTTTGTTTCTTCTTTAAACATACTGACTGAACAAATCAAATACATTGGTGGAACAGTAATGCAAAGAATACTGCAGTTTTGACTTCTGCAGTTCAGGAGTGCACCAGAAGTTTAAAATCTGGAGATAGACCTTTTACTCGGCCCTTCATGTCTGTGAACTGCTGCATTTGTAATGTTTTGCTTTCAAATAGTGTATGACGTGAGTACAGTTTCTGATTTGCTCAATCGTTTCTAGCAAGGTAGACTTTTGCTGGTTAAATATCTCTAGTAAGGTTTTCAACACTGAAGAGCAGAGGTGACATTGTCCTCGTTAAAGTCAGCAAAGGATTTGCTATTGTCTTCAGTGTGGCCAGAATATTGCCCTGGCATTTTTAGTCTGGCCAAAATAATTCTGGAAACAATAGCCATAAAGAGTTAGACTACAGCTGTATCACTGAAACTTTCCTATCACCTATGAGTAATGGCAGACTAATTTGGAAAAATGAAGTTCTAGTGTGGGTTCTGTGTATAATGTATAACCTGATAATACTAAACTTCTTCTAAAGAAGTAGTAGGGGACCATAAATAAAATTGGAAGGTGATTAAACTGAAAATTAAGAGATCCGTGTGAAACAGGGGGAAGTTGTATCCTGTATCTGTGGAAAGGGTTGGGGCACTCCTTATTTCAGGTGAGATTATCCAGGGTCGCAAAAGCAAAGATTTTGAAATGAAAAGGGATATAAATCCTTACAGTGCAGGCTGAATATGGTTTCTGACTAGGGGAGTTTACAAAGAGATGTCTCTTCTAAAAAGTTTGTGATGGATCCTTGGTTTAGAATCATACAGACGATTTATTTGGTAGTTCTCTCTGTCATGTGCAGGAACACGCTTGTCCATTTAAATCATTAAATTCATTGCAAAATCTTAATGGGAGAAAAGAGGAGTGCTTTGTAAGAATTTTAGTGCTAACAGTAGCTTTTTTTAAAATGGAATTAATTGCTTATAGATTGCAGTACTAGAAGACAGGGTTTTTTGCAGTCTGATGCACTGGAAATTAAAGACTGCTTGTGACTAATCCATTGTTATAGGCTTTTAACTTTAAATAAGTTTTACCATTGTTGGCTGAAGTCTGTGAACATTTTGAGTAAGTGGCTGTGCTTAAGTGCAGCTGTGCCAGGTACTTCAGGATTATTTTCTCTAACATTCCCCCCCCCCCCCCCCCCCGCCCCCCACGTGTCCCTCCTCCATGGCAGTTCTCAAAACCAGGCCTCTGCCAATACTTTGAAAACACTCGGTACCATGAGATACATTGCCGTAATGCTGAACTGCAGAACAACGTGGTAAAACTTTCAATTAAGGGGGAAATCCTTTTCCTTGTTAAAGTGCTTTGTCGTGGTTTCTTAAAACAATATAAAATAATTGTTACTTAAAGGGAATGGTAGCTGTCATAAAGGGCAGAATTGTCCTGGGAGAAGAATTGGTTTGGCCGTGGTAGTGGGTGTTCTTTCCAAAATTGTAACTAATTGAAAAACATTTCCATGGGGAGCTGAGGCTGGGCTCTAGCTTCATCCTTGGGGGATAAAGCATTGTTTGAAAATATGTTTAAATAAAATGTAGCCTTCATCTTTTGAGAAACTGTTTTGCTTTGAAGGCAGTTAAAAGAATTTGCACAGATTGCAGCTCCTGTCTGAAAATAACTTTTCAGAACTGGTTTAATTGAGGAATGCCTTCATGAAATTTCAGAACCAGCATGCTAACGCAAATGGGCTTTGCTCAACTGAAGGCTGTAATGACAGCATCGCATCCAAGGCCCAAAAAATTGGTTTCAGCTTAACTGGTATTCCCTAGGGAATTACCAAATGTAATCACTTTAAATGATGTGGAGGACTCTTCTGGTTTGGGAAATGGAAAGGCAAGCTACATTTAAAAGAAAACAAGACAGTTATAAACCAATTTGTAAGGTTGGGAGGAAGATGTACCTGGTTTCTAGTGCTAAGCCACGCAAGGAATTTTAGACCTTTTTTTAACTTAACTTGTATTAAAATGTGTTCTATATAAGCTCCACCAGTTTCGTACATTGCTCCCTTCCTGTTCCTCTTGCCTAGGTCTAGTCTGGAACAATCTGTGTTCAAAGGCATGGTTAGGACAGACAGGTGGTGGTGATGTCCATCAAAAGCCAGTGCTTTACAATTTTCTTGTAGGTTGCTTGGAATATAATGAACTAGCTTTATGCTATAACACATTGAGTTCTTTTGTCTGTCCACTTCGAGTTGCTCTAGATCTAGGTCCCTGGGCTTTTGCCACTTTGGAGATAGAAGATAAGAAAATTAGTTTTGATTGTGTTACTACAAGGACTCGGCAGTATTTTCATAGTCTTCCTGCTAAGATATTGAAACTTGCCTACCCTGATAAGCAGACTTCTAAAAGGAGGTATTTTTTGACAGAGCTTCCAGAAGTAACCCTCCCACCCCCAAATTTATGCTGTTTTTTATTAGTTTTATTATTAGCAACATGAATCTGTGCAATGAGATTTATCAAAGAGAAAAGTTAATCAGCAGCTTTGTATACTGGGGTTTATCTAAACATCACAAGTTATGTCTTGGGTTTGTGTTGATTTTGTTTTGATGTTTCTCATAGCATATTATTTTTTTCAGCTGACTCTAAAGATGATGCTGATAAATGGTTGTGTGGCTTGAATATCTTGTATCAAGAGGTCATGAGTGCTCCCACACCTGCGATCACAGAGAGGTATGTGGACATATTTTCACTTTGTGAGACTTGATGTTTCTTTGGAATTGAAAGTGGAAAATCTGAAATAGATTTTTAAGGTGCAACAAGTGGTGCCTGCCAGTTACCTTAAGAATGACTACTCTCCAGTTAGTGTATGATACAGAAAGCTCATATGGAAATTCTCCCTGTCTATTTTGTTATATACATGTTCCGGAATCTCACTCTGCTGCACCCATTTAATGTGGACTTGCAATTTACCTTGTTCTGTATACCAAAACCAAACCAAACCAAAAATCTCTTAATGAGATCACAAGAACATCAGGTGTAAATGTGCATTGACTTCTTGGAAAATTCAAGTGTCTTATGCAATCACAGTAGGCTTGCTCTAGTAGATGTCTATGTGTCCTGTCCCCCAATAATTCCGAGGTGTGCTTTTGCGGTTTCTCGTTTTTATTGGACCCATTGCATTGTATGGCAATGTGATCAGCTGACTCAGCCAGGCTGAAAATGAACATTTTTAAGGATTACTTTTTAGCAGCCGGCCATATGATGGTGAAAATGTGCCCTTAATGCTTCTGAGGATGTTGCATGCAAAACTACTCATACTCAGAATGCCAGTTTTTTTGACAAGCTTTTAATGCTATCTCTGTACCTGATTGCTTTTCATCCCTGCTGACGTTTTTGTTTGTGGTTACCTGTTGTGAGGATATACCCTGTCCTCACTTGCTACCTGACCAAATTGTGGCTTTGACATTGATGTTGTCTTTACCTACTTGCCATTCCGGTTGGGGAGACAGAATTCTTGTCTGTTCTTATCTATGATATTGCAACGAGCTGCTATACAAAGTGCTGCTGGATTCCAAGTAATGTTTGTGCAGCAGAGTGATTCCCGTAGAGACTGAGGATAAGCTTAATAATGACATGCTGTGTTCATCCTTTAGCTCAAAATTGTGTGTGTGTGTGTGTATGTATGTATGTATTTACTATTAATGCTGCTAATAGTATTTTGCTGTGCACCTAAAACTGACATGTACTCTAATGAGGATTTTCTTTAAAATTCTCTAAACCCATCTCCCTCCCCCCTAATTTTTAATTTTTATGTATCTAAGAGATCTTTGAGCCAGCAGCCTCAGCTGGCATAAATCATTGACTTAGTGGAGTTACTCTAGTTTAGATTAGCTGAAGTTTTGGCTCACTTTATCCACTTATATTTTTACAGTTTCTGGTTGCTCATTCTTTTCTGTCCTTCCTGCCCTTCCCCTTCCTGTGTTGTTTATGTGACTTTAAAATGCAGTATTAAGCAGCAGAAAAGTATATATTAACAAATAAGTTATAAACCTGGCTGAATCTTTAGATGCTGCACTGGAAACGTTTTTGCTTTATTAAAAGAGATGTATCTTATGACTTTTAAATATTTCTATTGAATTTCATCTATGGATTTTTATATTTCATTGGCTGTGTTTTCTTTATAATTCATAGATTAACCCTTTTCTTTTTCTTTTTTCCCCCTTTTCCACAAGCTGGCTGAGAAAGCAGATCTATTCTGTTGATCAAACTAGAAGAAATAGGTAAGAAGCTCTCTCTTTGTTCAGTTTGTTTTTAGTGAACTTTTGTTGCAGATTCTAACATGGAATGAAAATAAATAAATATTTCTTCATCCAAGATATGAAATATGAGACCCCTGAAAATGGCATTTGCTCTTGCTTTAACGACTTGAGTTTTGCCTTTTGCTAAATGCAATGTGTTCATAGCACTCACTCGTGTTCATGTACGTGGCATAATGAGGAAGCAAATGATGAAAAATAAATAGTTTTGCTTTTAGCCTAGAATTACTCTACCAGAATGAGGAAAGCGAGTTGTCTTCTCACAGTCTTACTGTAGAGATTCAGCTCAGCTGTGCAGATATGTTAGGTTGCTTGCTATATAGAGGTCTTTGCCCTTTCATACCCAAGTTGGAGCCCAGCAGCTTGGACTGTATAACCTGCTGTGAGCTTTCCTGTGCACCTACGCCACCAGTTCTTCCTTCATTGCTGAAGTGTGTTTGCATTGGGGTGACTACACTCTAATGTAGACAAACCAGAACCAGCTTTTGGGCATTAGTAACAATGAAGCTGCATAAGCAGGGCTCAACATGGGCTACTAAAGATCCGGGGCAGATGTTTAAGTGATTAGTCTTCCCTTGTTTCAGTCCTGATAGGGCCTGAACATGGCTAGTATGTGTGGTATCTAGTTTGAAACTAGTCATGCCAGCAGTGTCAGATATATCCAGAGATAGGGTTGTCCCAGCAATAACGTGAATTCTTTCCTGTAGAGGTCAGAACTGTAAGGAGAACAGAACAGAATATTAAGACGAAGAGGAGATAACAGAGATACCTGAGGATATTAAGGGAGAGGAGGAGGAAGACTACTAGTATGACAGTGTAGTACCGTGTGAAAGAGTTACTTTAACGGTGGGAAACAGAAGATACTCTTGAGGGTAGCTAGAGAAGGAAGCCAAGTTAAGCCAAGGTTTTTGTTTGTTTGCTTTTTGGATTTTGTTTTTTTTTAAGCAATTGGCCTGGCTACATGGACTTGTCTCTTTGCCACATATTCAAATAAACCAAAGCCATAGAACTACCTCTTATATGCTGCTTCTCATGTGAAAGAAGTCCCATGGGTTATAGCTCCCAGTGTGCTGTGTAGCTTTGTATATTTGAGTTTCAGTAGCTCATTTCAGGTCCATGTGCGATGTGGGTTTGTAGCTTTTGCATAACAGAGGAGACTTTTTTTTTTTTTTTTTTAAATTAATTCAGTTGCATACCTCTCCTTAGGGTTGCCAGAAATCACGCGACACTGAGAAGAATGTTAACCACTCCTCCCCTGTGTCTATTACTTTACCATGATTTTGCTCTTTGTTTGGAACGTGTATTTTATTCTCAGGTGTAATTCAGTGTAGAAAAGTACATGCATTTCCTCTCATTTAGGCCTTTTCCTAAAAGCAAAATAAAGTGTGGTGTTTCATTGTGTGAATGAGACTGTGTTATTGCAGGAAATAACACCATTCTGCAGACAGCCTGTGGCATTGTGCAGCTGGCTTCAGTGTGAGCTGAGATGCCATTTCAAAATGGAGTTTCCTAAGCTGGCCAGAGTGGTGAAGGGGAAAGTACCATCCTTTACTGGATATTGGCTTATACCTCCTGATGTGTTTTGAAAAACTAGCCCTGCAATGGGGATATGTTGGCAGGGATCATGAAGCAAAAGTAAATGTTAGGGTAGAGAAGCTGTGGCTAACAGTGTATGTCTGCTGAAGAGATTTCATTTGTTGCTTTAGGGTTGTTTCATCACTACAAGGCAGTCTGGTTAGGATCAAGGGGACTTGCACTGTGGAGAGGGCAGTCTTTTGTTCTCTTGATAGATGATTCATGCTTTTAGAAAAATTCAGGAAAGGAGTTTGGACTGAGTTTCATTGTGTTTAGTGTTGCAGTTTCTAGGGAGGTTAATTTTAAAGGTTAGGCTTCCAGGCAAGTCCTGTTTCACAGGTTGGGTTTTTTTCCAGTGGTAATGAAGTCCCAGCAATTTGTTTTGGCTTGCACTTGTCTGGCCAGAGGAAATTGCTTGTGCTTGGTGTTTAGAGTACAAATGGAGTGCTCGTTCTTGCTCCTAAAAGAAGTTTTTTTCCAGAGGTCTGGCGACAAGGCGGAAAGCCAGGAATTTCCTGAGTTCTAATCTGGCTTTGGCATGAACTTTGGCTAAGTTCCTTCTTGCTTTGCCTCTTTCCCTCTCTACACAATGGAGATGAGAATATCTCGCAGGGTAGCTGCTTGTATGGACACTGTAGAATAGAAGTGTTACCTTCATCTAGGTGCTAGTTGTTTTTGTTGCTTTCAAGTGACTGTTCTGACCCTGTGTTTGCAAAGGGTTAATGGCATATGAATTGCACTGCAGGTCAAAACAGAGTACCTTAGCCTTGTTTTCTCAGGTACTGTTGGTATTGCATTAGTGTTCTGTGGGCATTGGCAGTAGGACCCCTGGATGTTGTGCCTGTGTTCTCTTGACTCTTTGCTGCTTCCTTTTGCTGCCATAGATTCCCCTCATCTTCCACTCTAGGACTTGTCCCTGTGCCCTTCACATGTCCCACTGTAACACTGTGTCTTTCTCATTGAGACCTGTCCTGGTTCAGTTGGCAACTAAGCACCATACAGCTGCTCCTTCACCCCCGCCCCGCCCTGCAGGATGGGGGAGAGAATCTGAAGGGCAAAATTAAGAAAATTTGTGGGCTGAGATAAGAACAGTTTAATAATTGAAATAAAATAAAATAATAATAACAATGATAAATTGTAATGAAAAGGAAAACAACGAGAGAGAGAGAGAGAGGAGCAAAACTTGGGGGGTAGGGGGAAACAGTGATGCAACCGCTCACCACCCACCGACTGGCACCCAGCCAGTCCGCAAGCAGCAATCGCTGCTCCCTGACCAACTTCCCCCCAGTTTCTATACTGAGCATGATGGCAAATGGTATGGAATAGCCCTTTGGCCAGTTTGGGTCAGCTGTCCTGGCTGTGCCCCTTCCCAACTTCTTGTGCACCTGGCAGAGTATGGGAAGCTGAAAAGTCCTTGACCAGTGTAAACATTGCTTAGCAACCACTAAAACATCAGTGTGTTATCAACATTATTCTCATACTAAATCCAAAACACAGCACTATACCAGCTACTAGGAAAAAAATTAACTCTATCCTATCCAAAACCAGGATGAGAGCTCACATCAGTGCCTACCCAGAGTACCCAGAGGTTGAGACTCTGTCCTAGAACATGTGACCTAATTTCCATTCTTTGCTATCCAAAGACAAGTTGAATAGCAGGTGACTGAAATGGGGCTACAGCACACTGCTGAGTTGGTGTACCAGCTTGGTGCTGCTGAGTGGATGAAGTCTCACTCTTTCCTTTTCCTCTACCATCTCTACATGCTCAGGCACTCCAGCCCATTTTCTTATTCTGGCTATGACGCTGATCTGGGCATGAGGTGAGCTGGGTGACCTCATGAAGCCAGTGGAAAACTTTTTCTATCTTTCTCGGCCACATAGTTTTCTGCTTGCCTAGCAAGTTGAATCAGGTTAGCAGAAGGTTTGATGAGCATCACAGCTGGCCTATGGAAGCAGTGGGACCGTAGCAGCAGGAGAACAGAGTGGTGCACAAAGAGAGGAGTTGGGGTTGCTTCTTGTAACAGCAGTGAGCTGTTAGATTGGCTCACCTGTACCTATGGCACATTTAAAGCATTTGGACACTCAGCTCCTCTAGAAATCACCTCTCTCTGTTCATACAGGAGTTATAGTAGCATTCCCCTACTTTCTGTTTCCATTTTGATGATTAGTATAGTAAATATTGTGAGCTGCTCTGATCTTGCAGTGAAGGATGCTATGGCAGCAGGACACTAGAATAAAATCCGAGGTTGATGAGGAAACTGGAAGATGTGAAGGAAATTGAGGTTTTCGAAATAAGCTGTTCACAGGTTTGTTTCTAATACAAAGTCTTCCTTCAACAAAAGAAGTCTGATGTATACATCATACATGATTTGATGTGTGGCCAGAAAGTGTTGGAGCGATTTAACTTTGTATGTAAGTATTAGTTAAATACTTGCTGTATATAAGCACTGTGTTGCGTAAAACCTGATATAAGTATGTGTTACTTGAAAGGTCTTGCTGTTATCTAGAAAACTTTGTTTTTTGAAATGTTGCTGGTATATCACTGGACATTCTGAAGCTCTGTAAAAAGGGTCAGCAGGTCTGTGTAAATGGACCTGGAAGGCAATCCTCTCTGGGAAGACTTGGTTGTGAGAGGAGGATGAGGTCATGTTCAAGTCTTGCAGAAGGGGAGAGTCTCGCTGCTGCGAATCAATTTTACCATCCAAGTGAATAACAGCTGAAGAAAAAGGTTATAATGGTAATGAAAACTGGAGCTTTTTATTTTCTGTTTCTGCTCATCTGTTTGGTATATCCTTTGTATAATGTTTTCTGTGTCTGTATTCCAGTTTCAGTGGGACTGGAACAATGGAAGAAAGGCTGAAGTTCATCTGACCATGTATAAACATCTACATTTGAGCTGACCATCTAGATCTGATTAATTGTGGATGGAGAGAAATGGGTGTCTCTGCAGCATGGTTCTTTTCATCCTAATATGGATGCCCAAATTAATTGAAATGCCCATTTCTCCCCACTAACTAGAAAACATGTCTAGGTTGCTTACATGTAGGTGTTATGTTTATAGAACTTTACAGTTACTGAAGATGAACCCTACCCAAAATGTTTCAATAGTTACATTTTTGTGTTGATAGAAAATATATTAGTAGCTGACAAGATACAGCAGAACTGTGGAGTTTTTGCTATCTTTTTTTTTTTCTTCTTTTTTTCCCAGTATCAGTCTTAGAGAGCTGAAAACTGTCCTTCCCCAAGTAAACTTCAAAGTGAGCAGCATGAAGTTCTTGAAGGATAAATTTGCGGTAATTACCTGATAATTTATATCTGTTTGGTATTATCTGATAAGTGTTGTTATTTCTTTTCAGGATACTGCCTGTGTTTTTGCTTCTTACCATGTACAGTTAAACAAATTATACTGGTTAATTTCTCAGCTTGGCTTTGCCCATATCTAAGGCTATAAGAAAATATAGACATGAATGCTCCTTCTTTTCATTGTACGGTTGACCAAAGCCAACACTAGGTTTTGAGCTCCAGTGCTGATAATGTGCAAGTGCATAGGAAACTGTTTTATGTTTAAGATAAAATTTTTATATAAGAAAAAGTTTTTTTGCAATATGATCAAGTAATAACCTCTTCACTCCAACTTGTGCTAATATTAATAACTTCTGAAGGTGGTTTCCATTCCTACAGGAATTTTAAATATCCCCACCTTTTCCTGCTTTCCAGCTCACCACTCTTAAAGCCTACATTCTTGCTCTGTTGCTCCAGCTAACAATGACTAAATGAGGCACTACTTCACTCTCAGTAACATAGTGGAAATGGAGTCAGGGTACAAAATGGAAGGCTAAACATGTGGGCATATTTAAATATGTCACAAACCAAGAATCTGTTTACTTGTTTGTATTCTTAAAAAAAAAAAAAATTTTAAAAAATCCCAAGTGGTTAAAACAAATGAAGTTGGAGCAGAACAGAATGCATGAGAGGGTGGCAGCTGGAGTAAGAGTAACTTGTTTGCTGTGCAAATGAGGTTCAGGGAATTCTAAATTCACTGCATGCTACTTTCTATTGTAGGAAATAGGTGCTCACAAGGAAGAGCTTAGTTTTGAACAATTTCATTTGTTCTACAAGAAAATCATGTTTGAACAACAGAAATCGGTAAGCTTTTTCTTAAGACGTCTTCCTACTGTTAAACTGCTTGATCAGAATAAAGAGTGAATGCTGATTATTTTTTTATTTCTGTTTGTTACTAATTTTCTTTTTTCCCCATTCTTGTAACAGAAAAAGGGTATAGTACTGTACTTGATGTATAGCTAACAGTCACCATCAGTAATTGGCTTAAGAAGATGTCATCCATGTTGCTTCTTGTGTGTTGATAGTAGAGATACGCACAGATATAATGGGGTTTCTAGGAAGAACTTTTCTTGTGAGTTTGTTTAGGATGTAGAATATCTTTTCATTAGGCTTGCCTGATCTCTTTTCTGGTAGGAGCAAGGTTTTTCCATACTTGTATTAATCTTTTATCAGTAAGAACATTTTATAAATCACAAGGATGTATCCTGAGCATCAAATAACAGCTATTGTTCTCATTGTCTCTCATGCTTGGAGATTACCAGTGGTGAGTCCATTACAAGACGGGCATCAGACAGCCCTTGGGAGGCATGAATGCAGTGGAATTACATTTTAACTAATTTATATGGGCAACTGCCTGGCTACTGTTTCCATGTATTCTTTGCATAGATTCATGAAGTTGGTGTAAACTGAAGACATTTAGTCACTCTGAAAGTTAGGAACCTTTTAAAACTGTGTGAAGGCACGTAATTTGAAATTACTTGCATAAACGTCTTTGTTGATGATGTGCTTATTGTTGATTCATCTTGCAGTTGCTAAAATGGAAGCTTCGATAGTGAAAGTCAGTGCTGTTTCTTTTGGCAATAGAGCTCTCTTGTGCTGTTTAAAAGTGATGCTGAAATTATTGTGAAGTAATAAAGAATCTCCATTTACTGACAGGATTTTAGTTTTGGCCATGAAAGTCTAGTTAATTAGCTTGAGCAGAAAGTTGAAGAGTAAAACACAGAATAAGGAGGCTATCTGACTTCCTTAAACTCTTGTTATCACCCCTTGTGGATCATTTCAAAGAAACTCCTTAGTTTGCTCAACAACTGCTTTGGGTCAGTTGATAAGTTTCCTGCGATCTCTAACTATGCTGCTCCAAGCTGGAAGTAATTTAGGTTTTATATTCACATGAATAAATGTGATGGATGATAGGTAATTCCAGTTTTTCTGGGATATCAAACAATAAAAGCTCCCCAGAAACTTGACTGATTGTGTGTATAAGGTGCCTTATCACTAGCAAGTTTTTTGCCTGAGAGTTGTGCATGTTCACACTGAATGGCCTGAAGCACAGTTTCCAGCCTTGGCAGTATGTTTTTTCTTATGTGTTTAATTCAAAATGTGCCTTGCCAACTTGTATGCAGCTTCTCTAGAGCAGAAATGCATATATTTCCCCTTCCCAAACCAGTGGACATTATTAGATGGAATTAGATAGAAAATTGCATATTCTTTTATTATTTATCTTTCCCCCCTTTTTTGTGTTTTTTGTTTTTTGTTTTAAGATTCTTGATGAATTCAAAAAGGATTCTTCTGTGTTCATTCTTGGGTGAGACTCTTCATTTTCTATTATTTTTCCACATTTCCATATGGTTGTAGTGCTGCAGGATTGTTTTTTAATTACATCACTGTTTCTTTGTTTCTGATGCTTTTGTAAGTGAAAAGAAATTCTACATCTTTTTGCATTCAGAAAGGTGAATTTATCATGGAAATAAGACCTGAATATAATTTGATAAATGTCTTTTACTTTCTGACTACAAAAATGGTATAGACTTGAACAAGTGAACTTGCCTGTCCTCTGATTTTACTAAGAGCTGAACAGAACTATGAAAGGACAATTTGATGGAGAAATTTTAACTTCACTCTGGAGAGTGGTGTGGTGCACAGGCTTTGCCTAGACTTGAGCAGAATGCTGATAGTAACAGTTTCTGCATATTTCACTTGGTGGACTTGAAAATTTAAGTAAGATGTGTACAGCATGAAAAAGGAGGTCACAGGCATTGCTAACATTTTGACTGTGAATGAAACCAGTTTATCTTGGTTTTGAGTATTACACTAACAGATTAAGGAAGTTACTTAGAAAGTTTTCTCGGAGTGTATTGCATATTTCCTTAGCCCTTGGTCATGTCATATGAATTAAACCTTGTGAGACTGCTTAAAAGCACAGATTTATCAAGGATGGATAGGTTATAAAGACCTTATTTGTACCAGATGATGTGGCATTTGTGTCCTACAAAAGACAAAGCAGTTGTGCCACTTTTTCTTGGTGCAGCTGCATCTTGCCTCCTTTTTCAGGAGGTTTTGATCTACTGTGATCTAGTATCACAGTAGATAATCTGAGTAATACATGGAAGAAGTTATTTGTGGAAGTGTGGCTCTACAATGATTTAAAAGAACCTTTTAAAAGTCTCTTTAAAATACCTTAAAGTCCCCATATGCCTCAACTAAGCTTAACAACACCCCTGTCAAGTGAATGCTGCTCATTTGCTACAAAGCAATGAGCAGAGATTTGGTACTTTTTCCAGTGAATCACTATCAAAAATACATCAGGAATCCAGGAGGCTTTATTTAAAGGCTCAAAATACAGTAATTAGATAATACACTATTACAAACCTAATCTAAATCCCATTGAAGTTATAAAAAGTTTCTTGGTGGTGGCAGCACATTTGTACTGTAAATCCAAGATACAAATCCATGTCATTTTCTGCTGTAACATCTGACAACACTTGCTGTGTTAATGCTTTTGCTTCACTTCCCCCCCCCCCCCCCCTTTTTTTTTTTAAGAAATACTGACCGTCCAGATGCTTCAGCAGTTCATCTCCATGACTTTCAGAGATTCCTGCTACATGAGCAGCAGGTGGGAAGGTTACGAAATTTCGAGGTCTTTTACTTGAGGTTGTCTCACAGAATTCCATGCTCATTAAAAAGAAATGTGTTGTGTCATAGAATATGATTGATGTCAGCTGTGATACTAGGCCTTGGAAAGATTTTTCCCCATTTGTTGCCATTGAAGTTCATGAGAACTATTATTTTTCATCTATATAAAGACTCTGAAGGTGCACCAGAGGACAAGAGGGTAGACAAAGTAAATAAGGTTTTAACAGGTCTCCATTTAGTCACGTAGATAAACAGACAAGGTTAGAAATAAACACTGGATGTGTGTCAAAGATGATAGCCTGACCTAGTTACAGCTGTTACAGCTAGGTACATCTGGGGCAATGCCTTGGCTATGGCCCCATTTTAGCAGCTTTTACATAAAAAGCTGAGCTGACTGCCTGCATTTGAGTCAAAGGTAATTTTCTGTGGAATGGAGCCATTTGATGTCCCGTACCAGCAAGCAGATAAGGATGGAGGCAAGGATTGGAACCGTGTCTTCATGGTCTTCTATAATGTTATTTAGCAGAGACACCATGGGAAAAAATTGTGCGATATTTGCTAGGCGCTGCTAAGCTCCAGGTTTGCAAATATGATTGAAAAGTGAGACCTACACTTCCTGTATAAGCTTGCTACTTTCTTTTTCTCCCTATTTCACTGTGTTAAAAGGATGTTCAGATTGCACTTAGAAATGAGAGAGATTATAGTTAAGGGATGTTCTTCAAGGAGGCCAGCTTTTTTCTGTGTGTGTGCGCATGTATATGTGTACATAGGTAGTATGTATCTTGTGGGCCTCCAATCTATATAAAGATACTTAGATGGAGATCTTTTTTGCCCTTAGACATCATAGAGGAAACTCTTAAAATATGTGGGTACAATAAAATATATTGGCGGTAAACTAGCCAGAAGAGAGAAGTAAATCATATCTGTAGGTGTCTCTGTTCCTTATTTGATTCTATATAGAATAACACCACTTCTAAAGTTTGTTTTTTTTTTTTCTATTGTGTTGTTATTATCTGAAGGAATCTTGGGCACAAGATCTCAGTAAAGTCCGAGAACGAATGACAAAGTTTATTGATGACACTATGAGAGAAACTGCTGAACCCTTCCTCTTTGTTGATGAGGTAAGTTAATGGTACTTACTAATAGTTCCTCATGGACTTTTTTTTTTTTCCACTGCTAGTTCCTAATTTGTTAATTGGATGGCAGATCCTCTAGGCTTCTCTTGCTACATTGCTGGGTTTCTTTTAGTCTTGTATGGTAAAAACATTTAAATTCAGTATCTCTCTTTATATTGTAGTTCCTCACTTACCTTTTTGCAAAAGAAAACAGTATTTGGGATGAGAAATATGATTCAATAGATGCACAGGACATGAATAATCCTTTGTCCCACTACTGGATTTCTTCCTCTCATAACACGTAAGTTTCCAAAAGTCTCATTGTCTATCCCTGTTCAAACAACATGGAGAAAATGGGAGAAAGTTAGGAGAAAGTAATACTTCCAAATTACACCAGAAATATACTGCGTGGATGTGTGAAACCTTCCTAAAGCATGATGTAAATGTGGCAAATACAGTTTGTGGGACTCCTTTTTCCCTTTAAGGTCTTAGTGGTTTTGAGATATAACTGAGTTCAGCTGCCAGAAAACCCAAACCCTGAATCCTGTTACAAAAATAAAGTCTTGAGTTGAAACTGTTCCAGCCTCTCTGCTTTCAGAAATTAAAGTTATTGAAGGAGCTTCCATTTTTTGCAAGCACCAAGAGCCTCATTAGGCTAGTGTCAGCATTAATTGTACTTGAACATAAGGATGCCATAAAGACCCCACTTGTCCTGTGGCAAAATCCCGTACCCTTAGTGTGATCTGAAGGGCAGTGGATTTGTTGCCTTGGGAAAGGAGACGCTGACGTGCACTATTGATAGATACTCTGACAGTTTACAGCGTCACAAAGTGGAAAAGATTTGGTCCTGTGCAGGAATGGAATATGGAGACCTTAAATTAGCACATCTGATGATCAGGACTTGGCTATTCATGGTCTTTGCCTAGATGACAAGGATTAGAGCAGACAGAGGTGTTTGAGGAAGAGGAGGGAGTGCAGTTTGCTATCCGTACTCTTCTTTTTATTTTGAGTTTATTTTACAGCCAGAACTTTGAAGGCCCGGGAATTGTATTTTTGCTGTTACTGTTTTTAGAATTTTATGCTTAGTAACTTAGCTGCTGATTTCTGTAGTTTGTGTCTAAGGTATCCAGCCCTTTTCCTTGATAATCTATGGTATGCAAGCTCTTTAGCCCAGGTACAAACCTATGTGCTGATGAGTTTGAACTGTCTTCAAATGAAGGGGATTTGCTCATCTAGCGTTGTAATGAAAAGAAAGAAGGTGTGAAGAGAGAGAGGAGAGATGAACAAATAAAATATTGCAGGGAATGAAATAAAGTAGATATGGATATAGCTTATAGGTATATTTTGAAGTATAGGGTGTGGTATCACTCTAAATACCCTCTACATCCCTCCAACATTATTATGCCTCAGCATGATAGGGTTTAGGTATGTTTTGAAGCTTGTGATTTGCTCTCCAGAAACATGTCAGAGTTGGTTGATGTTTAGATGAGCCTATAACCTCCTATAATAAACCTCCTATAATTTACATTCAAAAATCTGATAGCATCAGGTTCAGCAGAGTCCGGTTTTTCCATCGCCAGTAAAAAAAAAAAAAAATTTTTAAAATCAACATACTGTCTCCATGACAGGAGAAAAAATGTCACCCAGTGAGTGAGTGGGAAATAGTTGAAATACAGTGCCTGTCTTTTACAATTTCCTTTTACTCCTTAGATATCTGACAGGAGACCAGCTTCGAAGTGAATCCTCCACAGAAGCTTACATCAGGTGCCTTAGAATGGGATGTCGATGTATTGAGTGTGAGTAAAGAGTTTGTGGAGTGGTTTGTAACATGCTCTCCATACAGTTTCCCCTGTTTACCAAGAAAGAAAAAAGAACTGAAATCAAGAACTAGTTTGTTTTCTGAGGTTGAAGTTAGTCATATAAAAAACACTGATTCCCTAAATTGTTTTTCTTATGCCTCACTATTGCCCCGTTCACTTGCTCTGATTCTTATTCCCTGGAATTTTAAGAAGGTCTTTCTAAATCTCATCTCACTGTACACCAAAAATTCCATCTTGGATCTACTATGTGAAAGCATAGGTTTTAAACTGGAATTACTTGTGTAGCAGAGATAGATAGTTTATTTGCCTTCATTGTAGTACAGACAAGCCTAAGGCGCAGAGATTTTTGTAATTTGGTGCCATTTGTCATCCTGTTTAACTTGCTTGTAAATCAGTTGATGTCTTTGTGCATTTGTCCTCCACTAACTGTGTATGCGTCTTCATCCCTGTGCTTGTGTACCTTACTGAAAAGTTTGACTTTAATTTCCTGTTATTTCACCAGTTACTTCATAAAACTAGTTGCTACTGCCTGTTCAATTTGGCTAATGCAAAATGTGTCTCAAATTAGAGTTTCAGGGTTAAAATCAACAAAATAGATAAGCTGTCAACTTGCCACTTGTTGGAGTATATTTATCACTGGAAAATGACTGTAAACTAGTAGACTGACAATATAGCTCCCTGAATTCCTTATTTCCCGATTCCCCCATGGTAATGCTTTGGGAAAATTTTATATTGTATTTTATTTGTATTGCTCTTACTTAAGTGAACTTAATTTCCTCTGTGAGAGATATAAATTCATCTTACAGAATATTTTATTAAAACATTAAAGTCTATGACTCAATATGTGGAACACTGAAGACTTGGATATATTCTTTCTACTAGAGTTATTTAAATAACTGCTTGGTCTCTTCCTTTTCCACTGCTTGTCTTTCCTAGTGGATTGCTGGGATGGTCCTGATGGGAAACCCATCATTTACCACGGATGGACACGGACAACAAAGATCAAATTTGATGACGTAGTACAGGCAATCAAAGATCATGCCTTTGTTGCATCTGAGTAAGCATTGATTTATTTTCCTTAAGCCTGTTTTCATATGCTTAGACCTTCCTGAACTTCTTTTTTCTGTAATCTAGAGCAAAAAGTAATAAGGAAATAATGACATTCTAGGCGTCTTCATTATTGCCGAATGTGGGTCTTTAATAGATTCAGTTTTGAGGAAAAGTCCCATTACATAACAATTTGCTGCTAAGGAGAATGGTGAGTACCCTAAAGTGGTTCCCATCTCCTTGCTTGGATCTTCTTTTATTAAATTGAAGTGTGAAACTTCAAATACTGAATAGTATGTGCTAAATTAAAAAAAAAAAATAAATCTACAAGTGACAAGCAACGTATCTATCAGGTGATGTTCATGTTGTAGGGGAGGTCTTAGCTGAGAAGATGTAGATTTCATAGCATGCCTCCTGAACTGATAACATTGGTTTAAATCTGCATCTCTGCTCTGCCCTTCTATAACTTGTGCTGAGATGTCCTTAACATGAAAAATACTGCCCCGAAATTGGGAATGAGATAGGGCTGTCGGTGTCCTATTTTTCCACTTTACCAGCTGGACACAGAGGAGAAGCGTTATTTTCTCATGTGGGACAGTGTCTGCACAGGCATCTTGTGTTAATGACAACCATAATACATGATGGCTTCAGACCATCAGTATCGTGAATGCAGTGTGATGCTTTCCCTACTTGCATTAAGGGATAGGCTACCCAGAAAGAATATCAAAGTATTTCCTGGGTATGCAGGGACAAAATTAGAAAAGCCAAAGCTCACCCAGAGGTGAAATTGCTGAGGGATGTGAAGGACAGCAAGAAAGACTTCTACAGGTACAATTGCAATAAAAGGAAGATTAAGAAAATGTGAGCCTGCTGCTGAGTTGGACAGGAGACTTAGTGGCTGGAGAAGGCTAAACTACTCAATGCTTTCTCTGCCTCTTTTTTTCAATACTGGGGCTAGAACACATGATATCCAAGGGGGAGCTCACAGAACTAAGTTTGTTTAGCTTCGAGAAGGTGTTAATGAAGGGAGTCTGGTTGCTGACTTCCACGACGTAGTGGATGATTATAGAGAAGATGGAGCCAGACTCTTCTCAGAGTGCATGTGAAGGAAAACAGACACAATTTTGAGGAAAGGAGAAACAAATTTTCACATAATGGTGCTTTAGCACTGAAACTGCGCCCAAAGAGCTTGGAAAGAATCTTTGTCCTTGCAGATATTCAGATCTTGGCTGGACAAAGCTCTGAGCAACCTGATCTAACCTAGGAATTGGGCCTTCCCAAAGAAGAGGTTTGGACTAGAAGGCCTCCAGAGGTCTCTTCTGACCTTAACGATTTTATGATTGCACATCTGTTATTATCTGTTGTGTGTCTATCTCTATTCCTTTTGTCTTCCTGTTAGCTTTAAATATTTTCTTTGATCTGGGGGGTGAGGGAGGGTGCTGTTTTTCTTGTCTTGCCAGTTGTAGCAAAAAGAAATTGTCTTCATTCACCTTTTTCTCCGTTGAAGATACCCAGTCATTCTGTCAATTGAAGAGCACTGTAGTGTGGAGCAGCAGCGACACATGGCTAAAGTGTTCAAGGAGGTATTTGGGGATCAGCTTTTAATGAAGCCTATTGAAGCCAGTGCAGATCAGCTACCATCGCCAACCCAGCTGAAAGAAAAAATCATCATCAAGGTAGGCTTGCTTTGTGTGCTGATAGATAAAATCGGAAAACAAGAGCAGGAGCCAGAAATACTACTTCTGGCTTCACAGCTTCCCTGTTAGTTTCTGTTGAGAGACAAGATACCCCATGCCTGAAATGTGTACTAGTAACATTTTGCAATATTGTATGGAGTTCTGTAGCGCTACATATTAGTAAGTGCTTGCTATTGGTTTTCTTTGCAATATGTTGCTAGTTCAAGTGCCAGATCCAATGTCAGCTCTTTTCTAAAGGTCTTCCATCTCCTGAAATGTCACTGCTAAATTTCAGCAACTGTTCACTGCTGCAGATGCTCATTGTAGACTTCGTACACAATGTGGCCTGCTTAAAAATTATAAAAGCACGTTCTTGAATAGAAAGTTAGATTAGTGTTATTAACTTTTTTTTTTCCCAAAGAATGCCTCTTATTCAAGTGAAGCCCAAAGCACTTGCAGGCTGCACACCTAAGTTGTCAGGATTGCTTGCAAACTGCAAAAATCGATGAGTGTTTACTAACTCAGTGTGGTTTACATATGCAATTTAGTGAGCCACTTGTGAAACATGGAGGTGCTCCTATTAGAAGGCAGTCACTGTTAGAGTGTCTTACCTTCTGGGCAATACAGATGCTTTACTTGGTACTGTTGTGCAACAACATGAGGCAGGTAACTGAAAGAAGACTTCTCAGATTGAAACTGCAATAGAACTTTTTGAAAGGCAAAATTAGGTGGAGAATCTGAGGGCTGCTCATGATGTCTTTAGTAAAATACTAATTACTTTTGTCCATGCTTCGGTTTTCTAGCTCTTGTAACAGTACTGCATCCTATGTATTAAACTTCTGAACAGAAGAAATAAGGGTAGATAGTTATAAGCATACAGCTCTTGAATGTAAGACTGGAAATAATAGCACCCCACTATAAGGTGCAAAGGTTCTGTGCTTAAGTTTTTTCCCTCCCAACTGTCTTGTTACCTTGCAGAACATAGAGGGGAGTTGCAGAGGCACATGACAGATCTGATTTAAAGGGAATTACAAACTACTGTGAGTCTGCACAAGAGAACACCCATATCACTCTGTCCTGTCTAAAAGAGCATTAAAGAGTCTTTAAATAAATCAGCACCTGCCAGTGAGCTAGTTATGTTATTTGGCTTTTGTTTGGAAAATGTTGTCAGTAAACAGTCAGAGGCAACTCCTACTTCAGGGGCCTGTGGGATTTTTCAGTTAAGCCTGTCAAATTAAAATCTACCTACAGTAGGCTATAGAACTGAATGTAGTTGAGAACTACTAGATATGAGATGATTAATCCCATCATTAACTGCAGTTAAGTATTTGATGTTACCCTTAGCCCCTTGAACCACTGTTTTTTGTGAGCACTCTCAAGAAAGTAGAACTTACGAAAAGAGGGGATAAAAGATTTCCCTTCTGCTCATTTTTCTTGTAGAAGAGTGAATTCCCTATTCATTTGAATTCTCTGTCTTTTTGTTTTGTTTTGTTTTTTTGTTCCCTATCTTCTGCTCTCTGCAGAGGGATTCTTGTTTTGTCCTTATTTCTTAGTATGTGTCACTTCATGTTTTCTGTCCTCTAAAGAATGGTGAGCTCGTATCGAACTAGTTGTATTTTCATTGCTTGAATGATATGTCTACTGAATTTTTAACCTTTATGACATTTAAATTTTAAAGAAAGAAATTCCTGCCCTATTGCATAAAGCCTTGTGGAACAGCTGTTGTTATGGTAATGACAGAAGAAGGCTGTGCAAGGGAGGGAAATACTTCCAGTAATACTGAGTATGCTGAAATATTATGACCAATTTTATATACGATTCTATGTGAGTGTATGAATGTGGTGGGTTTTTTTTGTTTTTTTTTTTTTTAAGCACAAAAAACTGGGGCCAAAGGGAGACATTGATGTGAACTTGGAAGACAAGAAAGAAGAAAAAAAGCAACAAGGAGAACTTTACATGTGGGACACAATAGAACAGGTATCACTTATGTGACATTTGCTACAGTGTGTTACTAGGTTGTGTAGTACTGGAAATTTACATGAATTTTTCTCAATATTTGCATAACTAATATTGTCAGTTGAACAGATGTGAATGAGGGGAAGAAGATATTTTGTTTATTGTTACACCTTGTTTTGAAATTGTGGTTAGTGAGTTTCCCTCTGTCTTGTTAATGGTTTTAATATCTCTCAACTTTTAGAAATGGACTCGGCACTACTGTGCTATTGCTGATGAAAAGCTTTCATTCAGTGATGATATAGAACAGAATGCTGATGAAGATTCATCAAAGGTGATGGCTATGTTTTGTTGTTTAAGCATGTTCTTTTTATTCTCTCAGATTATTTCAGTGTCTACAGATGCGCATTTTTTATGCCAATGTTGAAATTGTAGAGGATCCATGTCAGATAACAAGTGTATCTGGAGATAAAAATTTTAAAAAGGGTCTTTGCCAAGGTACTCCAGTTAACGCTATTTTTGATAAAATAACTTTTTCCCTTGGCTAATTGAGGACTTGCAAATAGGAGTACAAAGACAATGAAATGTAATTTTGGTACTTAAATGCTTATGCTGATGCGTGCACTGACAATCAAAGTCTTTATATGCCTTTGGCTAAGTATTATTGCTGTTCTCAAACTAGACAGTATGATGAACTAAGGTTTGTTGTGTTAGTAATACAGCACACCTCTTACACAGTGCACGTTGTTCATTTCACGTTTGCAAAGCATTTGTCACACGTGAGCATGTATTACTTGGCTGTTGTGCATGGTAAAGCAGAGACATCAGGCTCAGTACGGGTTGCAATAGCAGTGGTGTTCAGCATGGTTTCTTGTTCTGACCTTTCAGGTTTCCATGCACGCTCTTTCTTTGCTAACATGTATGTGCCTGGTTCAGAGATATCTCTGCACTTGTAGAACATTTTACCCATTCACCTAGATGTTAATGTCAGTAAAATAATTAATGTATAAGGAAGAACACAGAAGAATCCTGGAAAAAGTTGATTAGAAACTCTGTGAATTAGCAGTAGGGTGTTTTGTCTTGAAAATCTAAATTGGTGTTTACATTGCTGCATTCTTTCACTTTCTGTTGATTACATATTTGAATAAGGCTGCAGGTGATCACTGCTCCAAAGAAATGGCTTGACTGGGGAAGGAGAGTCAAGGGTGACTATAAAGGTGACTGGATTGTTTGTGGAAGGAGAGTTCAGGGCTAGGAAGAGCTCAAATCCTGAAATAGTAGAATATTATATCAATAACAAGTACTTTGTTTCAAAATCATAAAATTAGAAATGCACTATAAAAATTCTTATTTTCTGGTCTAGGAGGTGAAACGTACTGAACTGCACTTAAAAGAGAAATGGTTCCATGGGAAAATGAAAGAGGGGAGAACAACGGCTGAGAGACTGCTCCAGGAATATTGTGCTGAAATGGGTGGCAAGGATGGGACTTTCCTAGTTAGGGAAAGTGAGGCTTTCCCTAACGATTGCACCTTGTCATTCTGGTATGGTGATAGTCATAAAAATTTTATGTGGGTTTTGTTTGTTTTACGCATTGCACAAAAATGTGTGTATTTTTCAAGTATGCATTTATAGCTGAGAGGAAATAGAAATAAGGAGTTGCTATAATTACTAGGATGTTATTGATAGCATTGTGAAAGACTACTTTCTAAATTAAACTTCAGTGTAGCATAGTGCATTTTGGCAGAGTAAGCTTTATTTGAAGTGTTACAGTTGTCAAGAGAGGTCTGACTGGTTTGATACCCTCCCCACCCCCCAACTTTCTAGTCTCTGGCAGGATATAGGATTTGTTATTTCCTCAATGAGTGGGCCAAAATTTGATCTTTTAATTTAGGGATAAATTACCACTTTCCACACTGAAAAGGTAGTCTCATGAGTGTACTTTATTAGCAGAGATTGATCTTTTCAATTAAAGGATTCTCTAGAGGGAAAATAATAAAGAATGTTCAGGGGGTTTTTTGTTTGTTTTTTGATAGTCTGGGGTTTTTTTTCTTCTGGTTGGGACATTATGAGGAATCATGTATCAGACAGATTTCTGACCCAGAGAGCTGTCAGAGCAAATTTTGCAGGGAGTAAGTGTATGCCAGATTTTAAACTGTTGTGGGTTGAAAATTATTATTTTTGGTCCTGTAATCTTACTTGTCAGGATTTTTGTTGCTGTTCTTACTTTGGTTGTTTTATGAGATTATACAGATTTCTTGCATCTGTGCAAGCTCACCAAGTAGTTGACCAGGAATGGGTGAGGAAATGCTTCAAAAGAAGAAAACCTGTTATAAAACCTTTCTTTTCCTTATGGCTCTCTTCATTCTTCAGGAGGTCAGGTAGAGTCCAGCACTGCCGGATCCGTTCTTCAAGTGATGGGGACACTGTGAAATACTACCTGACGGACAATCTCACTTTTGATAGCATCTATGATCTCATTCAACACTACAGGGAGGCCCACCTGCGATGTGCTGAATTTGAGCTGCGTCTGACTGATGCTGTGCCTAATCCCAGCCCTCATGAGACTAAAGAGTATGTACAGGAGAAGGCAAGCACCAGGGTTGTTATGTCAGTGTCCTTTGCATTGTTTTAGATGATCTTGAATTTTTGCATAGAAAATTCCCTGGATTCAGGAGCACACCTGGGTGTTGCTTGTCCACAGATGTCCTAGGAATAGGCTTCCCTGAAAGATGCTGAGTAAGATCACTGACTTTGTGAGAACCTGGTACAACAGAGAGCAGTCACTGGGAAAGCCATTTACTAGCAGCAACTAGAAAAATCAGCGAGAACTGTAATCCTGTGGAAGTGTGCCAATTCCTTCTTTCTCTACTCAGTGTTTTACAACACCCAGTGGGTTGGATTAGATATTTAGTAGCTGGCTGTGGTCTGGCAACTAAGTGGTCATGGTCTGTGCCATCTGGAAACCCTATTACTGGGGCAGTGAGCCCAAACAGTTACGTTTTCCTAATCCCGCCCTCCGCCTCACCCCTGTCAGAGTTGGTTAGGCTGACTTCGCCCCATGCTGATAGGAAGTAGTATAGCTTGGTGTTTATTTCCAGCGGGTATTTGCCTGATGTAGATCCTGGGCAGAGCTTGCTCTTGCTTGCTGGCAGAACACTGTAATCACTGCCCTTTGTTCTGTTTTCTTTGCAGTGAGAAAAAGTAAATCTCCTTTGCATGTGAAACATTGACCTGTGAAATCCTCCCCCCCCCCCCCCGGGATGTGGGAGTCACTGACCACCCATAGATAACTTTGGAAGCCAGTGAGAGAGGAGGGTAGAGTTTAAGGGTTAGGCTTTCCTGCCTTTCTCTATAAGGTGGAGATGTACTACTGCCAGTATAAGTGGCCACAGCTTCACTGAATCAGAATCACAGAATCGTATAGGTTGGAAAAGACCTTTAAGATCATCGAGTCCAACCGTAAACCTAACACTACCAAGTCCACCACTAAACCATGTCCCTAAGCACCTCATCCAAACGTCTTTTAAATACCTCCAGGGATGGCGACTCAGCCACTTCCCTGGGCAGCCTGTTCCAATGCTTGATAACCCTTTCAGTGAAGTAAAATTTCCTAATATCCAGTCTAAACCTCCCCTGGCGCAGCTTGAGGCCATTTCCTCTTGTCCTATCACTTGTTACCTGGGAGAAGAGACCGACCCCACCTCTCTACAACCTCCTTTCATGTAGTTGAAGAGAGCGATAAGGTCTCCCCTCAGCCTCCTTTTCTCCAGGCTAAACAACCCCACTTCCCTCAGCCGCTCCTCATCAGACTTCTGCTCCAGACCCTTCACCAGCTTCGTTGCCCTTCTCTGGACACGCTCCAGCCCCTCAATGTCTCTCTTGTAGTGAGGGGCCCAAAACTGCACACAGTATTCGAGGTGCGGCCTCACTAGTGCTGAGTACAGGGGCACAATCACTTCCCTAGTCCTGCTGGCCACGCTATTTCTGATACAAGCCAGGATGCCATTGGCTTTCTTGGCCACATGGGCACACTGCTGGCTCATATTCAGGCGGCTGTCAACCAACACCCCCAGGTCCTTTTCTGCGGGGCAACTTTCCAGCCACTCTTCCCCAAGCCTGTAGCGTTGCATGGGGTTGTTGGGGCCCAAGTGCAGGACCTTGCACTTAGCCTTGTTGAACCTCATACAGTTGGCCCCAGCCCATTGATCCAGCCTGTCCAGGTCCCTCTGTAGAGCCTTCCTACCCTCAAGCAGATCAACACTCTCACCCAACTTGGTGTCATCTGCAAACTGACTGAGGGTGCACTCGATCCCTTCGTCAAGATCATTGATAAAGATATTAAACAGGACTGGCTTAGATCCAAGATAGGTCCATCCCTACAGTGAAAGATAAAATCAAGCTTTGAGTAAAAGAATTCAAATGTCTGGTGTTTTTTCCTTTGTCTGTGTTTGGGCTTTTCCTTAAATCTACTATGTCAAAACCGAATAAACTACTGAAAACTGAATGGCAGACTAAAAGCCAGATCCAGTGCCTTTGTTTCAGGAAGAAATGCAGATTTATGTTTTATAATTTCAGACAGACAAGGTGTTCTGATATATTCTTGATGCTTTCATCCAAAATAAGCGGCTGTGTTACAATATTTTGTAATAAGCTGCTGTCATAGGTGGCAAGATGGGGAAAATCTAATGCATAATTTTTCTTGTAACGTTTGAAACTCTATTGTTAATAACGCTGCCTGTTATTATTACTGAATGACATTTGACAAGCTTTGTAATCCTTTGTCCATTTTGATTTTTAACTGTTGTAGTTGGTATTATAGCAACTTGAGTCGGGGAGAGGCAGAAGACATGCTGATGCGAATTCCTCGAGATGGAGCCTTTCTGATTAGAAAGAGAGATGAACCTGATTCATTTGCTATGACTTTCAGGTAAGAAAAGACAGATATGGCTACATTACCTAGCAGCCTAACAATGTTCTGTTTTTTCTTACTTAAAAAATACTGTGGTCTTTTTAGAGTCATGACATTCTTGCTTTCAAACTTTGGGCAATTAGCATGGTGGATTTGTGCAGCAGGTCCATGTATGAGAATGTGTACCAGAGTTAATTTGTGACTGGAATAAACCTTTATGTTTTTTATAAAGAATATTTAGGCACCGACTGTCCCTTTCTTCCCATACAGAATGGTGCATGGCCCTTCTTCACTTCCTTGACACTCCTTACTACAGGGTGTTATTTTGAAGTTTTCTTTGGTGCTGGTCCAGCAGTGATTCTAGGTCCTTATCCCCTGGAAATCCTGCCCTGTCATATAACTGACCAAAATGAAATGTCAGAATGAAATTGTCAACTTTTCTTGCTAGGGAAAATATTTTTGAAAACAATATTGCAACAATGTTAATAAATGGTTCTTGCAACAACGTTAATAAAATGTATGGAATTGTGGTGTTCTCGATTGTGCGTTCAAATCAAATTGCGTTTCTGTGAAAATGTACATTTCTGCAACATATAAAATTGCTTTGGAAAAACAAGTACTTGTTTTCCTCTTACTTACATGCCTTACCGTGTATTGAAGATGTCCAGAATTCTCCAGTCCCCTGTGTACTTTGGTTTGAAGCTTGCTGCTGTTACCAGGGTGGATACTGAAGTAACTTGAGCTGCAGCATCTCAATAAAACCATTTCACAGTGGGGAAAACAAGTACCACCAAAACTTCAGCAAGCTTGAAAAGGATGCAGGGGTCTTCTGTGGGTGGGATGGTTGTCAGCGGATGGTTTTACTGTTATCAATGCAAGCAACAAACCTTGTGTTTAAGCACAAGAGATTTTTTCTTCTTTAAAAATTGATTCCTGTAGTTATCAAAATGATTCTAAGGAAGAGACAGCTACTCGTTTTGAGGGGAGTTTGTCTACCACTTAGGGCCAGTGGCAGATCAGCAGCAGCAGATTCCAGAGGGACTCTCAGTCTGATCGGAGACATTTGTGTTAGCTTGAAGATGACAGAATACCTATCTGTAGGGGAAAAAATAGGGAAATTTAATCTAAGCAAAAGCGTGGATTTGTCCCAAGGCCCTGTACATTGTAGAAAAGTGAGAATGTCTTTTTGTGAATTTAATCAGGCAACTGGAATTCAATTGGAATAAAAGAAGCTTTGGAAGAGGGAGAAATTATTTCACATGATTAAGATGCACAAAGCAGTTTTGGTCCTGTTTTCAGCACTGGTGCTCTCACTGCAAGTACCAATACCTTTTACAGCACCTGCACTTGTTTCACAGAGCGGAGGGGAAGGTGAAGCACTTCCGAATTCAGCAAGAAGGTCGCCATTTTGTGCTTGGAACATCAGCTTATTTTGAGAGTTTAGTGGAGCTGGTAACGTACTATGAGAAGCATCCGCTGTACAGGAAAATGAAATTGCGTTACCCGGTGACTGAGGAGCTGCTGGAGCGCTACAGCACGGTAAGTGATGGTCTTTGTACAAGTGCTAGTTGCTGTAGTGGACAGAGTCCCAGATCTAGACGTGGGGGTGCTGGGTTTGATTCTGGCTATGGTAGATGACCTTTGGGGGAGGTTAAACAGGTAGTTTTCTTATCTGTGAAACTGAGATGGTTATACTGACTTCTCTCACAAAGGTTTTGAGATATGTGAAGGAAAGAGCTTCATCTTTGATTACAGGACAACTCTTGCCTTCCTCATGATTTGATTAGAAAAGCTGCTCTGTGAGGTGGGGGATCGTTGCTTTGCTAAAACGAGTTTTTGATAATAGCCTCACCTGCAGTGGGCCCTGTCTTCTATTGCTGGAGTGGGCAGAGATCTTAAAGTGATCATGCAGATGCTAATTGCTAAGCATTTCAGAAAAAATGAAATATTCTGCTGTGCCTCTCATTCTGGATGGGCAGTGGCATTCGCTTCACCACACTGGAGCCATCTCAGGGATGGTGTCCAACTGCCTTCTGTGGTAAAAAGTGAGAGGTACCTCTGAAGGCTCACTGTTTTTGAGATAAGCATGAGGAAATCTCCCCAAGAGATACTTTCCTTTGCCCATTCGCTAGACTTAGGAGCCTGGATAATTTGCTTAGGATAGAGGCCTACTTTCTGGATGGATGTGTTTCATGAGGAGAGAGCTTTGCCGAGGTAACTGACTTTTGAAAAGCCTGAGATGCTGTCTTCTATTTTCAAGTATATGTCTGTTAGAAGCTGCAGGAAAAACACATCTGACATGCTTGAGGAAATCAAAGTCTGGGTTTTTTTGTCTCTTCTGGGGAGACTAAAAGGGACTGAAAAGATTTTAGACTTCAGGATTTTTTATAATGTTGCCTATAGCTAAGCTTCTGTATTCTAGGACTGGGTCCAAATAGGACTGGGAACACAAGGAGAGAATAAAATGAAAAATATGAATGTGTATATTGTTTTAGAATTTTTATCTAATAGTGAAAGCAATACTGGAATTAACGTACTGTAACACAGAAATCATAAGTGTAGATATTGTCTTCCCTGGTTGCACATGGAAGGGTACTCACAATCTCAAAGCTATTTGACTGATTAAGAGATACCTTTGTGAGGTATTGCTGTTTCATTGTGTTTTACTGTTCATTAAACTGAGGCATAGACAGGTTAAATAACAAACTCATGTTCAGCTATATTCAACTATAGAAATGAGCATAACATAGGTGTCTGGCTTCCCTCCTCTTCTGTTTGCCTATGTATTGTCAGAAAGGTGGTTTCTGCAATGAATGTTCTATTAACATTAAGTACTTTTATAATTTTTGATTCCTGTAATTTCATTATTTTTTTTCCTTCTTCCTTGTTTTAGGAAAAAGATATTAACTCCCTCTATGATGTCAAGATGTACGTGGAACCCAGTGAAATCACCCCTACAGTGGTATGCTTAAAAAGAGATATTCACCCTTACTGTAGACTTCTGAAAATTATGAGGCTTGTTTGTTGATTTCCTGTTAGCAGTAATGAAAAGGATAATTGAAAGCATTAGGCTGCTTGACTTACGGGGGACTGGACAGCAGAAATTTAAAGGGTGTGACTTTTTTCTAGCATCTCTCTAAAATTTGTACCTATGCATTTTCTTGTGTGCAAATCCTGTATTGATTCATCCACACTGGGAATTTGGGCACTTTTTGCTATTGAGTCTGTGGAGGTGATTTGATTTTTGGCATGCATGCTTATGCAGGTATGCCCGCAAATTAAATAACCTATGAGAAGATTCAATTGGAGAACGCCAAATCTTCATGGAAAGAAACTGCAACATGTAAATGCCAAGTGTGTGCGTCTGTGTGTTTGAGCACTGTTATTTGTCCATGCACAAAATTATAGGAGTTCCATTAGCAAACATGGCCTGCATGCACAAATAGGTGCAGAGTTTATTTATGTGCTTTCTATATAAAAATGGTGTCTTTGGTTTATTAATGAGTTATTAAAGTTTGTCTTCTTTTGAAATACAGATAATGTTATAAAAACAATGGCACAGCAAACATCTACTTATCTCTAATTCTTGTTAGGGCCTGTCTACTTGTAAATTCTCATAAAAGTTCACCTGCTTGTAAATTTTGTGGCTGTAATTCTTTTTAGTCTTTTTGGCCAATGAATTTGCATTGCTGCTGAAGAATTTGGGTAGTAGTAAATTCAAGATAAAGAAATTGCTTGTCTGCTAGAACTGGATGTCTTCCTAAAGGAAATGTGACCAGCAGGATAGGTCATGTGGTTTTGAAGTGGAGGCTTTGTAGGCATCTAAGCCTACAAACTCCAACTGTGTATGAATACATGCAATGAAGATAGAGGATTGATATTTCACTGTGTGGTTTCCTTTTTTTTTTTTTTTTTTTTTTTTTCCCCCTTTCCCCTACAGTAATTATGTTGCAGCACCCATAAAAGAAAGATTCTTTTTTTTCTTTTTTTTCCAAGCTGATATTTGAAGAATAGCAGTTAAGTAGCATCACTTGCTTCCACCAATAGATGTCACTCTGGAACTTTAGTATTGTATTTTCTAACGTTCATAACAACAACAAAAAAGGGATCCAATCCCCCCTTCCCCCCCCCCTTTTTTTTTTTTTAAAAAAAAGATTGCATTATTGATTATTTTATGACCCGTTCCCCCTAGATGACCCCTTTGCTCTGTTTCTCTTAAAGCCTCAGAGAACAGTGAAAGCCTTGTATGACTACAGAGCCAAAAGAAGTGATGAATTGAGCTTCTCTCGAGGCGCTTTAATTCATAATGTCACAAAGGAAACTGGAGGCTGGTAAGGACAAAGATTCCTCATAGGAGAACTTCTGGTGTCTGACTAGATGGAGGAAGAAATTGAGCTTTGGGTAGTAGTTTTTAAAAACTTTGCCTATTGTCTGATTGCTGCTTATTAACTGTGGCCTTATAAATCTTAATGCCAATGTATTTAAAAAAAACCCAAACATCCAACCCCCCTCATCCTCAAGTCTCCTTTCATGTCTTTTCCGTTTTTCTATCCCACAGCAATAGCCTCAGCCTACAGAACCTCCATAGCCCAGTGTATCCAGTATTTTTCCTTTACTACATTCATCCGTCCCAAACACTTGTGTATTCTGGGAAGTCACGCATCTATTAGCATTGTTGTCATTGCTCTGTTTCTTTCCTTGCTCTGCTAAGTACTTCTCAGGAATCAAACCCACCTTTTTTAGTTATCTGTACAATCTCCTTTCTTACCCCTTAGCTGGGGTTTCTTAGCTGGCCTGTAAATTGCTTGGAAAGCTTGGGAATCTAATGTTTCCCTGTAGTTTCTGCAGGGTAATCAACCACGTAATAGTATTTTTAGTACTGGAGGGGGAAAAAGCCTCTTAAGTCATTAATTGCAGTTTACAGTAACTGTAATCCCTCTGAAACAATCTGTTACTACAGTTAATGATCGGTTTGTTAGAGCTTTTAGCTATTTCATCACTTATATTTTGGTGATAGCCAGCTAGACAAGCTAGTATGGGGTATTAATGACCAATTTCTTGAGGATTATTGCTTCATTAATAGCCTATTGAAGCTCTTTAACTATTTTTTTCTCTATATATACTTTTCTTTTTAAATTCAGGTGGAAGGGGGATTACGGCGAAAAAGTCCAACACTATTTCCCATCTAATTATGTTGAAGACCTGTCATCTGATAATTCTGCTGAGCTCGAAAGCCAGGTGAGGGTTAAGGTTTGTCTGCTATGTTTCCCTAGAAGATGCTAGCTACTAGAAGTGGAAGTCTGGTTTATAGAAGTACGATTCTGCATGCTGTGTTTGAGAGAACACAGAATAGAGAAATGAATGCATTCTCCACTATTCTCTGCTGCTGAATATTTTTGTCAGGACATCCCTCATAGAAAACTACTTAAGGAGACAGCTGATTTGGTGGGGTTTTAGGAGATTATAATGGTTTCCTGCTAATGAAAATCATACCAGTTTAGATTTTTCAGATAGTTTGGCTAAACAATAATGTGTCTGGAACTTTTAACTAGTTTGCCTGTATGATTACTGCCTTAATATTTGCAAATAAGAAAACTATGTGTCCAAACACGTCTTACTAGCCATTTCACGCTCCATTATTAAGTTTTTATGCATAACTAACCCTATACTGTTTGTCAACAGTGTCTAAAAATCTAGTCCAGAGTCTTGGACAAAGGTCTCTTCAACAAAAGAAAACAAAACTCCATAGTAAGCAGTTTTGACATTTTGGAGTTTTAAAAATAAAACGTTGAATTCTTTTGTTGTTATTAAGCACTTCCAATGATTTTTCAGGAGTCTCTGGAGGAAAACACATGTATTAGATTCCCACCCCCGCTCATTGCAGCCTTAAGCAGACTTGAAAAATGAGCAGTTGTGTCAAGCCAGAAGCTGCACTCCTCATTTTGACTACTCTCACTATAGAGATTCTCATGTGTTTCTCAAAATGAGAAATTATTGATATGGAAACAGGCTTTTAAACATTATAGTGGGCATGCTTTTGGTGAAACTGAGGTTAGATTTAATGGCATGTGTTCGTTATTTGTTAATGTCCTGTGCATATGCACTCAAGAGAAGATTTAGGGTCCGATTTAACTCATGTTTTTCAGATTATTGAGGACAACCCATTGGGCTCTCTGTGTCGTGGCATACTGGTACTCAATACGTACAACGTTGGTATGTATTTTCTGATGCTTATACGTGGACTCCTGAGCTTTCTGTGTTGAGTAGACTCTTTTATGTTTAGCAGGAAAGATTTAAAAACAAAAAAATAAAAACAACCTCAAACAAAACCCACACCTACTTGTATTAATTTAGCTAATAAAATTAATATGATGAAACTTTATGATACCATTGCAATAAATCAACAATGACAGCTTAGAAGAACTGTTGGATTTTAGTATAAATTTCTTGCTACTGTGTTGCCTAACAGTGAAAATGCCACAAGGGAAACACAAAAAGCCTTTTGTCTTCATTCTGGAACCTAAGAATCCAGAAGATCCATGTGTTGAGTTTGCAACTGATAAAGTAGAAGAACTCTTTGAATGGTACCAAAGTATCCGTGAAATCACTTGGAAAACTACAGAAGAGGTATTGATAAAAATCTATCAGTTGTTTTTTATAATATACTGCTATAAATTTACGATAGGATTTATCTTTAGCTGCCATACACTGCTAAACCTTGTTAACACATGGTCCTTCACTCTCTTGCATATTGCTGTTTGTCTCTTCATTTTATTGATGCTGTGAATCTTGTTCCCTAAACTCTTTTGGGAATGGTATGTAAATTAGCATTTTCTGTAAATTTATGTTAGCAGAAGTTTTTCAACAGAGTATTGTCTGTGTTGCACCCTGCACCTCATTGAAGTGTGCTTAGTAGTACAAAGTAGATACCATTACAATTTTACATCTGGTTACACTGGTTCAATCCTAGTGTTAAGCAGAAGAAACTCAGATATCAGACTCTTCTGTTCAGAGTTGTGAATCCACTAGTGAGTATTTGTGAGATCTGAGCTGCCTTTGCCTAAACTGTTCTTAATGCTGTTTACTAACTCTGCTTTCCAGTGAATGCAGTAGCACTGATAGGGAATTGTTTGGCTAATACTTTATTTCTAACTAATAGGCACATTCTGGATTTACCGGATCTTCAATAGTAGTATTTCCAAATCCTTGCCTAAAGATTAAAGGATTCTGCCTAAGTTTAGCTTCTACGTCCCTCCACGAGTACTGCCGCTTAAAAACATTCTTCAGAACTTGCTTTTCCTGTTCTGATGTATTAATTTACCTCCCTGTCATCTTTCATAGTATTTAAGAAGTCTTTCACATGACCAAAAAGCCTTTACAATGACTATGCTAAAGTATACTCTTTCCTTTGTTGCTTTTATTCACATTACATTGTTAAGTGAGTGATACAAGTGATGGAAAATGTGTTTCAGTATCATGTTGGATCATGCTGTTTATCTGTCATCTGGAGTGGTAATGCTCTGAGGGTCATCATAATCCTATTTATAGCAGGCAAGTTGGTGTCTCAAGCAGAGGACTGCAAATTCAGCAAGGGAAGAAGCAACAGGAGCTGCTGACCTGTTGTTGGGGGAGGAGAGATATGGTTCTTATGCCAAGCTTTCATTTAGAAATAAAAATGAGAAAAAGCAAAACATGACCTAGAAGAAGTGTCTCTAAATGGAATGTTTTTTGTGGTACATCAATGGCTCTTCAGGAGCTTGGCAGCTTTTTCTCCCTCTCTACAGTTAGAGAAGTATTAAACACTCTATGTTCAAAGATGCTTTAAAACTCAGTTCTGTCAATCAGGAGGCTTTTCTCATAGCGTGGCCTCTAGAAAGTTCACATGATACACTGCTGCACAGGGAGGGAAAAAAGATGAGGAAAGGCCCTTTTTTGCCAGTACAGTTAACAGGCTGAATTTTGGGGAATAAAAAAGCATAGTGAGTCAACACTATGCTACAATATGATACAGGTTTTTTATGAGTTCCTTTTTGGGCTGTGCCCATTATACACAAAAAGTAAAATTAAGCTTCACGTATCTTGTAATTTCTGTTTAATACTGACACTTGCCATGCTCCTAGGAATGGTTGTTCATTGCTAGCTCTCCTGCTTGGTTATCACTAGAGGGTTATGTCTAAAGATGAGCTCATGGCATCTAGAAGTGGTTCTTTGCTATGTGAAGCTCTGATTACTGTTGAGCAATGTCTGGGAAACTGTGGTGGATCACTACGTACAATGAGGTTTGTACAGCTTTTTCCCAAGGTTATTTCCAAGTCTGAATGCCATATTCCTCTTTGCTTTTCTTGGACTTCAACGTATAATCTCTGGTTCAGTGAAACATTCTGGAAACCCATAGCTCCCTAGCTCCGATTTTCATTCCTCTTTAGTTTGTCTTGTTGAGGGAATTCTTTTGGAAGAATTCCTAATTGCTGCTGCTTCATAACTTCTTGTACCAAAGCTAATCACTGTTCAGTAGGGGACTCTTCTAACATGTTTTATCCTGTAATTGCTTCTTATGTCTGAAAAGCCTCCATCCGAAATGTGTCCACTTAGGACAAGTCTTGCTGATTTCAGTAGTTCCCAATGTCTGGTTGCAGGGACTGTTTCTCAGCTTCCACAGAGCAGGTGCTTGCAAACATGAAAGTAGATAGTGGGTTTATCACTGATGACAACAACAAGATTGCACATGATTTTCCACACATAACATCGTTAGTTTGGTGCGCAAATAGAAAACTACAGGAATGATGCTCATAGGGTTTGAATTTAGCTGTTTGGGAGTTACTAACAAGACTTACGTCCTGCTCAGGATTTTAAATAAATAGAGACACTTCACTACCCTTTGCTTTTTTTTTGCTTACGTTTGCATTTATATGAAGTATAGAGTTGAGAATGTAACTAAAATTGAGTAGAGCCACATTAAAAGAAAAAAAAAATTGTTGCCAAGATTCTGAGTAGGGCTGATCAGGGAAGCACTGAAAAACTTGCTTAAAAAAAACCCCAAACAACACAACACTCCCTCCACCCCCCAGATGTACCCCCAACTAAAACCCAAAACCACTTGGTTAGCCTGTTCTCTGAATTGGGTCTTAAAGTACATCACATCTATGCAAGTGTCAAAAGTATCAGATAGGAATCTGGGCAACAAAGAATGCATCAACTTTGTCATTTCATTAGAGTATACCCTGGAGTTACTGTACCATAATACTCAGTGTATCTGTAATCTAAAACTTTTGTTACATTTTGCAGGAGAACAGGAGGAAATACTGGGAAAAGAATCAATTGATTGCTATTGAATTATCTGATCTGGTAATCTACTGCAAGCCAACAAGCAAAACCAAGGACAATTTAGGTATTTCCTTTAAATATTAGACCTCAATTTTACTCTTTCTACTATCTTTACAGATGTTAGTTGAAATTTTAGAACTGAAGATAAAATCTATCCTTTCTCTATGGGAAAACAAAGTTCTGCCTCACCCATACAGTTTTCAGTGGCACTTTGAAATTGTACACTAGGGAACTTGATGCTATTCAACCGTCACAAAAAAAACCGTCACAGATTTCTAACTAGTTAACTAGAGGCACCCTGTCATAGGTGTCTTTCATGGGGAAGCTCACTAGTTATGTGTCAATTGACTTTTTTTGAGATTAAAAACTCCAGCTGAATACTTGTGATTTGTTTGTAAAAACCTTCAAAATAGATTTTCTGTGCGTTATATAATTCTACTGTAAGAACCTCTTTGCCATTTATGTAAGCTATTGGAATGGTATAATGTTTCATAATATAAATGAGAACTGGGGTCCGTGTAAGTGCGGGTGTGGAATCTGACACTGAAATATGTACTACTTATTCCAGTTCTTTGTCATTGCTGCTGGAGAAGCCAGCAAATGCACCCTTTTTCTTTCAGTTTCTTTGCAAATGTTTTTAATAAGCTGTCAGTGTGGTTAAGACATTATAATTATAGTCATTGTTTGAGGCATTGGCTAACCCTGGCTCACCCTTTCTTCTCCCCATTTAAACCCAGGAAAAGATGTCTCATTTAAATGTATGTTATAGTGGTCAGAAGTACATTATTAGCAATGATGAGATGAGAACATGACTATAGTCTCTTCTCTGCCCTGCTGCAAAGCATGTGGCAAGCAGGCAATTTTAACTTTCAGACTTGATGCTCAACCAATTTGCCATGTCTGCATGAAAACTGTGCCAATTATTGCATTAAAGGACAAAGCAAAACAAAGTAAAACAAAGCGTTAGTAGAAATGCAGTATAAATGTCAACTTCTTTCTTCCTTTAGTAACCACTCTTTTTCCTCCCTACCCTGTGTAGAAAATCCTGATTTCAAAGAAATACGTTCTTTTGTGGAAACCAAGGCAGAGAGCATTGTTAAGCAAAAGCCAGTTGAGTTGTTGAAATACAACCTGAAGGGACTGACACGTGTCTATCCTAAAGGACAGAGGGTCGACTCATCCAACTACGACCCATTTCGTCTCTGGCTTTGTGGCTCCCAGATGGTGGCTCTTAACTTCCAAACTCCAGGTAATATTCTCTGTAAAAAAGGATCTAATCCACCTTCTATTTCACCGTAAAAATGAGCCCCTTTCTGGCCCCTCTGGCATTCTAGTCACTGTGGCTGTCCTATTTATTTGTACTTCCCAGCAAGAAGGGATTTGCAAGAACTAAAGTTTGATTTTGAATGTGTGGATCACCTGATAGAGCTGGTCCCCAAAAATCAGTCTCCAGAAGCCCTGTATCTGGGCCTAACTAGCCCCAAACTCTAAAGGGTTTATTTCACCTTGATCTCTTTGTGATGAGCAAGCAGAGATATTTACAGTAAGTTTCAGGTGGATGAACAGTTGTTCAGCCACAGGGAAGGCTGTACTCCACTTCCAACTTACCTTAGTCTTCCAACTTACCTTTCCAGCTCTTTCTGATAAAGTGGTGACCAGAAAGAATTATAGAGAGGAGCCATTAGTCTTGTACTTCCTTAGCTTTATTCAAATGGGGATCTTCTGTTATGACTGTTTAACTCTCTCCCTAGATAAATACATGCAATTGAACCATGCCTTGTTTTCACTTAATGGACGCACTGGCTATGTTCTGCAGCCAGAAAGCATGCGAAATGAAGACTATGACCCAATGCCAAATGACTCGAAGAGGAAATTGCAGATGATTATGACAGTGAGGGTAAATCTCTTTTGTAAATTATGTTTTTTACAAGTCATAAATATCTATAAAACTAAAAATAAAGCTATTATGTTTCATAGCAAGATCTGACAGATTGTCAAAATACTGTTTTTAAATGTCAGTGTGTTTGAGACTAAAACTAATTCCACTGGTTTCTGAAAAGAAATATATATCTTTACCATGCTAATGAAGCACATGCTGTAGGACTGAAAACACAATCCTGGGATAATTTTGTGTAATTTCTAATAAAAATTCCAAATGAACTAACTTGCATTTCCAATCTAATGACTCCTCAATAGAAGGGTCCTGTTGGAGATTGGTTAGCAGCAGACCAACTAGTTCAGAGATTTCCAATGTGGAAGAAAGATATTTATAATGAAATATAGAAAATAAGCAGAAAAAATAGTAAGCTGATCCCCCCCTTCATCATATTTAGTATACCATGACTTAAACAGAGTGTCATTCTCATTTTTCATGGAGAGATGGGTTTATTATTTGAAAATTATGCCATGTTGTCTTCTGGTGCCAAACAGGAATTGAGCTTGTTTCGGTTCTCAGTTGCTATACAGTAAGAGATGTCCTTTAAAAATATGTTTTCTGAGAAAGAAGAAATACATTAACTGCTTTTCACTACAGTTTAGAGAAGAGGTAAACAAGGGCTGTGAATGTACAGCAGGAATGTCTTAAAGTAGATACATAATAAAGACCAAGGAAAGATAACAAAACTTATGTTATAGGCCTGGTCTGGAACTGCAGACTGTGTGTAATGAATGTCAGCTACAGTATCTTACAATGAAAAGCATTGGGTTACCCAAACAATGGAATATATTATTATTGGTGGCACAGATAGTATGTTTAATACATGCAAACATATTCAAGAGAAGGAGTGTGTATTTTTGCATGTTCTGGATTTTTTTCCCCTCTATTTCTGTAGGCTACCTTCTGTACAGAAATAATGGTGCCAAGTTTCCTTTGGAGGTGGTTATAATTTACAGTTGCTTTTGCAGGTTTTAGGTGCTCGTCATCTCCCTAAACCTGGTAGAAGCATTGCTTGTCCCTTTGTAGAGGTAGAAATTTGTGGGGCTGAATATGATAACAACAAATTCAAGACAACGGTTGTGAGTGAGTATCTGCGGTTTTCTGTGTTGTAGTGATATGGTTATACTTCCAGTGCGCTTAAATAAAGTGAGTGGAGGATGACTGAATTTATGTTGTCTATAATTGGCCAGCAACCTACATAGGGAGGAATAAGTTAACTGTTGCTCTGGACTGAAGAGTCATACAATATTATTCTCTTGCTTGCCTCAGGGCCAGTTAATTTGAGAAACTTCAATGTGTATCAAATTTAAAAAAAAAAAAAAAAAGTACTGTTGCAGTTTGGAAAAAAAAAAAAGTTGGAATTCTGTTATGGTTTTGTCCATGCATAAGTTTGTGTATTTGCATATTTTAAAAAATTGCTGTCTTGAAAGTGCCTCAAACAGTGCTAGTCAGTTCCCAAAAGTCTGGCCCAAATGGGAAGTTACTACTGTGAGATCCAGACTGTGTTTATTTAAACTTGGGTTCTAAGACTGGCATCCCCTTGAGACAGCGTGGATATATAGGGCTGTAAAGTAGTATAATTTGCAATGCAACAGAAGTTTGATCAAAGCTCACTCCTGATCAGTTCTGGATAAGGGATGTGTGTTTGTGTGCGTGTGTGTTTGTACACGAGCTTCATTTAAGTGCACTGAAATGGGGCAATATCTCAGCCACTTAATATTTCATCATTTAATATTTCTGGATGCAGCAGTGTTCCTCTAGTCGCCAAGAAGCTTTGGTTCTAATTATCCAAACTACTGATAGCAGTGGAAAATAAACACAAAATCAGGAGCAGAATGTGCATTGTGGCTCTTCAGTACCTCAGAGAAGAGGATTATGATTTTAACTTTTTGTGGGAAGAGACCAAGACTTTAGAGAGCTAACTTCCTGGCTGTGTCACACATACCAAATTACTTGGTGTTCTATAAATGACTGTAAGAATTGGGCCATTGTACATTAGTCTTCCCAGTGCTTTTCATGCTTTCACTCTGATGTGGAGCATGAGGCTCATGAATATGAGCAATGAATTAGCTTTTTTTTACAAATCCATGTCCAAGGAGTTTTTATATGTTTAAATACAAGTAATAGCTTGTCTTCATGGATTTCCATCTCCGACAAGTTTCCTCCTATCTCCTCCCCCAAATAAACAAATACAAACCTTCTGAAGCAAGGTTACAACAGGAGACAGATGGTAAATAGAATTTTTGGGCCTTTGTATCCCCAGAAAATGTGCTGGGATACATACCCATATGTGAATGAAGTGAAATTATTGATTCATACTGCAAATGTTTCCTTTTCGTTACAGATGACAATGGGCTTAATCCAGTTTGGGCACCCTGTCCAGAGCAAGTGAAATTTGAGATTTATGATCCAAATCTAGCGTTTCTGCGCTTTGTTGTTTATGAGGAGGATATGTTCAGTGATCCCAATTTCTTAGCACATGCCACTTTTCCCATCAAAGGAATCAAATCGGGTAAGATCAGTGGGTATAACAAGGGGCTAAGTCAGAAAGATGCTGTTCAGCATTGTTGTATTGTGACTTTGCTCTTGTAGCAGCTACAGTGTGCCAAAGGACAAGTGCTCTTTTGATCTGAGTTCCTTTAATCCATTGTTTATTATGATACTGGGTGTCTAGCATATAAGAATTTAAAATAATCCTCTTGCCCTCTTGAAATTCCTTTTATTAAATTGAGATAGGAAAGCATTTTGTAGAATAATTTGCACTGTCTTTATCACATACTCCATTTCAGCAACAGGGTTATGTGCTCCGAGTAAAATCTGGGAAGACTCTTTTTCTGTTTTGGTGTCAGTGCATTTGTTTGTTAATTATCTTAGATGTGGACGTATGTAGAATAAGTTTTCTGCTTTCCTCTGCTTCTGGCTTTAGTTTTCAAAAGCATGTGAAATCATGTATTTTCTCAGTTTTTCCATTCTTGCCTTTTGCTTCCCTGTAATTGTCATAGCAAAGCCTGCTGTCAGCAGCAGAGCATTTGAGCAACGAAGAATCTGTTAACCCTCAGGACTGTATGCCCCATTTTTGTGATTGCAGATAACGCTTTGCCTTGACTCTAATTGTCCTTTGTATATGTTCCCACCCTCCCAGGTTTTAGATCCATTCCTCTCAAGAACGGCTATAGTGAAGATATAGAGCTGGCCTCACTTCTGGTTCACTGTGAAATGCAACAAGTTCTGGTGAGAACCACTGGGATTTTTGTGCACTTAGAGTGTATATTATCAGTTCTTTGTGGAAACCAGGAAATGAGGATTTAGTTTTCCGTTCTGTGTCTGATGTGCTATTGTCAGGTATTTCTTCTGCAGGTACTGGGGAAGACCAATAACGCAAATTGAGTTACTGTCCCTTTGGGTGTACAGATTATGTAGTTCTTAAAAGAAATAATGCACTAACAAAGCCTCATCACCTCCACTAGTTTTTGCTGTAACAGCATGGTCATTGTCTTCCCCTGTTAACTGACTGGTGCCATGCAAAGCTAGCTAAATTCAGCTTTGACTTCGTAGAATAATCTTTTTTTAAAGGTCCTACATAAAAAAAAATCACTTTAGGAAGATACGATAGTAATTTCTCCCAGTATTTCATTAAAATAAACAACTCATCAGGTGGAAGACATATTGTGGTTCCTACAGAAGTGTTAATCTGCTTCTTTTAAGCCTCTCTAAAACACCTAATTGAAATACTAGTATTTTTAGACATACAGGGGAAAAAATAATGATGCATCCTTGCTCATGAAGGCAGGCATTAAAGTCGCTGATCTGTGAACAGCATTTATTGGTGTTCCAAAGGTGCTGCTATCTATGTTGATTTGAAGCAGGATTATTCTCAGACTCTTTCTATCTCAATATTGTTTTATGTAATTTAAATACACTAGCGTAGAGGCCATGTGATGAAAGTTTAAAGATGCTTCTGGGAAGTGGGTATTTCAGGGTGCTTTCCAGTACCCTTCAGATTCAGAGGAAAAAATAAGTCCCACTTTTTATTTGTAGTCTTTTACAACCATTCAGGCTTACGCTGCAGTTGACACCAGTGTACATTATTTTTCCTGATTAAAACACCAACTTCTGCTAACTGTAAGTCATTATGTCTCTGGAGTGATTTGTGCCTGCAGTTGCATACACTGAGATGGAAATTATTGAATTCAGTCACATGCTTCTTCACAAAGGAGTGGCAGCCTTTTTCAAACATCCTTTGTCAAAGTTTTTACAAAGCCACCTTATAACACATGATGTAAAAAGACTGTGTAACGACAGTGTTTGGCAGCCATGGTAGGTTCCTTCTGTTGGCTAGCAAAGAGTCATGAGAGCAGGAGAGGGCTAGAAGCTGAGACAGTGTGTGTGTAAACAAGAGAGACCTATTTCCTTTGAAGATAACGTTTAAAATGTTCCTATTTCATGGACACAAGTCTGATAGAGGAGGCCTGATAAACTGCTATTTTTTGGCTTGCTGCCTTTGAGAAAACTGGCAGCAACTCACCGTTGCCTAATATGTTGAGCATGGACATCACTTGTAGATATATTGCAAATTCCTCCTGCTGTGGTTTCTCTTCAGAAATTCAGATCATTATTTGCCTGGGGCAGGAGTAGCTCTTAAAGTGTTGTTCATAGCAGCAGTATGTCTCCCAATCTGTCAGCACCGAGTCCTTTGAGAGTAGCACATTTCACACTCTTGAACCCCCTTCTGCTTGTTAAGCCAAATGAAGATGCAGCACAGTTCTGTATTTTTTACAGTGTCTGATGTCTGGGTGGTAATGCAGTGGCAGGAGAACTTTCAAAAATTTTCCCTTTTGTTTGGCAGTCTGCAACAAACCAAGACTTGCCATAGTTAATCAACTTCTAGAACTTTTGCCAGATCATTCAAGAAGCATCAGAAAAGATCAAGGCACTCTCCATCTGTTCTTCTACCCTTTTTTTTTTTTTAAATGATGACCCTCCATAAAATGATATAATTTAATAACAGGCCTGTTTATATACAGAGCCCATCTGCATACTCTTGGAGATTAAATACAAAATTATAAAGGGGAATTACAGATGGCTGTGGAATTTCTCAGGAATAGAGAAGCAAGAATATTGTAGACGTAAGCATGCGCATTTGTGAATTATTATGTGGGGCCCTATACAGTTTCTGTTGAAGTTAACTGGTTTTCTTGGTATTGTAGAAATTGTACTATACTGAGGTTGTTGTTACATTTAGAAGCATGTCTTATTTACTTAAAAGTTGATTTACTTGCTTCAGAAAGTGTGTGTATCTCTTCAGCATTTTCTCATTACAATCAGCCTTGATGGTGTATGTGTTTTTAACATAAAGATTGAAGTGGACATTCTTAAATGGGGTTTTAAAGTCTAGCTTTGTAGATACATTTATTTACCAGAACAAATAGTAGTACATATGCATCTTGATGATTACACCTGCAAATTGGTAATTGGCAATCTGCTTTTCCCTTTGCAATATGGGAATACAAAGTTTCCTTCCCCTTTAAAAAAAAAAAAAAATTACTTTTTAAAATCTTAATCTGTAGCATAGCACTGAGGCTGTTTCAGTTGCTTCAACCCATACCTGAGTAGGAATGTGTTTTGGGGGGAAAAAGAAGGTCTAGGAAAGGATCTTGTTGCCCTTATTGAAACCCCTTGGGTATGTTGCTAACCTATCAATTTTCCTAGATCTGGACTGAGTGCAGAAAGAGGCATTCTTATTAGTATGCCGCCTCTGAAAATGTTTGGATTTATTACATTTATTGATTGCATGTCATTTCTTGTAGGATGAGTATCTTGTTTTGCTGCTGATGTGAAAATTAAGACTTCAGTCCTGCCAGTACTATTCCCCACTAGTAACTCTATAAAGGAGACAGCTTTTGCATCCAGAGTTTTGAAGTATTAAAATAATTTGAAGTCATAAAGGGAATCATGATGATTACTTTATGCTTGTGGAATATTTTGAGACCTACTGTGGGCCGCATACAACAACAGAAACTCAGGCTGCTGCAAGTTATTCTTCAAATACTTAAGTCAGTTCCTCTGCAAGTATTGAACTGCCATAGCTACATAGAAACACAGGATCTGTCCTTCTTTCTTGATTATCTGGGTACTTGCTGCTATTAGGGGTCCTATTTACTAGTCAGTAGTTCGACCTTTAGTCTAGATTTCAATAGGAAAGGGCCAGGATTGGTAGTGTGTCGCATAATACACAAATATGATGGAAGAGTCAAAAATCAAACTTTCTAAAAAGTATTTTTAAAACTGTTATAATCTGATAACATATCATGATACACCACTTGCTGGCCTTTCCACAATAGATTGACATGCTTTATTAGGGAAAAATATTCCAATAGAAGTGTTTAGATACACACATTTCATGACTTGTGCTGGAATGTCCCTGATGCCCCCATTAGAGGGTATGGCTGGTCATACTGTGGGGCTGACTTTTTCAGTGCTTTCTTAGTTAGTTTGTTTCTGTAAACATTCCAGAAACATCTTATAAAACTAATTTTATAAAACATTCTATAAAGCTAATGGAATGTGTTTAGGAAAACAAAATAATCCCCCAAACCATGTCGATTCTGTGTCATTTTGGGTATGTGTCTTACAAGTTATGTTGATTTCCAATATTCTTCTGAAGGAAAGTGAAGAAGAGCTTTATTCGTCATGTCGGCAACTTCGGAAGCGCCAGGAGGAGCTTAATAACCAGCTGTTCCTTTATGACACCCATATGAATTTAAGGAATCCTAACAGAGATGCTATATTAAAAGAATTCAGTGTGAATGAGCGCAAACTACAGATATATCAAGAGACATGCAACCGCAGGTGGGTTGATAATCATTCTCCTTTCCAAGGCAGCTCTATCTAGACATGATTTATGGTAAGGAAATCTCAGATTTATCAAACGAGCATCTAAAGAGTGGCAAGGGTAGAATGACCATATCTGAAGGAAGGAAGGGCTGCAGTGAAGCAAGGCTGGGCTGCAAGCCACTAGAGGCCAGCAGATGCTGTGAAATACCTGCTCAGTAAAAGCTGTTTCAGTGATCACAGTGAAACACGTAATCCTGTGAGTTTATATTCCTCTCTTCTCCTGCTTTCCAGGAGGAAAGCCTGGAAGTATATACAGCCAAATAAATAAACTGCCTCACTCCTTCTACACTATCAAAGTTATATCCCTGGAAATGCTGTTAGTATATTAGATATGTGGGAACAGAAGATGCTTCCAGATACACAAACCACAAAAGACAAAAACAGTATTGAGTTGTACAGCATAGAATTGTCAGTTAAGTGTCAGTACATTATCCAAAGCTTAGGGGAAGGATCTTTCTCCTTTGCTGCCACCTTTGGGCCTGGGTGTGAGGGAGACAGACAGAGGCTTCATGTACCAGGAGGAAGTCTTGAGTAGATCTCAAGACGGGATGGGAGGAAGACTTTTCTTTAAATATTTTTACCCTTTTTTATGTGTGCTGAACAGCTGCATGAATCACTGGTTTACTCCCATTTATTGAGGAAAAAAAATTGCAATGCTTGTTGCTGATACATTACTCGCTGTTTGTATCTAAGTAAATTGAACTTGGTAGACTGTTTTCCTCTGAGAAATTCCTAGTAGACTTGACTTTTTCCTTTTCTTTCCCCTTAAGATTAAAGGAGAAAAAAGTCAGTAACAGCAAATTCTACTCTTAAAGCAATCGTTCTTTGATGTGTGCTTTATGGAGCGATTGAGGAAGAGAGATTAATTTATCCTGGCCATCCTACTCAATGACGGTCTCATCAGACTGAATGACTGGAAGAAGAGGAGGAGGCATAAAGATGGGTTTCCTTAACAACTTCTTGTTATAAGAAAAACTGTTTTAATTCCTAATAATTTATATTCTGTACAAAGCATACCCTCTGTGCAGGCCAGACCTTCTGTGTATTCAAGATTTTTAAAATTTGAGGGCATGTAGTTGGATAGACCTCACTTCTCATTATCAATACCTGAAGTACAAGTATGAATCATCTACTACATTTGTGTACGCAGGCTATAGATAAGACATTCATAACAATTTGCATGCATGGAATCACACCACTTTAACAACCTGGCTCCTTAAGATTAACTGGTAGTGAGTTTTTAATTTATTAAATGCTGTAAAAGCACTTCTACACCAGCATTGTCATGTCATGTATGTTACAGTGCCCAAGGCTGCAGACTGTACTTCTGATACTGTATAAAATATTTTGAGCAGCCCATAGCTTATACTGTATTGTCTCTTGTTAAAAGTTTTCTGTTACATTTTTGAGAACTAGATAATATGTTAATTTTGTTGAAACCAAATATCCTCTGCAACTGTAGTTGTGTTTTTCCTGTTGAACTCTTTGTAAAGGTTTAAGAAAGGAACAATGTGTGAACCTGTATTCATAGCCCCTGTGAACCTATGTTCACAACCTTAAGGCACTGGAAGGAAAAGTTTTAAGATACGCAGTAGGAAATATCTGTTTGTTTGCAGAAAGGAAGGGTATTTCAAATTCTGAAAAGCATTTACTTTGGTATAGTATAATTTTGCAAATCCTTTCAGCTGCTACTGTGCTTAGGAATGAATTTTTTAATGAACTGTCCATTTTTAATCTTGCAATCCTACTTAGACGATAGCATCAAATGATAGTGTTCTGTAAATGTACACTGTTTTCCCAAAATGTATCTAATCCAAGAATGACAGTATGCACAAATATAGAGGTACATCATTCTTATGGCTTTAATCAAATGAAGAACATGGAGCTACAGATGAGAAACCTTGTTAGATTAGAAATTGTGTTTTCCTGCTAGAGCAGAACCAAAGTCCTTTGATGGCATATTTAGCACCAGTTGTCATAATTTGTGTATGTGTTGGTTCTTTGTGCTAGCACTATATTATTACTATCAAATTTCTAGTTGCTTTATCTCTACATGGGTGGAGTTTTGCTATCTGTATGCTTGACTTTAACTTTCAAACGCGTGCAGAGGAGTGAAGTTTTTTTAAGTGACTGCCTGAGGCATAAAATGCTGCATACATAGGGCTGTATTTCTGATCACAGAAAACTTGCATGGATTTGGGATTCATGGCCTGATGAAGCTGCCTCAGCAATTTTCAGTTTCTTTTGCTCCCCACGCTATGACTTCTGTTGTTTCAAGAGGCACTTAATTGATGCCATTGTGCATTCACAGATGATGGTTTGAGGAACCCCCTTGAGGTTTTAGTTATTCTGTAAAGACACTCTTGTCTCAAAGTGCTATAATAGTGTGTCCCATAATGGGGTGGCTTCTGTAAATTTTTTATTATAAAGAAATTAATTACTAATCACCCAACTGAAAAAGAGAAGAGGGCAAAGTTAAAGGCAATTCTCTGCTTTCCCTCCTCCTGCCTGAAATCTCTTCAGTATCCAGTTGTGATTGACCTGTTCAAGGATTAAAGATGGGTGCAAACCCCCTGCAAACAAAGAAAAAATCACATCAGCTGTGGATTTGGGAGGTGGAACTGTAATCTAGACTGCTGTATAAGGCTGGGCTTATCTGCAGTATCCAGGTGTAATGGGATGATCCAGTTGCTGTTCCTCGAGGTGGGGGACCTTTGGTGTGCATGCATTTTGTAGCATGTTCCAGGACGTGGTTAGTTTGTCATATGATCAGTCTCTGTGCCATATATTTCATTCAACAGCTTCCATGATTCCTATTTAATGTTGTGAGAACACTCTGTTGTCAGTGTTGATCAGACAAGGTGGCCCAAAGCCTTGTCTGGAAGGTCCTGAGGTTGTTGGTACAGGTGGGGCAGGATTTATAGGCAGCTGAGTACCAGCTAGGTTCGGACTGATAACAAAAAATAAGAGACTACAAGATGCTAGGGCTTAGGGAGATCAAACCCTAGAGCTCGAGGCTGTTGCTGTGGTGTGTGGTTTGGGGTTTTTTTTCGGTTTTGTTTTTTTTTTTTTTTTTTCAACTTCAGTTCCAGAGCAGACATAACCAAATTGTCCATTTGTCCTGGCTTCTTTTGTTGGTATGTATATTCCTGATGGAGGATGGCCATTGTGTGATGAACACAGGAGTTCCTTGTGCTGCTGCTGTGCAAATAGCACATTTTATAGTCCTTTGAAAAGTCCTGTGCACATTCTCCACACGTACATGATGTCAAAAGAGGCACTCCCTCACTATTTATGAAAATACATTTCATTTTACAGTAAGACTTCTTCCCAGAGTATAATGTTACACTGTATTCAGAAGGAAAATACTGCATTGGTTGTTTTGTTGACTTGCAAGTGATGGGCAAGGCTATGTACTAACTTCTCTTGTTTCTTGCATTCTCTGTTTTAACTCCAAAATTTCATCTCTCAATTCTTTGTCAGGGCAGACTCTGTAGCAACTTTTTCACAGTTGCAACTGTTTTAATATGAAAGTAGGTTTGAATGTGTGTGCTAATTTTATAATCTAGGAGGAAAAACATTTATAATTTTTTCTGAAGTTAATATCTGTTACATTTTTATATTCTTAAACTGTTTTAAATCCTTAAAATAACTTATTTTTAATAAAAAATTTTTGATATCTCAGCAGTGATGTGAATGATGCCAGATGCTTTTTTGATTAAGCATTGCTCATTGAATTTCACGAATTTTGCCAGTCATTTCAGGCAGTGTGAGTGAGTTCTTATTGAAAAGTGGTCTGCTGGTGTGTTATGGTGTGTTCTGCTAGAGGTTGGAGGAAGGGCATTTCTGTGTTTTTAAGATGAACTGACTTATTGATTGTTTCCATAGACATGGTTATTGTTGCAATTCATCTGGCTGCAAACAGGGCAGAAGGAAAAGGTCAAAGATCATGTTTAACTTGCAACTCCTAACCAACCTTTTTCAGTGACAGGTAGATACAAACTTCAGCCCTAGCGAGCATCAGATTTGTATCAACGCAAACAATAAAGTCTGAACAAGGCAAAGATGAAGTTTGTAGTAATTTCGAAGAACAGTAATCTTGATGTTCACCATAAAATTGCATCATTAGATGAGCCAAAGGGTCTTTATCACCTTTGAATTTGTGAGTATTGGTATGCATGAGTTCTGAAGTCCAAAAAATGGCTTCATTCAGGTGTTTTGTTGCCTATATTCTCATTTTTTTCCACCCCAATGCATCTATAAGTTTCTCTGTTGGAAACACCTTTTTTGGTTTTGCAGTTCTCAAACTAACCTTCTAGATGGTGAGATGGCATTAGCTATGTACTGGGGATTATCTTTGAATTCTCCAAACTAGTTGTAAAAATCTGAATGCGGCATGGAAACTGAAGTACAGTTGTTGAATTCTGCTGTAGTCCCGTGTCAGCATTTCTGAGTGCAGTCCAGCTAGCTGACTTTGTTTCAGACTGAAATTCCATTTTTATATCATTAGAAACAGAAGTTAAATACAATGAAAATTAACCTCAGAATCAGTTGGGAGCCAAATTTATCTTCTGATCCATAACAGTATTTATAAACATGCACAGCTATTAGTTTTAAAAGAATTTAAAGTGGAGTTTCATTCATTGCTAGTCTACATTCTTAGCTGTTGCTCCAGCAAAACAGGGAATCATGGGCTTGACTAAAATAAAGCAGAAGTAGTTCCCTTAACACTTGTGTACTCCTGAATTGCAATTTAATCCCCAGATCTTTTACAATACGTGTAAATTATCAGTGTTCAGGACACTTTTCTCTGAAGATCACATCATAAATTATTAAATATGCCACTATATTGTTGAAAGTATGTGGAAATTAGTAATAAATAGAAATGAAGGCAAATTTTGGTTGGGTCTCTTAGGAGAAGGCACTATAAAAATCTGGTCTACTTTAAGGATGATTGACATTTAAACTTCTAAAATAAATCTATTTAAATATACATTAGAAGTATAAGTTGTTCATGGATATCTGGCAAAGCTTCACCTTGACATGCTGTGTATGTGAGATTAAGTAGCTGACCAAAGATTCTTAAACTATTCACTTAAAACATCAGCATCATTCTTTATAGTGAGGCACCTATCAATTGTTAAATAATTTTGATGACTAGGAAAAATAGAAGCTGTGCTATATTTTCAGTTCTGCTTTTTCAGTTTTTAGATGCATTTCTGGTAATTGACTTTCACGAAAACAGGTAATAGATTAAAATTTGGAAACAGACACAACACTTGAATTAATTACCTTAATTTACTCAGCTATTCATGCAAGAGTAGGAATAACAAATAAAAAACAGGAAGAAGGAGAGAGAATTCTCATTGTAAAATACTTAAAATAGAGCAGCTGTGACTGGCTTTATAGATATGTAATTTTCAAGCAATTTTAAAGTATCTCCTTAAGCCACAGATTTCCTGTCCTCATTTTGGAAAGAGGAAAAGTATCCTTCACCTCTTCTGTAGCCAGGACTTTGCTTTTTTTTACTAGATGTAGCTGAATGACAGGGAATTAATGAATATACCACTACACTGTTGATGAGGTCTGGGGTAGCCATTGCCAAGCCGCTGCTTATTTCTTCTAACAAGTACCTGATTTAGTACCTTGTGCTCAAGCAGAAGTTATGGGCCGTTAGGACAAAATAATGCCTCCTATTCTGTTATCAGTGAAAAGTGCTGTCCTTGACTCCAGACAAATGAAAAGGGTCATGTGCTGAGCTCAGCTTCTGCAGGAGTTCTGGTATTCGTGGGGGTTTTCTTTGTCTTCTCAGGAGCTTCCTCTTATGTTGTACCTAAAAAGCTATCCAGGGCTTCAACCTCAGCCAGCATTAACTGCGTGGAATTAGGGTTCATGAGTTTAGGACCTTTTCATAGATTTTTTTCCACCAACCCCCACCACTGACATAATTATGAATGCCAGTAGCTGAGTTTTGCTAATAAAAAAATCACAAATAGCAGAAGTTCCTCTGGGGCACAGGAGTTACGTTCCGTATCTTAAAAAGATCTTTTTACAAGACTTAGCTTGAAATACTGATACTATGGTTCTGTGCAACAAACTTGTGCAATTTCTTGTACATTTTGGTTTTGTCTGTTGCTCCTGCTGGCATTACAATGTCTTAATCTATTTCTGATAACATTGTGTCAAAATCAGAGAACTTAAACGGGGAAAATAACCCAGTGGTTTTCACTTGAAAAAACAGGGCCTCTTGGAAAGAGAACAGCCGTCCAATGCTGTCATGAGGTCATGACTGTGTTTTTTCTGTTTTATTAAAAAGAAGGTTTCCTCTTTCTGCAGACTATGATGATGTATATTAACTGGAAAGTGGCCCTTCTGCCATCAGCACTCTGCTGGAGGCACATAAGCTCTTTATAAAGGAGTGCAACACTCCTGCTACACAAACACTGCTGCCCCAGGCCCCCTCAATTTATTTGCTATTATAGGGAAAAAAAAAAGTTGAGTCCTCTCTTGAGCTGTCCCTCAACCTCAGTATTAAATTTAGTTTCTTTCATGGTGTACACACTGGTACGGGAATGAAGGAGGAGGAAAGTTAGATTTCAAACAAAACAAAACATGTAGTTATCAATAGTGATTTTTTTTTTTTTTTAAAAGGTAAACTTCTCAGGAAAAGAACTCAGCATTCAAAAAATAATGCTGTCTTTAGTCATTGTTAACTACAAAAATATCCCTCTTCTAGACATGGGTGGCAGTGGACCGTTAGCTTAGTTTTTCTATTTAGGCACTTTTGTTTTCTGAGAATCCTTTAACAATGCAGTAGAACTACTGTCTCTTCTTCTTTACTTCCCCACTTAAATCGCAGTAGAGTTTGAGAACTGAAGTAACTGGAACTTACACAAAATTGATTTAAGAAAGATCAGTGTAGTTTCAGCTATTAAAATGGAAAGACTAAAGTTTAAAGAGAAGTGTGACCTTCTTGGACTGTCTTTTTATCAAGAAGTACTGAAACTGTAATGCTGATGGGTTGAGGGGAAAACACCTTTGTGATGTAACGTTTTTATGTGAAGTTTCTCAGTATCTCCTCCTATATTAAACTGACAGAGATAAGGGAGTTGCCAGAGACAGCAGTGACCTGTACTTAACAAGGTCTTATTTTCTATTCTTAAAACTCCACAGAATTATGAGTTTCATTGTATCAAGTGTTTATCATCCTACTACAAAGGTGAAGTTGTATTCAAATGGTGTCAGGTGTTAAAGAAATCTTATTAAAGGCTAAAAATGTTTTATAAACAGTGGAACATGAATGTAATCACTTACCAAATGTCTTTGATGGATTATTTGTTTAACCATTCAATAATGCTGGGAAAAATCATAGGTCTTATTTATGAATGCACTTTAGCTAGCTCATTAATTTTAAATAGGCATATTTTACTGTTAGAAAAATCTACAAATCTGTGCTGCTTCAAGCACTTTGCTATAACTTAGCTTAACCATTGTGCATTTTCCAGAAATGTCACTAGATATCACAGAGTTAACTCAGAAAAGCATACCAGAATGTATTCATTAAAAAAAACAAACAAACAAACAAACAAACAAAAAAACCCCATTTATTTATTGTCTAGCAGTTTATCAGTTAATCCTGGTTAGGCATATATACATCCAAGCTGGAAAGTAGAATTTGGTTTTGGAATCCAAGAATCCAAAGTGATACAAGAATAAGTTTATTCTGCTCTGGATCATGTAGCACAAACTCTTTAGGAATAAAGGGCAGGGATCAAGAGTATAATCCCATCAGGGAGGAAGAAGGGTCAGTCTAAGAACATTTGTTCCATTCACTGTAGTGTGCTGTTGTACCTGAAAATAAAATGCTGTTTGCAGTAATATTGAGCTTCATCTTGTTAGTGATCTGATCAATTTTACTTTGAAGAGGAACTATGTATAGAAATTACACCTTTTTACTCAGAAGTTCTGTTCCTTGGGGATAAAACTGTTAAAGATATTTACCTGAATGACACAAATGTGTATTTTCTTGTTTGTTTTTTTTTTTTAATTACCTGTTTGTCAAAACCAAGAGCACTCAGAGGACATAACTACATTCTGTCCTGCATACTCAGCATTTCATCTTTCAGAGTGAAAATGAAACTGCAGATGGAAACCATGAGACCATCACAGCAATCAGCAGCAAGAGCAATCCTCCATCCCTAACAAGATGCATAATGGTATACTTTCTCGGCTTTGGTCCACATCCCTGAGATCTAAACCACTCAACCACTTCATTCAGGCTATATTGCTGAGGCTCATACCCCAGCTCCTTTCTGGCCTTCTCCATACTAAAATAATGCGTGACACCAGTTTTGTAAACCTCTGTGCGAGTGAGGAGAGGCTGAAAATTATAAATGTGACCTACAAGAAAATGAACTACTTCAGTAAGAAATGCAAAAAAATAGACAAGGGAGAGAGGAAGACGACAGGTTGGGAACTTGTAACCCAAACCTTCCACTAATGGTCGGAAAAATTCAAAGTTATTTACAGGCCTGCCATCTGAAATAAAATAGGCTTGGCCTGCAGCTATGTGCTTTTTGTTGGCTTTGAGGGCCTCAGAGGCAAGGATATGAGCCTGAACTAGATTGTCTACATGTACAAATTCTACTAAACTAAGAGGATCTCCATATACAAATTTAAACAGTCCCCTTTCAATGTAACTAACTATTCTTGGAAGATGTCTTTGTTCTCCAGGCCCATAGATGCCTGCTGGCCGGAGAGCACAAGTCCTTAATACACCTTTCCCATTTCCAAGCTCAGCACCATTTGCCTCCAGCACCTTCATTTCAGCTAAAGATTTGGTCCGCGAGTAGTGATCTGGATGAAGGTGAAGAGGTAGGTAAGGCAGCGATTCGTCCCCATTTTCTATAATCTGGCCTCCAAATATCACATTATATGTACTTGTATAAACCAGACTCGACACTCCTGTGCTCTTGCAGGCTTGGATGACATTTTCTGTTCCTTTCACATTAACATCTTCTATAAGTTTTTGGTTCAGCTGCTCCCTGCCAGACATTCCATAGGAAGCAATATGGAATACGCAGATTACATCTCTAAGAGCCTCTTCCAATTCAGACAGGCAACAGACATCCCCTTGCGTGAATTTTATTCCCTCTGGCACAGTTTGAAGTGGCTTTGCGACATCAAAGAGAATCACATCAACTCCCTTTTGGTGTATGGCACAACCTAAACTAAAACATGAGAGAAACTGTATATTAGTATACTTAGCATAATGATGCATGAAACATTTCACCTAGAGGTAAGAGAAGACAATTAACTATTTTAATACTGGTTTTTTTTTTTTTTCCTTTTTTTTTCCTGACGGGAGTTTTTAAAATATTCAGCCACCTACTACGGGGAAGATTCAACTGTGATACTTTAGGTACTGAACTAATTTCTCACGCTCCATCAATACTTTGGAGAGGGAAAAAAAAAAAAAAAAAAGGAAAAAAGAGGCAGAACTGCTGTAAAAGAAAATTCAGAACAGAAATAACTGAAGTGCTTTCAGCAGCCTTTTGGAAGAACCCAGCTACTTCTCTGCATCTGTCCCCTACAGATCAGCAATAGCAAACCTTTCGCATGTAAACCTGTAGCCAAATATTAAAAAAAAAAAAAAAATCTTACTAGTTTTATTTATTCCAATTCTGTCAGCACAATAGGTTGGTCTTCTCTGTTGTGTTTGAAATTTATGGAGAAGAGGAATGAGCGAGATGCTTCTGAGCTGGTATGAGTACTTTGCCACATGTCTACATTTTACTCCCAAATCACAGGCATAAACACAGGTGTTGACATAAATCTGGTATTCCTCTCCTCCTTTCCTACAACTGTTGTATTTCTGTAGCGCTTAAAGTGGGAGACAGAGGAGGAAAAAGCCAAGCAGAAGTCAGAATGGTATCTAAGATTGCCCCACCCCACCCTTGAAATTTATGACTAATCTCTCTCACCTATGTAAGCACTTATAACTCTGAAGGTACTCTAGAAGATAGTTTACGGCTCAAAATGGGATTTTTACTTTACATGGCCTGCAGAGCCATCTACAATAAGGGGAGATGGATTTCACTGAAATACGTACCTTATTAACAACTCTAATCCTAAAACATCACTGTCCATAAAAATAAATATATTCTTGAGAGTAGAGAGCAGCTGGAGTATTTAATCTATACAGCTAAGCATGGGTGTAACTATTTGCACGCTATGGCCTACTGGCAAAAGAAACATCTGCGTACAAGTGTAGGCTTCCTCTTCAGAGTAGGCTGAAAGACGATGATCTAAATCCCCATTACAAAGGTGACCAGGCAGGTATATGCCTGCAAGTCAGTTGATGCTTGACATTTGGAAACAGAGTAACGTATTTACTTAAAACATGTCAAAACTGAGTACATGTTTGTTTAAAAATGAGGTCCAAGATGAATCAGATGAGATGAACTGGATCAGGCATCTCGGGCCCACAGTTTTCCCTTTTACAGATGGATTTTGTTGCCTCACCAGCAGCAATCTTTTACATTCATTCTTGTATGTAATAACTATTTAATGCACTAACCGGAAGCCAAAATAACCACCTCCTCCAGTAATGAGGATTCTTTCCTTGGCAGTATTTTCTGGTTCCATTCTCTTTCCTTTGGCACTATTTAAGGAAATTGACCTATAAAACACATTGTAAATATATGCATTAAAATCAATCTGAATTTTAATGTCACTACACATTCAGTTATTCAGAGGTCTATTTCATGTTTTAATTGAAGCCCTTCATTTCACCATCTGCTAGGCGAGGCAGAAATACATTCCGCCCTGGTATTCCTCAAAAGAGGGAGAAAAGATGACTGCTGTGAAAAAAGCAAATACGTATCTGCCGTTAATGAAGAGTTAGTTAAGTCTTCAACTTCCCTCCCCGGGCCTTGCTCTGCGGCTATTCCGTGTACACCGACTGGAGGCGGAGCAGTACGGGCGGAATCGGGCCCCCTCAGCTCAGCAACCCCGCACGGGGCACGGCCCAGGGCCGCCGGGCCCCCTCTGAGAGATGACCCGCAGGGAGCGCAGAGCCGCGCCGAGGAGCCCCCGCGGGCGGGAAGAGGGCTCGGGGGAGCTGCGGACGCGAGGCTCGGCGGCTCCCGCCCGTACCTGCTCTGCCGGCCGCCGCCACCGCCGTCTCGGAGCGCCGCGCTGCCGCTGAGGCTGGGCCTCTCTGGAAATGGAGTTTCGCGGGGGCGGTGGGTGGGTGCCGAGCCACAAGATGGCGGCGGGGCGGTTTGGGCGGGAAGCGTGGGGAGGGCGGTCTGGCGAGAAGTTACTGGGCAGATGTTGAATTTTTGGCCCGGTGGCCGTCGGTTATTTGGAGTTTGTTGTGTTGTGTCAGTTTGTGTGCCCGGAAGATGCTGCTTTTCCCTTTCCCTTCCCCAGCGACGCTCGACCAGAGCTTGGCTCACAGCGTGAGGCACTTTAAAATGGTGAATCTGCTGTTGTCTTTGAAATCGGAGCCCTTTCCAGCTGTGTCACATCCTGATGTTTGTACTTTTCCCTCAGTGTGTGCCTGCAAGTATCAGCCCAGGGGCGTGAGGCTCTGCAGAGATCTGGGATGTTTGAGAGAGGGTCCTTGTGGCTAGAGCCCTTTAGTCTGGGGTGTTTTGGGGTGGACAGGGGAGTTTCTGGCCTCGCTGCTGAACACGCTGGTATGAAGATACCGCAGCCACCTTCGAATAACCCACCGTGTCCAGGAGAGCTGTGCCTTCGCAGCGTCTCGGGGCCATGAACGTGGCTGTCCCGCATCCTGGAGCATCCGTGCAAGCCTGTACCACGTAACACGCAAACAGAAGTCTGCTGCGCCTCGTGCAGAGGCTGAAATGTTTTTGGCAGTGGGAAAACAACCCACAGTGCTGACTGACTGCAGCAGAATTGCTCCCGAGTTAAGCATCAGCAATCCACTGCAAGCTGTCTGCGAGAGAGAGCCATAACAGGAAAACAACGAAGAATTGCACTATCAAAGTCTGTTTTGTGGTATTTTCCCTTTTTCTTCTGCAGAAGTGTGAGCCAATTGGGGAATGTTAGAAAGAACTCAAAAAGTGGATTCAGTGCAAAACTACTTAAAACACACAAGTTTCTGTTTTGCAAAACCTTAACAGAAGTAGATGCAGTATGCTGTGTTTTTATTTTGATTGATGGCTGACAAGAATTAAAACTAAGCAGATTCTAAAAAGAATTCTGTGAGCATTAAAGAATTTTTTTTTAGCAATGATTTCTTGCTGGTGAACCTCTGTGACTCTTAAAAAGCAATTTCAAGTGTTGAGCTTGTGCTGTACAACCTGACTATGCAGAGCTGCTGCATTTATGTAGATGTGCGGAGTGTCTGGTTTGGAGGGCATGCTTCAATCATAGATGATTTCCCTGTCTGCTGTCTGTATGGGCAGAAGAGTGGGTTTGAGGCGGCCTTGAAGCGTCCCTTAAAATGCCATGCAGACTTATGATCAATGGTGTGTTCACAGAGGTATGAGAATTCTAGTTCAGAACCAGAAAAATCACTTATGTATTCCTAAATACTAAATATAAGAATTCTGTAGTGCTGCATATACCTTCTGGATTTATGCATAATACCTCAATCTACTTGATGAAGATTTTTAGAAAACTTTCCCAAGTGTTTAATCACCTGAAAAGTACAAAAGAGTCCTGAATTTTCCCTGAGATATGCTAACGCAAAGTGTTTTATCTTTGAGGAGTCTCACAGTAGATTATGACAGTTGACATCTGTCTGTCTTCTGATCAAACAGATTGCATCTGAATGGAGTATCACAGAATTGCAGAATAGTTGAGGTTGGAAGGAAATGCTAGATATTGCCCAGCTGAATGCCCTGCACAAAGCAGGTTCAGCCAGAGAGGTTACTCGGGACCGTGTTGGTATTGAATATCTCCAAGAATGGAAACTTCACATGTTCAGCCACTTTCTCCTGATAGCTTATAGAGCTTTGTACTATCTGAACAGTGTCTCTGACCTTGCACTCCATGTTGCGTAGGTAAATCGTTGTATTTGAATAGGCAGCTGTTAACCTCAGGATGACGTTTTGTCCTCTGGGCTTTGTGATATGTCCATGCAGAACAGTTTGCAGGGTTGAGACCTCTCTCTCCACATTCTGCTTTTTCTTGCGTTCTGCCTGGAATGTTATCTACAGTGAGCAAATTGTGTCAGATGATCTCACAATTAGAGTAAATGTTATGAATACAATAAAGCTGTAGTTAAGATACTGTAAAGCTTCTGCTCTTAAACCACTATCAGTTTTATTTCTCATTATAGTAAATAGTCTTTTTGACTTCAAAGAATAGTAAGGAACTTTCATTCCTTCAAAATGGAGACAACTGTGAAAGCTGTGGGTAAATATTGTCCTCATTTTACATTGACAGATTTGATGTTAAGACTTGACACTCTCAGATCTCATCATTTTGCATAACCCATTTTTTCATGCTCTTTCATTTCCTCTGAGACCCCGCTAAGACTTTATGGACGTTCTGAGTGTATCATAAATTTTGTATTGCCATCAAATAAATGGACTTCCAGTTTTACTTTGTATATAATGGAATATTTGTCCTGGGATTGTTTCTTTTTTTTTAAAAAAACATGTAAGCCTAGTCTCCAGTACCAATTTTCACATTAAAGAACTAAGCATTTCAGAGCATACCTTGCATATATCCCAGCATGCAGAGAATCAGACTACGTTACAGTCACTTGAAGAGATCACATTGATATGTGGAATTGCAGGCTAGGACAAGATGTGTCAGGATAGAACCACTTGCAGTGTAAATGGGGTGTTATCTGCCACAACCTGAGTTGCACTAAACCTGAAATAGGCTGCAAAGAAATCCTTAAATCAGCAAGTAAACAGAGCTAAATAGGCAGATCTAGTGAACAATGCAAGTTAGAAAGCATGAGCAATGAAATCATTAATTCTTCTTTCATACTATGTTAGTTCATCTGGTTCCCTTTGCAATTTAAAATACTTAACTAGTAAAATTATTTTAGTCATAAAAATACAAAGTGTGCCAACAGTACTGTCTCAGGAAGCAGGGCAATATTTCATCTGGGGAAATAAACCTTGTTCTACTGTTGTTGTATTATTTGATTGATTTCTTTTTGGTATTACTTAATTGTGCTTTGTTTTTCATTGAACAATGGGATGAGAGAAGAGAGCAAGACTTAAAACTAGGTCAGAACCAACCACATTAATGGTCTTACTAAAACATATAAAACCAATTGGTTAGAATAGTAGTAAAAAGGTAAAATCAGCATCTACATTGTGAATGGAAGTAGAGAGAATTGTAATGTTCAAAATTAGAATCAAACATTCAATCTAGATTACACTGGAACATTTTTAAAGGAGGACGGGTTAGGGATAAAAACGCTAGTCTGAGTTTTATTGGCTCTGACAGAGGTTTCCTGAGTGACCTTCAGAAAGTTGATTTCTGTTCTGTAACAAAGGTGGCATTGAGCTTCCTCACTGCCCAAGGTTGCGGTGGTGCTTGTTTCATTTGTGTTCCTGAAGCTGAAATCGGAGATGCTGTACAAATATTAATAAAGCAGGAAATCAACTGTATGGGGCTTAAAGACTTTAGGCAAGTATGCAAGTTAGACCATCTGAAAATGTTAACATTGACTTATTCTTAGGACACTTGTTCACTGTACAGTATTGCTTGTGGAAAGCGTCATACATTTGGTGATGTGGAGAGGACAAACCAAAGTACTTATAGTTTCTTTTTCTGTGAGTTCCAGTAATGGAAAAACTTATCCTATCTCTTCCACATTGAGAAAAAAAAAGGATTTGAACATTAATGGTATTCACCATTTAGTGAACACCATTCACTAAAGCTGATTAAAATTGGTCATCCGAACAGTTGCTTTATATCATTTTCCTAATCTAATTCTTCTGTGTTCTCTCATTTTAGGAGATAAAACTTTATAAACATTTCTAGTCCTGACTAGAAGGAGGTGCAGGGAGTAGTGGATTCCTTATCAAAGTAAGAATTCACAAAATGGAAGGCGGTTTCTACTCAACAGAGCTCTTGCAAAGGGTCAAGCTGTTTGCAGAGTATTTTGAGATCTTTGGGTGAAGGAAGAGGTTAGTTTTATGTTGCACTGAAGATATATGCCCTTGTTATATGATTCTTCCTAATGCTGTCAAACAATGGCTAAATTCCATCTTCTTGTAGTTCTGGGATCCTCTTGAATATGGATGCAGATTTTGGGATGAATGTTAACCTGTAGCTAGCAAGTTCCTTTTCATACATGACCAGAAGGAAGATCCAACAGGAAGATCCAAAGAACCCACAGAGGAACTCAGATGTGATGTTGGCAGCAGCAGTGCAGGGCCCTGCTCACAGGTTTCTTCTGTCCCCCCTTGTTGGGTCAAAAGCTGCGCGTAGTCAGGAGCCTTTCGTAGCCTCCTTTCACTAGGTGATGGCAGCAGCAGCTCTGCCCTGTGATGTTGGGTGTAGAAGGGCGCAGTCAGCTCCTCAGAAGGTACAAACTGCTCAAACTTCAGGTATTTTCCCTCCAAAAGATCAGGTTGGGTGGAAATATCGAGCAGTTGCCAGTTGAACCAGCTGCTTAAAGTGTCCGTATGATTCCTTTTGCAGTTATGTATTGTTCAGTGTGACCTGAGAGAGGGTGCTGTTGTACCATAGTGCTGATGTAGCACAGAAATTTGACATCAATAATATCAGTGTTATATTTGATGCCATGGTGCCAGACCTTACAGCTCAGTTACCAACTAGGTATTTCATGCAGCATATGTGCACTGTATCTGGTAAATAACAGGATGACGCAAGTCAACTTTCTTGCCAGATAACTGTTCACAGATCGGAACAACCTAAGCTCGGTAGTCATGCCCTGACTATCTTGAATTTTATGGCAGGGTGTCACTGTGGTCAGCTTTAGTGCATACGTTATGCAAAATAATTACTATAAAAGACACTGAAAATGCCTTGAATTATTTTTACAAGGATTCTTAAAGAACAAACTTGATTCTCAGGTGTCTATTCAGTAATATGAAGTGATGCATGCATTCCAGGAAGTCATCAGAAATAAACTTACTTTCCCTTGTGTAATGCTTCAAAAATGTATATTATCATATTCTCAAAAGTAACATTTAGTTATTTATCTGGAAAGGAAGGGAAGGGAAGGGAAGGGAAGGGAAGGGAAGGGAAGGGAAGGGAGAAAGTTTACATATTTTAGGGTAAGTGAATGGTTAGACCACAGGACTGAGAATAACCTGTGTTCTCCCTTTTTATGTTGAAAACAAATAGCTGTTTACAGTCTGCCTCTCTGGGTACTCTGCAGGGCACATCGATAACCCAGTTTTCAGAATGAGTGGATGTTAATCTTCATAACCTCCATGGAGCTAAACAGAGTCTCAAGGGACTCTCAACAGCCACTCTTAAGCATTTCAGTCTAGCTGTCTGAAGTAAGTGGTTGTTCCAACAATATTGATCTTAAGCTGCCTTAAACCTAGGGATTTTTTTTAAGTTGTAATTTACCCTGATGTGTTACCTGATGTTCTGGGGTGCTAATACCCGTTTGCAAAATATGTTGTAAACGTACTATTACTTAACAGTATAAAAGGCTGTTATCCAAGATAACACCTTAGAGGTAAAAAGCCAAATTTTAGCCCATCCTGTAACTTTATATCATGAATAATTTCAGTAATGCAGAGGAGGTACACAGGACTGCAAGAGCTAAGGGATTAAGCCTCTTTGTACCTGAAGGGATTATATGCTTTAAAAGTTAGTACATTAAAAAACATCTTACGAAAAGACTAGCAAAATATTCTTGAAAAGACTTTCACGGATGTTTTTTCTCTCGAAGTGAGGGCGGACAGGTTTTGGAATGCAATGCTGAATGTCTTTGATTCACTTACTTAAAGCAAGTCTTCTCATAAGTTTAAATAGGCAACTATTTTAGAAGGTAATTATAGAATCATAGAATCATTTAGGTTAGAAAAGACCTTTAAGATCATCAAGTCCAACTGTTAACCTAGCAACGCCAAGTCCACCACTAAACCATGTCTCTAAGTGCCACATCTACACGTCTTTTAAATACCTCCAGGTATATATATACTAATGTTTCAGTAATTGTCCTATTTGGTTTCAAGTGTGATTGATGTGCATCCAGCTGCCCTTATTTACCACACTGATAAGGAGGAATGGCTTCCTGTTGTAGTAATTTATAATTTAATTCAACTATCCATAGGTTTACAGAAATCTTACCTGCTTAGCTAGCAAAAACAAGCTGAGGTCGGTCTGCTATGTATCATTGACACTAATAATTGAACATTCAGTTGATGGTTGGAGATGTACTACTTAGATCTTTTGGAAGGATCTAAAGGATCTTTTGGCTTTACAGGCGACTAATCATGTGCTATACCATATGTAGAACCAACTCCAGGCAAAATGTATTCTTTAATCTGTATTTTGTATTTGTCGTGGTTTAGCCCCAGTCAGCAACCAAGCACCACACAGCTGCTCGCTCACCCTCCCCCCTGGTGGGGTGGGGGAAAGAATCTGAAAAGCAAAAGTAAGAAAACTTGTGGGCTGAGATAAGAACAGTTTAATAATTGAAATATAATATAATATAATATAATATAATATAATATAATAATAATAATAATAATAATAGAAAAGGAAAACAATGAGAGAGGAACAAAACCCAAGAAAAAACAAGTGATGCAACCGCTCACCACCCACCAACTGGCACCCAGTCAAGTCCCCAAGCAGCAATCACTGCTCCCCGGCCAACTTCCCCCAGTTTCTATACTGAGCATGACGGCACATGGTATGGAATAGCCCTTTGGGCAGTTGGGGTCAGCTGTCCTGGCTGTGCCCCCTCCCAGCTTCTTGTGCACCTGACAGAGCATGGGAAGCTGAAAAGTCCTTGACCAGTGTAAGCACTGCTCAGCAACAACTAAAACATCAGCGTGTTATCACATTATTCTCATGCTAAGTCCAAAGCACAGCACTATACCAGCTACTGGGAAGAAAATTAACTCTATCCCAGCTGAAACCAGGACAGTACTGTGTTAATTTTCTGTCTGTGAATAAGAAGTCTGCAGATACTGGTGGTGAGGATGAGAAAGAGATGTGTCAGCAAGAACACCAAAGCCTGAATTTGTTGTAGCATTTCTGTGGGTTTCTCAGTGGAAGCTGTATTTGCTGAGGGGGAAAGGAAATATATTTGCTGAGGAACTGTTATCCATCTTCACGCTTACTTTTGGTGCTTTCATATTCATGATACTGTGTTCAAGGTCTAGGCAGTGGTCTCCCATTTTCAGGCACTTAGAACAGCAAGAAAGCAGAACAGACACTGGCTTAAAAATGGTAGTACCCATTTTAGTTCCGTTATTACCTTGAAAACATTGCAAAAATTACATGATTTTGCAGAGGAAGGATTAGGTAGGAGTTTGAACATGTAAGTAGAGGAAAACAACTTCAAAAAAGGATGCAATCTCTTTGTTGCTTCAGCTGTGTTTAAAGTAGATAACCTCTATAAGGCTTACTTAATGGCAACTTGGTATTTACAATAGCACAGTGTTCTTACGTATCTGTGATGCTGTTTATTCTGTTCCATGAAACTTATGATTGTAGAATTCAGAATTCATAAGCATTTTATCATGGCCTGATGTGTGACTTAATTCTGAACTATTTCAAGTCAAGTGGTTCTGGCACAAAACTGAGTTTTCGTTTGAAATGGATTTGTTCAGAACCAAAAATTTTGAAGGTTGAAGACACTCGGTCAAAACAAAATAAATCCCCTAACTCTACAATGGGGCAAAGTTACTAAAGTTACAAAGATGAGATAGTTGAACATGCATTTATCTTCTGTTCAAAAGCCTTATTTGGACATGTTTTGTCTTGGAATGGTAACATGAAGAACATGTTCAAAGTGGGAGCTATTCAACTGGGAGTGTGAGCATGCTGCAACTTAAAGTAATTTACTGCAAGGTATTCTTGCTCTTAATTGTCACTCCACTTAACAGAAGTTGTGGGCACAGCATCTGGTTATAACTAATTTTGAATTTTTGCTACTTTTGAGGAAGAAGCAAGATCTGAATGACCAGGGGATTCAAATAGATGATCTTTTGTTTGATTCTTGCAGTGAAAGAATTCTGACTGAGCTTTGCATTTAAAGTGCTGCCTCTTTATCTTTCAGAGAGTATTTATTAACTTGAAGAGAATTTCAAACTTGGAATGACCCTTGTGAGAATAGGCTACAAGCATTCCTCACATTTAGGTAGGAATCCTATTCCTCTTATTATCTCTGGTAAGAAATGAAGCAGTCCAACCAGGACTGAATAAGGAGGCAGGCCTCCAATTCCTGTAGATTATACTTTAAGAAGGGGTCTCAGTTAACAACTACTGCCACTGAATCCAGCTTTTATAGGTAATCTTGGTGCAATATTACATCATTAATGTGTTCCATGATTCAGACTTCTTAAAATTAGAATTATTAGATTATTTGAGTTATTAAATTTCTTTAACAAGTTGACTGCTGGGTGCTTCTGGCCATAATAGCTGAAGTTAATATCATGGCCTGATATCTGGGGATGAAGGTGCTGTGGGTTATGAACTTTTAATTTACTTCCTCCTTTTATGGAATAAAAAGAAGAATATTTAGTACAAAAATTAAGGCTAAACTAAACATATGTATGTAAATACTACAGAATATACTTCACACATAGTGGCTATAGCTTGTTTAGTGCATCATGCTGGAGGGCTGCTCAGCAGCAGTCTAAGAAAGGTTGTCAGAGTAATTTTGTTTTCCTCTGGTGCATGTGTTCTGTGGCTGCATTTGCAGCCTTTGAGTTATGACTGCCATATTTCAGTTGCACTTTCTGAAGTCTCTGGGTGATAGAGCTGTCCAATTTTGACTCTTTTAATAGTTGAACTGTACTCTCGTGGGTGAGGTACCAAATGTAAACCTTTAATACCATTCAGCTAAGTCTTCATGTTCCTTTACTATAAGTACTGATTTTATAAAAGCTTTATGTGTTCTCTGGCATTTTAGAGACTTTAGACATTACAAAGAGACTTCTTTATAACAACACAACACACAAGTATGTAGTGGCATTCAAAAAAATGGATTAAAATAATTGTTGCCACTTCTCACCTTTTCATTAAAAGTCTTCGTATTTTCCTCTTAATATTCTGGCTTGCATTACTGTAAACTTGAACTTTCATTTTAAAGGATAATTTGTTAAATGCATCCCCTTTTGTGCAGGTGTGTTACTGTACAATGCTGGGCTGTGGTTTAGCCTTGTGAGGTTGCAGTAGCTGTTCAACATGCTGACAAAGTTTCACAGAGTCTAAAGTTCCAGTTTTAAAGATTCCAGTATTACTAATTTCTGTCATGTATCCGATAATCTTAAGGGTCTTTTCCAACCTAAATGATTCTATGATTCTATGATTCTTAGCCCTTAAAGATACTCATCTGTGTGAGCTGAGGCTCAGCTTTGTACTTTTTCCGTTCTGTGAGATACCGCCTCTCTGACCTCTGTTGGTTAAATCCAAAGAGTTTTGCATGGAACATTCTTTCTCAAAAGTGATACAGTGGGAGGCAAGAGTCCCACTCAGCTTCTTCTAACTGGACTTAGGTTCAAGGAAGATGTGTGAAAGATGAATAGAAAAGGTAAGAGCGGGGTGCAAACAATTCCTGCCAGAATTGTGAAACTGAGGCAGTGCTCAGGACTGAACCTGTAGCAGTTCTGCAAAACAGCATCCAGTAAAGAACCTCACCTGGCTTAGCATCTCACTGGTACTTTTTCCACAAATTCTAGCTGAACGTGGCTATGCTGCAACATAGATGCAGTTTGTGCCTGAGTGAAGATCTGGGATTTGAGACTTGTTCTGCTGGGATGTTGGTTCAAATCCGAACACGTTGTGCCTTCCAAACCAAAAGAGTAAGTAGGAAGAGCCTCACATTTAGAATTTTTAGACTCCTGCCATTTTTAAAATTTAATTTATTTATTTTGGGTAATTATGCTTGGGTTAGCAATACTGAAATTTTGTTTATGTTAACAGACGTGAACCAAGTGGGGATGATGATATCAGAAAAAGTAAATAGGAGAAGAGGACTATCGTGTGTGTAGAAAACTCTCCTGTGAATCACACCAGTGAGGTCAGGTGTGTCATAGTTAGCAGTTGCCCATGGGCAATATCTTCCTAAAATAACATTTTTTATTCAGGCTTTTGGCATAATTCCCTTGAATTACTAGTATCTTTTTTCCTTGGCCTTCTTTGTAAAAGCAATTTTTTTTCACTTGTGTCTGTCCATTTACATATGTATGTCTTTATCTTCTACAATTATCTCTGATTCAGCAGAGAGATGTTACACCCTCTTCTGATGAGCCCGCAATTCTAGTCTCCACTGACCACTTCTTATTTTTTCAGCTCGGCATCTTCTTACTTTTTCTCATGTTTCTCTCATTCTCCAGAGGAATTCTGTACAAGCATCTACAGCATGATTCTCTGCTGACCTTTAAACTGTGTTATGATGTCTATAAAACATTATTTGATGGTCTTTATGTTACTTCTACTCAAAGAGCACTTCCTGGCAAGTTGATCGCTACCAACAGCATCTTCAAGCAGCAGAGTCCAGGACTGAGTGCCATGATACGTGAGTTTTCATCTATGATTTTTTGACTAATTAGAAGATGACCTCTCTTTGCTTCAGTTCATTCATGTGTACTGTGGGAACAGTATTAGAGCTTTTACGATAGCTAAGTGCTTAAATATTCCTGAGGGAAAGGAGCGCCATTTAAAGAGAGATCATGCCGGCATAGTTTTTCTTCAAAATACCTCTTTCCTCTCTATTTTCTGCTGTAGAGTCTGATATCTAGAGGTACTAAGGCTCCTTAATTCTTGCCCACTTTTCCAAGTATAGTTGGGTGCCTCATTTCTGTTTGCCATTTTTAATGTATCTGTAGGGATAGAAGACTGATAGATGAACCACTTACCAGCAATTAAACATATGGAGGCAAAATTGTACTCCTAAGTACACAAACAGATTCCGTGTTTTAGACTCCTGTAAGTTTTTAAATTTCATTTGAATTCGACTTGTGAAGTTTGGCAGTATGTGCTGATTTCTGTCAGTACTGCCTGTGGTCCAGTTTTCATGACTACTTTGAAAGCCCACTGCCTCTTTTATAGAGTCATTGAATAGCTTTCTCTGGGACAGTGTCTCCTTATTTTGCACAACTCATTTTCAAACTGCATTGTTTAATCAAAAGTAACAGTAATCAACTGTTCTCTGTAACCAGTTATAAAGATAAGAACTTTTAAACTTTTATATGACATTGACATTCTAATTTTAACAGCACCAAGATATATTTGACATGAGCTTTTACTTTATTTAAAAATAAAATAAACCCCCAGTTTAAAGGAAGCAAAAATTGCTCCTAGGCTGGTACTTTTAAATCCTAGTTTCAGTCCATAAATTTGATTGTAGAGTTAAATTGAAAAACCAGAATATTTAACAAGTAACATAAAATCCTTAAGAATTGGAGATGCTCTCTGCTTTAAAATGTTAGAACTCTGAAAAAGGGAAATTGAAAACACATATCAGCTTATTATTAATAGGAATAGGGATCTAAAAGCCACCTTGGATGCTTGTGTATATCTTTTTAAAGTTGATAGAAACCATATTGTACATCTGAGAACTTTCCTAAAAACATGTCTGGAATAGTTGTTAGGTGTGAACTATCTAATTATATTTCAGCTTGTTAGAATATAACTCCTGTAACCTGGAGCATCTTTAGGTTGATTCCAAACACTGTCAATGAGTTTACAAAAATTTTTGCCCTTCAGTTACTAGTAAAAATGTGGTTCAGCAGTGAGTATTCTGGTGGCCATTTGCATCCTGTGTTTCAGTTCAGTTCCCAGAGACATTTGTTCACTGTGGAGGTGATATCCTGACTTGCATCCCTAACAGAGAGAAAAAACATACCTTATCATAGAGCGTGGGTTCTCCTAACACTGCTGTCATTGTGATGGGTTAAGAGTGTGGGCTATAGATAGCTGTTAATTTTAATAATTGTGTCCCAAATCTGCCCATATATATATATATAAAAATAGAAAAATAAATATAAATAAATATAAAAATCACAGAAATCCCAGGGACAAGACACAGAACCTGTATGCCATCTGACATTTTTGACAAGCTCTCCAAAATTAATCTGGCTAGGAGCTACTATGCTCAGCTTAATTATGGAAAGGCTGCATCTGTGTTCAAAGCTGTTGAGAGAAAGAAGAAAGTAAAAATGTCCACTAGGTTTGATTAACTGCTTTCAGCCTGATGAATAAAGACAGATGGTTACTAGTTATTTTTCCTTAATGGATTTTGGAACTCCATTTGGTGGATGAATTAAAGTTATAGGTCCCAAATCTGCCTTTGAAGCTGCGCCTGCATAGCCCTTAGTGATTCTAGCAAAGTTTGTGTGCATCCAAGAGAGGGGTTTGCCCTAAGGCTGTCATACATGTTGTTAAAAAGCAGTTTTGAAATGAAAACTAAAAGTCAAGTGATAGTTTACAGTATTAATAAAGCAAGTTACAAACTATGCACAGCTCAGGAAGGAATCCCCTGCAAGGGGATGATTAGTGTGAAGTGCCTGTACAGACTTATCCCCATAGAATTTGTGCCTGTTCAGGTACGACCTCCACCTGGGGCTTGACAATATTTTAATACTGACTTTAAAACTTGGAGAAGTTCATTAAAGTTGCATTTGATAGTTTTGTCACCTGGAAAGCGGAATAAATAGTTTTATGGTGTAGATTCATTTGCATGAATCTATTAGCATGTCTCAAATCCAGGTGGAGGAGGTCTTTAAGGCAGGGTCTAATTCTGGAGGAGTGCACATACTTAAGTACATGGGTATGAATATTTCTGTCCTCTACTTACGTATGAATATCTGCATTTATTTTTAAGAATGTACGTAAGTGCCTGTGGGTTTGGGCTCTCAGGGAACATTTAGACCTAATGGGTATTGGGACCATCATTCAGCAACCTATTAAATCATCTATCTAGTTTTAAGTGAGGATAGTCACAGTGATTTTGATGGGATTAGATATGCTTACATCTAAACAATTTTTAAGTCAGGGGTTAAGGTTACTGCATGATATAAAATGTCTAAGATGGACAATATAATAAAGGGAAACAAAACAACAAAAAATGACACTGAGTATACAAATTTTTCCATAGTTGGTGGATTGCCTAAAGAAAAAATACCATTTAACTAAAATGCTACCTGCCATAGAACCATCAAAACCCCCACAGATCCTGAAAGGGACCTTGAGAGGTCATCTAGTTTGCCCCCTGTGCCACGGGAGAATCATCTATCACTAAGTCATTCCTGACGGAGAGCTGGTCTTGCTGACAACATTCGAACGTGATTGCAGCAGTTTACAAGCAGCACAAACATCACTGAAAAGCGTCGGGAATGCCCTTCAGATCAGCAGCATTAAAGGAGAAATTGGTGACATTCGGTATGTAGCAAACACACATTCAATCAAAATAATAACCTAAGTCATTGATTACACACAGAGTGAGGTCACGATTCCTCAACAGGAAAAATACATGGCTTCACCATTTGGAAGTGAGGGATTTGTCCTTCAAGTGACAGAAAACAGAATGCATTTAGGGCAGGTGACATTTTGTCATGGTTGATCACTTAATGCTTTTTGAATCATCGCTCATTTTTCATCTCATTTTGCTTCGGCTTTCATTTCAAAGACTAGCTGATGTAACTGTGAGGAAAATCTAAAAATAAGTGAATTCTGTTTATGAGAGGCAGAGATGTTTTTAAGAGTTTGCAGATGAAAGGGGAGGCATGTCGCAGATGTGCATAGTTAATAACGTGCAGGTGACGCTGAGGAGATGCTACCACTGATTTTCTTTCATCCCCTTTGCAGAATCCATGCTCAGAGCTCAGAGACATGTTCTGGGGCTCCAAGTTGTATATGATTTCTTTTTAATGTTGTCACTATCTACAATGGATGACAAGTCGTGCTGGTGATGTAGTAAATTCCCCCACTTTAAAGGGACTCTTTTCTGGGGGCAAAAGAGAGAAGTGCAGCTAGACTTGGAGCTGAGGATCTTTTTTGTCAAAATCTTGCTTTGGACAATATTGGTCCATGTCTAGATTGCACTTAAATGTCTGATTAAAGGTATGCGTTTATGCTAGCTGCGAGACAGCACTACTTGGTTAAATATTTATAAGGGTGCTATAGGGCCCAGATTTCAACAGGATCTAATAATCTACCACGTGTACCTGGAGTCCCTGGTGAGCTGGGATTGCTGAAGTCTGCATCTCCATCACTACTGTTACCTGTCTTAGCTACTCAGTTTGTCTACCCATGCTTTAATCAGACTTTTGATTACCATGTATGCCTAATTTTCTGTTTGCCTCCATATTCACATTAGTATTTATGAATTTAACTATGACAAAAATTATGTGAATTTTGCATAGATAATACCTAAATATTTGGGAAGTGTTTTGTGGTCTACTATTAATATGTGTGGAAAAGGTCAGATGTAAAACAGATGTTTCTCCAACCTGCCACTGTTTGGAGACATGCAGGAGGAAAAGTTACAGAAAGAAGATGCAGAAGTGTATTTTTCTCTGATGTAGGTACGGTCTATATGAGTTGTGGTTAGGAGAAACCATCTAGAAGTAAGGCAGGCAAAATTACAGTTGCATTTCAGGAAACACCTGCAAAGAAACAAGCAGACTGTGGGCTAGGAAAATGTGGAAATCCTTTGTGTTCTGGGCACATAGATGCTACCATTAACTTCAGAGAGGCAAAGCTGTAGGAAAGGGAAGGGAATAGAGAGATGTAATAAAAATCTAGTTGGAAAAACAAACTAATCTTCCAGTCCAGGGTATAGCTTATGTCTTTATTTCTCATGTATTGAGGCACCACTATGCTGTGGTCTGTCCTAGGCAGGGCTGGAATTTTACTCTGAATGTACCAATGGAAATTTTAGAGAAGAGTCTGTTGCTGTCAGAGAAGTGGACTAAGATAAACTGCTATCTTTTCTTCTCTAACACTGATGGTTCTGTGAAAGCCGTTTCATGTTATCGGATGACAGAAGAAAGGCAGGCAAGTGTAATTTCTCATGAGGATAATCTAGAGATGATTCCTGGCTAACTTCCTTGAGATTACCTCATTGCATTTAGGTTTTCTGATTCTATCCTCTTTTTGGAGAATAATGACAATTGGGTTGATAAAAAAGGACTTATTTTGGAAAGAGTGCAATCCACTTTTAGCTGTTCCTGAAAGCCTAGAGATCCATAGATGTCTGGAGAGTTAGAGAAGAAAACCTCCCTTGCAAATACAAAGGAGCGCTCCTAATCTTAATGATTTCTCTGATTTAAGATGTTTTGTCTGTTGCAGAAAATTCACAAAGGGATATTAGAGTTCATGTAAATACCAAGGCAGAACTTACAGCTCATGGCTTCATTTCATATGGCATGTTACTACAAGACCCACTGCTTCAAAGCAAAGATAGAGCTGTTGCAGGCATTGAATTCACATGGGAAATGCAGGCTGCAATTATTTCTTTTAAAGAGTGTACAATACTAAGGTGTGTGTTGCGTGGGTACCTGCCAAAAGAATTTATAGGTCTAGTTTGGCCATCAGTACAGAAGTTCCTCACTCTGAGGTTCTTAACACCTGAGAAAGTAACAGGAGATTTAGCTGAAGAAGTAATTATTATTGTTATTATTATGAGCTTTTCTTAGACTTGAGTATTGAGAAATGGTGAGCTACAGCTGTTTCTTCACTGCCAAGTGATCTTCAGGAATTACTGTCTATCTCTGAATTTACAACATTTACAATTACTATATTTCTAAAAACAAAATCTCCAGTAATTTAAAGGTAAAATATATTTCTTACTTTTCTTTAATGAATACATACTTTATTTGACAGGAATTATTTTCCCTGAGGGTCTATTAAAGAAAGAGTTTGAAGACAAAGGAGATGTTACACAGCCTTATTTTCAGTTGCACATAATTTTTTTTGCCCTTATTCAGCACATGCCTGTGAGTTCAGAGATCTTAATTCACAAAGGTACTTGGCTACATTCCTAGCTTTCAGCACACTAATAGTTTTGTTGTCTTTACTGGGACAATTCATGTGCTTCAAGTTGAGTGCCTGAATAGATAACTGGCTGAAGGCAGGGAATTATCTCAAAATTTTTATAGGAGTTCAGTAGTATTTGTAACAGCAAAGTCTCTTTGCCCAAATGAGTTTTGTGTATGCAAGTTCAATAGCTTCTGCATCCGGGACTTATAGACTGACAAGTGCTTGTGTAGCCATTAACTCCACCAAAATCCAGACGTATGAAGGTGTTTACATACTCTCAGAAGCTGTAGTCAATCAAAGTAAATAATGTAATATTTTTTCTGCTCACATATGTATTCACTCATGAGAATAATTTTTCTGTCTTGGTTAATGACTCATTTGGTGAAACAGATTCCAACTTATTTTCTGCTGAAATTATTTTCCAAGAAAAGCCTTGTAGCCAAGAACCTCCCTACAGAACTTGAAATGCAGATTCCCCTGTCCAAGCCACAAAAGCACACGAAGCACAGGGCTCTCAGGAGCGACAGTCATTGTGTTGCACAGCTGAAAAAGCCTGAATCAGCAAACAAAATAGAGCAAAATGGAAAACTGAAGAGGTCTGTGAGAAATTCTAGCCTAAACTGAAAAACAAATCTGTGACTGGCAGAGGCAGAGGAAGCTGAGATAGAGATTGGGCGTGTAGAAAAAATGGTTCATGCTTCTAGACAATGTCATTCATGTTGCATCTGGGACAGAAGAATATCAACAGACAGCAACTATTGAATATTGCACGTGGTACTTCTGGATGAAGGGAAAGTGCTGAAAAGAAAAATGCTGACTAGTAAATTACTGGAAAGTGCAAAGAAAGCACATGAGAAATGTGGCCAAAGAAATGAAAAACGATGCAGGGAAAGGTAACAGAGACATACTGAAGGCCTCATGGTTGAATTGAAAGCTTGTACTGTGCTGGAAAGTCACAGAGGCTTTAAAAAAATAAACAGCAGGAAAACTTCTGAAACAGAAATGGAGCCATGAAAAGCAAAGACAGAAGAATGCTCATTACCAAGGTAGAACAGAAGAAGAGCTTGGTGGTGCATTTCAAAGAAGTTGTGAACAGGCTCAGCTTCACCACATTTCAAAGGAACAGGGGAACCTGAACTTTTTGCCTTTTTTTGTGTTAAGAACAGAAATCAAAAGCATAGGCTGCAACCATGATGCTGGAGAATATAGAGCCAGCAAAGGATGACAGGAGAAAAGCTTAAAGAAACAGGAAGGGAGTAAATTACTATCTGTGAAGAAGTGATTGTGCCTAAAGAATGAGAGCATGGAGTCAGTGTGTGGATGCCTGTGATAAAGATCCCACAGACTGGAGAGTGTCCCACACTTGCTTTGTCCTGGGGAAAGTCTTCTGCATTGATACTACACAGGGTGAAAGATGCTGTGACTGTAGAATTCAGAGAAAAACAAGCTGGATTTGGACTCAAGAGATTCTATAGAGACTGGCCGTTTACGTTGCAGATTACCATGGAAGGATCATTCTCCATGAAAGCATTCTTCTTTTGCCATTGCTTCAATTGACCTTCAAAAGTTATCACTTAGCATGAAGAGACTTACATGGTGGGGCACACCTGAGATCTGCAAAGTCCCAGTTAGAAACATCAGAAACACGCACAGAGATCAAAGTGCTCAGTGAGGGTAAGTAATCGCACAACAGAACAGGTCAGTCAGGAGGCTGGCCTGAATTGCTTCTCTGCTGCTGTTTGGCATTGGCATGGGCTGACTATGGAAGCAGTGTTCAGGCTTCAGTATAGAATATGTAGATTGCCGGGGCATAAAGGAACAGGGCACTGAGTTATTGTGCGATGGCTCTGAAAAGCTGGGAAGAAAGACAAATGTCCTGGCAAAGGTAGGTCAAGCTTAGCTCAAAATCAATTAGCTCAAATCAATCCTCCTTGTAACACAGATGTCATGTTGATGCAACAGCCTGATAATTTGGAGGAGCCACATCTTTTCCAGGAAAACTATCAAGAAGGAGGTGAGATAAGGTTGTATATTCATAGCATGAGTAGGCATGGCATAGAGAAATAGGAAACAGTGCAAACTCAACTGCAATCTTGTGTTAACGTACAGCTGTGAGAACTGGAGACATACCAACGTGGCAGAGAGGAGAGTAGATGCTTCCTTAAGATGGATAGTGGGCATAAGACAATAAAACTTAGCTCGTTGCAAAATTGTGCTGAAAAATCCTCAAGCAGCAATCTGTCTCTGCTGGTGTCGGAGAAAGCGCAGAGGCTTCATGAGGTGGGTACTCTAAGTTAACATTTCTCAGCCAGTTTTAGATCATACCCTCCTTTCTGATAGCAACCTGTGTCACGGTGTGTATGATCTATGAACTTACATATAATTTTATACATGGTCAGCTTCTCATTAAAAGAAGCCTTCAGTGGTTATATTTTACATTAGAAATATAAATTCAACATTAATTTAGACAGAGATCAGTCCCCACCAGCCCTTCCCACAGCCATTCTGCAGTGTTGTGGCTGCAGACGGGTGTTGTGTCAGCGCACAGCAGCAAGCATGTGTACAATGCATGCATATGGCATCCCCAGCAGTCCATATATATCCCCGCACTCTCCGATTCAGTGTGTGAGGGGGAGGATGTGCACATGCACATATGCATTTCAGTGGGGGACGTGGCAGGGGAGCATGGAGCGGAGGGGAAGACTCAAATGGAGATTGCTCTGCAGGGACCAGGCATGGTGGCCACCACGGCTTGGCCCCTCGCTCATCTCTGTCCCCTCCCCACATGCTGAGGGGAGCCAGGGTGGACATCAGGCTGGAGGTGGTCATTTCTGCCCCTCATCCCACTGTGCAAAAACTCACTGTATTCTCAAGTGTGAGAGCGGATGCTTTAAATGCCAGCACATTTGTGACCATCTAAATCATGCGATAAAGACCAATTAGGGAGAGAAAGCAAAATTACCCAAGGAAATCTTTAAGAAGACGCTTTAATGGAGGGCAAGGTATAATTGACCTCGAGACTGGTGTGCTAAAAGCAGAAGCAGCAAATGGCAAAGAGAAGTGAAAATAGCTTACACTTGGTGCACTAGTGGGAGGATGGATGAATGAGAGTTTGCAATAGTAATGGATGACAAGCAGACCTCGAGGGTAATGTTCCTTTAAGAAAGTGACCTCATCTCTAATGTAAACTACTTATAGAAGTATGTAAATATTTTCACTGGCTGTAAAAATTTATATTCAACAGATTTGTAGTCCCATAAACCCCCAAAGGAATAATGGAATGGAAATGTGGTTGTGTCTCATGTTAGGTTTGTACCCTGCACTTCAGTCTTCTGGTGTCTGTCTAAAATAAAATAGGTCAGCACCACATTTTCTTTCAGAAAACCAGCTACATCATGTTAGCTGGTTGTGTGATAACTTAGGCTTGTCTCTCAAACCAATTAGCAGAGATTTTTAAACAGCGTTAAATACGCCTAAGTTGTATTTCAATCCTTTTAGCTGGATGGATTTTAAAGTTTTCTTACTGTTTAAATAACTTTCAAAGTACACCACAGTAGGTGTTAAATCTCTCAAATATATTTAATTGATTACATTTCCCCCCCCCCCCAACTTGCTGTGGGTATTGAACCAGTGATTCCTGTCAAAACTAAGGTGAATGTTGTCACTGGAGGTCAACTGAAGACTCAATCTCAGGTGTGTTACATGTGTTCACTTAATGAAGTGCCCTTAATGGCAAACCAGCAATCACCCCTTCCCAGCCTCCCAGACCCCCTTGAATGGCAATTAACTCTAGTAGGTATTCGCTGAGTGTGGAGTAGGTAAATAGCCAAAGGTGTGCACTAAAGCAGGGAAGGTCATTTTGGGCTTTTTGTTGAAAGAGGAGGATGGCCCATGTGTGATAAAGCCCAACGCTAACCACACAGTTTGCACTACAGAGAGTAAATAACCCTGTCCTGACTCATTTTTGTCACTGCCCATCAAAAATGAGTTCCACTGAAAGTACACGCTTAAGTTCTTAGGCAGCAAATTCCAACTATTTCCTATAAAGGAAATTGTTCTTTTTTCACTGTCTAGGAAAATGTACTTTAAACATATAAAACGTATAGCAGTTAATTTTTTCCTGAAGCCAGTGCTTGCTGCATCATGTCCATTCCCAGTGCTGTCAATCATTATCCAGCCAGCATATTGTTCAGAAGGTGGAGCTGTCAGGCAGAAGGAATAAAAGGTAAGAAAAGGAAGGCTTCTGCTTCTTGCTGATGCCAAGGGTAAGTGAGATTATGTCAAACCTTTAAACAGAGCCCTCTTTCTCTGCCCCACCCCCTGCTCCTATATAACACGTGCTGCATTTAGCAATACCTGCTTTTACCCAGCCAGTGGTGGGGTGTGTGTGTGTGTGTCTGCTTCTCACCCCTGCTGATGGATGCTCTTGCTGGCAGCCCCCTTGGATGGCTCTGCGTGGGTGTCACCACACTTTTTGGGGTGACTGTGCTCTGCACAGCCAAGAGGAGCCCAGCAGAGAAAACAAATGTGCTGGTCTGGAGCCTCCTGCCCGCCTTGCTGGGGCTGCTGTGCGTGGCCATGCTGGGTGCTGGCGAAGGGCTGGTGGTGTTTTGTGCCGTGAGTCTTATCTCCTCTGTGTGCCTGGGTGGCAGGGTGCTGCTGCCCGTGGGCGAAAAAGCTGTGCTCATCACAGGTAAGGTGCGCTGGGAAGCAAAAACTGGCTTTTCTCACAAGTGAGCTGGAAAACTTTATGCCCGGGGGTTAGGTATCTATGAAATGCATGCTTGTAAGGTTTCCTTTTATTTTTTTTTTCTCATTTTACTTGCTTTGCCAGAGATGTGTTTTCCAGGTAAATAAGTGTTCTGAAATTAAGTAGAAAAGCATCTTAATAGATGCTATTATTTTTTAGTGTCTCATTTAATCTTTACAAGTAGCTTTTTAGACATACTTGTGAAATTAACTGGTGCAAAAGCATAAGAATACTTACGATGGTCTAATCTTTTAGGAGATACACTAATTTCTGGAAGCCCTCAGAACACTACATTCATTACTTTTGTTTACTTGAATTTATTGCCCTGGTTATGGATGTACGGTTGTCTTCTGGTGTGCGCATTTACACAGTGCACACTGTGTATATCATGCATACATTTCAAGACACTGGTGTGGTGCCATCTCTTTGAAACAATGTACAAAATCATTCGGGAGTGAGTAATTTCCTTCACTGGCAGTGAAAGTTCAGAGCTAATGAATTCAGTCTCTATGAACACTGATCTACTCAAACCCCACTTTTAGTTTGCAGGGATGGCATTTTTGTAGTTTTACGGCTTTTCTCCTGTTCCTTCTAAAACTTTAAATGTTGTTTATTTGTGTTAATCAAACCTTTAAACCAGAGTACCTGCCAACTGCTTCTTGCACTGTTAACTTGCTCTTCTTTGTTTTATTTTCTATTTTTCCCCTTTGGAAAGCTGAATTAAGTTGCTTTGGTTTATATAGCTATTTCTTGCAGAATTTCATTTTGTTTTATAGGGACACCTGGAAATAATTTAGATTTGCCTAGCAAGCATTAATATGGGATTAAATACAAAAGTTAAAAGAGGACAAGAAGAGCAGCAAGTTCTCCCCTTGCGGTTTATCTGCCAGCTGGGTTTCTCTCTGCAGGTGTATCAGATGAAGATGAGTATCAGGCAGGGGGAATAGGGAGCACTCCTTTTCCACCCCTGCAGACACAGGGGTTGTGCTTGCACTTGGGCATCTTCTTACTTTTGTAAGACTGCAGTTCTTCAGGAAAGAGCACTCTCTCAGAGTTTACCTGCTCTAGGGAATTTGAATTACAGTAGTATAGAGGAGCAAAGAGCATTTGGGTGTATTCCAGTGAGTGAATGTGCTTTCTTTGTACCTGTGCTGCAACTGTCCTGAAGAAATGCAAGTTCGGACACCTCTGACAGCTGATGCATCTGAGGAGGCTCTTCTTGGTCTTTATTTGAGTCCAGACTGATATGCAATCAATCAAACCCTCCATCAACTGAAATGAAAGTTTTACTCAACACATTTCTTGGTTAAATTCCTCTGATTGTAGTACTCCTCCCTTGACCAACTGTAGGATGTGTGTCTGTGTGCAGGTGCAAGGTGCCTTTAAATCAATTTTGGTGTCATTTTCTGTGGTTTAGACAAGACCTGAAGCAGGCAGTTAATGGGAAAGTGGCACTTCATTGGCCAGAGGATGGAGTAATCTCTGTGCTTCTCTCCCTGGGTTTTGTCAAATATTGTTCTGGTCCTCTTTGGATGTCCCTTGTATGGGTGCTGCTGTGCATTATTTATTTAAGCCGGCAGTTCATCAGAGTACCACAATAAGGGAAAACTGTGCCCAGTTGTCAAAATGCTTTTTCACATGAATAACTGCGGGCATGTGAGCAGTCTTAAAGTCACTGGTGAAACATTTCTATTGATCCTCTTGCTGGGAGTGAGTGCTTCAGTGTCCTTAAACAGAAGCTCCTGGGCATGCGAACACTTTAGTGTAGTTTGGTAGACGAAATAGCCAGCTTCCCTAAAAATTAAATTACCATGAAGATCTGAAGTATCAGGAATTGTGAAATTCTTGCCTCGGTTATTCTGTGTGCAGTGGGATGAATTTCTCCAGTTAACGTGGTCTTTTCATTCTTGGCATTTCTGATGCTCAGTGTGAGTCGATGATAAATTCTCAGTAATGATTCAGTTACAGTCAGTACTGACTGCCTTTCTTGTAATAAATCTTCTAATCATTCACAAATGGTTATTTTTTGACATAGAAGCAAGGTGGGGGGAATTCTCTAGTTCTTCGCTATAGAGACCTAACTACTGTTTGAATTTTATGAGTTGAAGGATAAAGTTTCTCTGGACTTCAATAACAGGTCTGAAACTCAAATCAGACTTTTTTTGATAAAAGCTGGGGACAAACCCAGTGGCAGGCACAGATAAACACTGCTTTTTATTTCCTTCTCGGGGTTGCTACACCCACCCCTAGTTGTTGAGCACTCTGCCCCTTCCCAAGTTAAAGCTGTGTTGTAAAACTTAAGTAATATGTAGCTCTCTGGCTGTGTACTTGCTGGGAAGGATGAAACGGGAAGGATTTGATCCAGAAATAGGGTTTTTCACAAAAAGGAGGAAAGACACCCCACCCCCAAACCCAGAAATCTGTCATGTCTTTGGGATATTTGCAGGCCTCTTCATGTCTCTGTAGGGAATTCCAAGAATGCAGGTTTGTTCTCTTCTCTTTCGGGTCAGGGCTGCAAGAAGCTAAGTGTGATATATGTGGTGCTCTGCTGCATCTTCAAACTGCAGACTTCAAAAATGCCAAAAAGCATTCTTTTTGAAAGAATTAAGTAGAGCACGAGTAATTCTTTTCAACATCTTGCACTGATTGATCCAGGCAGTTAGTACGTGTTTCTTTCAAGTCACCTGGAATTAATTTTTTTCACCTTTCAGGACTGAAGCCCCAGTTAAAAGACAGAACCCAGAAATGAAGATCTACCATGATTAAGATGAGTCTCTTTGGCAGTCAGATTCTATTGACTATGGGTTTTGAGTGCAGGAGCAGGCCTGTGAATAGCTATGATAATATCTGCCTCGGTGTGCTGAAATCACAGATCAACCCGTCTAAGTTTCTGGTAGGGTTAAGTAGGGAGTATTGCAGCTCTTTCACAAAAGAGGAAATAGTAAAAAAAAAAAAACAAACTGGCAGGACTCCTCCCAGCCCTTTGTCCCGCATTCGGGTTTCCAGCCATGCAGGTGAGTTTGGAAGCTGAGCATTTATGTAATAAATGGCTATTGCAGAAGATTGCCAAGCCCTGGGATAGCTCCATGGATCTCTGTGCACATCAGCATCCAGGAGCTTGCTTTGCCACAGTTACAGCGGAGGGTGCGGTGCAGTATTGTGAGACGTGCTGATGTATCTCTGCTTTACAGTGTAAACACTGCATTAATTTCTTAAACTAATTTTCCTCCTGATATTGTCCTTTGCAAAACTCCTGCAGCACAGTCCCTATAAACTCCTTCTCTGCCTCTAGCAGAGCCCTGTGTCGCTTTTATTGAGAGTCTTGGTGGGTATATGGGTGAGATGTTTCCTCCCTCACTAAGAAGTTTCTCTGTAAATGGGAAGAATAGAAACTGGAATTAAAAAAAGACACCAGGAGAGAAAACACTTAAAACTATCTTAAGATAGTGGCAGCAAAATACTGTTCCAAAGGGAGAGACTTGTGAATCAATCAGATTATTTGTTAAATATTCGTCATTGTTACCTGGTGGGAGGAATTGCACAATTGTGATCGCAAAGATCATTGTTGCATGTTTGCTCTAGTAGTGCTTCCTGCGTTTGGTACTTCATTGCTTCATATGGACAAAGTTTGGGAATGAATTTGGAAGAAGATAGAGAGGATAAGAGAAATTCTGATGCAAGTTTGCATGAATTAAATGGCTAAGCCAAACAGCACTAGCTTAAAAATGCCATTCTGAAGCTTTCTTAGGGTTTGAAAGCATTGAACTCCTTTGCAGGTAAAGAAACAGTTGCTTAGCTTTGGCTTGGTTGCAGCCTGTGACAAAAAAGTGTTTATCAGAAGGATCTGGATGGTAGATGTTTGAATAAAATAATGCTACTTCTTTGAATTAAGAAATAGAACCCAACAATTTTAATTCCAATGCCCTATAACTGCTTTGTCCATGTGAGATTTCGGATTAAAATATTTGTGTGGTTTTTCTTGACACCCCACCCCCCCCCCCCCCCAAATACTTTTGTTATCAGGTTTCAGTCTGAATATTTGTATAAACCCAATCTGGGGTTTTATTTCTTCTGTATGTATGAAGTAAGTCTTGGAATCCATCAATGGTAGAGCATGAGCTGATGCCATCAGCTCTGAGCCAAGAGGACATGGTCTATCAATCTTTGTGGAACATCCAAAGGTCCAGCTCCTCAAACCTTCAGATCCGAACCTTTCTTCCTACTGTCATATGTATTTCAGTGACTTTATTTCATCATATTTTTGGTTACATTTGCTTGTATTTCCAATGCGTGCCTTTTTTTTAAGTGATGTTTTAGGACAGACCCACTTTTCAACTGTCTTTTTGATGCTTTCAGGAAGCGACACTGGGATTGGACATGCACTGGCTAAATACCTGGATAACTTAGGTTTTGTTGTGTTTGCTGGGGTTTTGAATAAGGATGGACGTGGAGCTGAGGAACTGAGACGGACCTGTTCTCAGAGACTCTCTCTCCTGCAGCTGGATATAACCAATGCCACCCAAGTCAAGGAAGCCTATCGAAAAGTCTCCGAGAAGGTGCAAAATACAGGTACAGTTTTTTTTCCATTATAACGGGAGTACTAATGTAGCTGCTTACGAGGTGCATCTCTTACCTGTTGGCTGCATCATGGCTTGTGTGTGTAGGTCACTTCCACGCCACAGTCTGTGGGCAGTCAGGGTATTTATATTGATGACTCCTGCTTTCTGGGACATAAGAAAAATGGTGATGACTGTTTATGGAGTGGGTGCTGTGTATCTGTAGCTGCAGATCATCTCTGCTTTGATCTGGAGGCACCATCCAGCTCATCAGTTTAATCTTGATGGAGTTGATTTCCTGCTGTATAGCAGCCCTGTGCTTTCTTCTCTTCCCAGGACTCTGGGGAGTCGTGAACAATGCGGGCATCCTGGGCTTCCCCGCCGACGGCGAGCTGCTCCCCATGAGCACATACAGGCAGTGCATGGAGGTGAATTTCTTTGGGGCTGTAGAGGTGTCCAAGACCTTCTTACCGTTACTTCGGAAATCCCAGGGGAGGCTGGTTAACGTGTCCAGCATGGCAGGTGAGCTGAACTGAAGCACTAAATACATTTCTGGTGCAACAGAAAAAAACAACTAACTTCCTTGGCAAAGATGCTGAGGAAGGTGTCGTTTGGTCTTGGTTGTCAGTACACCTAGGGGAATTAATATCTAGGTAGTAAGTGCAGGTTTTTCTTTTGTTTGGGAGACTATTTCCAGAAAACAGCCCTTAAAGAAGAGTTTAATATGGCTAAAAATACACTGTTATGTGAAAGACAGTAAAATTCAGATCTTGTGTTATAGGTGCTATGAATGATAGCTTTGTGAGCTTCCAGAGAGATGGGTGGTAAATCAGTAGTTTCTATAACATGTTCCAGCAAGTCTGTGACCACCTCAGTTTGTGTGTCATTGAATCACACTGTGGAGATGCCCAAAAGCTCTCTGCCTTTTGCAGAGACAGGCTCTTCCATTTGGGCTGGTTACACCTAAAGTTTCAACCTTTTTCAAATTGGAGCATAAATATCTTTTGGGTAAGTTGATGACATTTGCCATTTATAACGGTCTATAATAAATGTTAGGTATTTCATTTGGGCAGCTCCACCTCTCCACCCTCGTAGGGCTCAAGTACTATAGTTAGAGTGAGAAAGCACAGTGATAAAACGACTGCTGAAGAGAAGCATTCAATTCTTCAAAAGCAGAAGCCAGTTTTATTTTTTGCATCCTACAGTTCTTTCCAGAGTGCACAGTCCTAGAGCATGGTCTGCTGATAACCTGGGACCTGAAGAGAGTGTGTGTTTATATTTCTTTAAAAATATTTTGTATATCTTCTTAAAAATACTTTACCGTAGCTTATTAGCAAAGTGGTATTTTTTTAATGAATAAAATAACTTTTTTAAAATTAGCAGCATATAATATGCTTTCCAGTTTTGTCCCATAAATTGGATCCTGTGCTTACTCTCTCTCTCTGTATGCCTTTATAACATGACCTTCTATTCTAGGAGGACAGCTGAGATGCTAAGATGTAGGAACTGAAGTAATACAGTATCTGGTAGCCAACAGCTGAGGAGCAAGAATGCTCCTTTGAAAATGAGACTTGCTAGAAGCAGGATGTCATGATGCTGGAAAGTATTTTGGTTTAAGACCTCTTAAGGATTTACCGTATCATCTGCTTCCCAAATTTTCCTTTGCCCTGTCTGCTTGGACCCTTACTTCTGCACAGTTGGTGTCCACCTGAATCCTGCTGTATTGCTGGGGTGGCTTGTGAAGGTATTACCTTGTGTTCATGGCTTACGTTGAGGATGTGGCCTCAGCCTAGCTCTGACACTGTCGTCCTCTGTTTTCTTTTTATAATCCCCAGTATATTTTGTATCTGCACGCCTGCATTTATGGTTCGTTGCTGACACTTAAGAAATCAGGACTGAATTACCAGAAGGACCTTTCTGGTGCTGCTTTGCCCACCAGCCCTTGCAAGCACAGAGACAGAGGACAGACCTCTGTTTTCTCTGAGCACCCAAGTGAAGCTTGCACTTATGGTGTTTTGGGACAGATGCCTTAATTCTTGGCATGAATCCCCAAGCTGCATTTCAGGGATAAATGGAGACCTTACCTGTGCTGAATAATTTGCCCTCACAGGAGTTGATAATGACCCTGCTTAAACTATAGCTGTTTACACAGATGTTCTTGCGTACGGGCTGGTTTGGGCAAATAGCTTCCTCTTAACGCAGCGTCTGAGGATCCTTTGGTAAAACATTAGCAGAAAAGTTAGAGAGGTCTCATTGTGCCAAATGTATTCCTGTCTGTGTAGAGCTAATTTAACTGGACTCGAGGTTAGCCTGACCTCAGAAGGAAAAAGTATGTGATTCAATTGGCTCAAACCAATTGAAACTCAAACTTATTCAGATGCATACAGAAGAATAATTAACACTTAATTGGCCTGACTTCTCCAAAGGAATGACTGTGTAAGAAGCTCCCATGATACCTTAGTTATTGCAGTACAAAACCCAACAAATTGCACCAGTGGCTTACCTGAAAATTCCCCTGTATCGAAGTATTTTCTTTTAAAAGATTCAAATACATTGAGACAAATGTGTAATGCTTGAAACAGATGCCGTACCAGAGGATGTGCCCAACGGCCCATGTGGGCAGGAGAAGGAGTGACGTGCCTCAGGGAGAAGGGTTGCCCATTCTGCTCCCTCCTCCCTGCTGTGCCAACACAGCCCGTGGTGGCTGCGGTGACCCCTAAATCGGGCAGTGATACTCTGTGCGGTGATAACACCAGCCTTGTGGAGAAAGTGGGGGGCCTGAAGAAGGGGAAGAAGACGCTCAAATCAAAGTGTCTTTGGATTTTTCTAAAGCTGAAGAAGTGACGGTCTGCCAGTTTTTGGAACAGAGGAAACCTCTGTATTTGTAAGATATTCTTTTCTAGAAGCTTTTGTTTTGTAAACATATGGATTTATTTTAAATTCACCCTAAAATACTGGCTGTTTTCTATCTTTTCCATCTGAACAAATGCTGCTGGGATTGGAGAAGATGGGATATAACTACAGGATCTTCTTCTATGATGGGTCTCGGAGTCCTGTCACCCGGGGGGTGTGATTCCCGCTTTGCTTTGTCCACAGAGGTTTTCCCCACTCTTGCACTGTTGTCTCTGGTCTTTCTGAAACTAGCTGGAAAGAACTGGAAGATAAGTTGGCTTTATAAAGCTAGAATTGAGATTACTTGCCCTGTTGTAACTGTGGTTTATAGTAGGAGCTTGAAACTTGTGTTGCAGTGACAGGAACAGCAGTGTTCAACTATTACTTTGCTATTTATATGAACTAAAACATTATCTGTATTTCTGAAACCAACAATCATAATTTTCATCAGTTTTTACCCTTCAATGCAATACAGTTTATTTTTTTCTGCCATACAAGGTGTTTTATCAGGTGTTACTGAGCATAACTGCTATAAGCAACTGCTAATTTACAACTTTCACTTTTTTTAACTTCTAGAAAGAAATGATTCCCTCACTGACTTGTCTTTAACCTCAGTGAGAGCCGCATAATTTTGGTTGCGCTATAATCTTCCTTCTAAATCACGAAAATAAAGGCTGGAATGAGCCGCCGTCGAGCTTTATCATGTTTATATTGCTCCTGCAGGAGGCATTCCACTACCGAGGTATGCTGCATATGGTGCATCAAAAGCAGCTCTGTCCATGTTTTCTGGAGTAATGAGGCAAGAGCTTTCCAAATGGGGAATTAAAGTTGCTGCAGTTCATCCGTCAGGCTTCCGAACAGGTTGGTATTTGGCATTTTGGGTAGTTATCTTTCTGCCTTGCCTCTTTCCCTGTAGTCCAAACAGAGCCCTGAGTGATTCCCAGCAGCTGGACTTCCTTCCCGTTCTTCATCTTGGTTATGGAAGTTAAGATCCGCGTTTTTTGCGAGAGCTGTTCCCTCCAGTTTTGCACACTGCCTGCCTCTGCCTTTCTCCTGGGCAGAGAGGAGAGCTCTCTTTGCTTTGAGACAGGGCAGTGTTCAGGCAATTGGTGCTTTCCCTCTGCTCTAGCTTTGCTGAAGTTAAAAAAAAAAAAAAAGAGCATCACTGTGTGGTTGATTTGTTACGGCTTGCTTGTCCTACATGAGAGCTTCAGGACTCCCTGTCAGTCCTACCTTTCTCAATATCAGGGCTCTCTTTATTGAGCTGCTCAGTCTTGCATCAAAGTATCTGCAGCAATACCTGTCATCTGCTTACTTGCTGTCAATATTACTCTATATAGTAATGTTACTCTATAATTGTATACTACCCTATTATACTATTATACCCTATTATACTATTATATACTATAATTACTCTATAATTATAGTAATATTACTCTATATTCCTCTCCACTCCTTCCCTCTGCTGTGCTCCCGCTGCTTTCTGTTCCAAATCCTCCCTCTGCTGCTCTGAGCACTTTCTGCACAGCCTGGCTGGGTTACAGACTCTTCTCCTGCTGCACCCCGTGCCCACCCAGGAGCACGGTGGGTGCCACACAGGTCCCCACTCTGTGGATCTGCCTGGCAGCTACCTGAGGACAGCACCAAGTCCTACTGCTGCCTGCTCAGAAAGTCCTACTGACTTCGTGGAGACAATTTTTATGTTGATGAAAAGCAAAATGGTCTTTTTCATAAAACCCCACGCCTTCGAATGCCTCTCCTCCTGGCGAGAGGCCCTGCGAGGCACTGGGCTCTGACAGCGCCCACGTGGTCAGCGGTACCTGCCCGAGGCTTTACCTTCAGGGCTCCACTTAGCTGTTGTCAGACTTCTGGGTGAAAGCTTCATGCATTAAAACAAGTCCCGGTATTTGAGATTTAAATATTTATTTAAAGATTTTTCTTCATTCGCAATGCTTAATTCATGATAGTTGGGCAGTAAGTGCATTGGAAAAGCCACTGCTTTCATTCTTACATGATGTAGATGGGGGAAAAATAGATTTTCTTGTTTGTTTGTTTGTTTGTTTAAATCTGCCCTAATACAAGCCTTATCCTTCGTGAAACTAGTTACTGAAATACCAATGTCACTCGTGAAAGAGGAGCTTAGCACTTGGTCAACCCAAGTGAATCCTGTTCATCTTAGTTTGCCTGTTTTTGCTCAGTCACTCATATCTGTTAATAAATACTGATTAGAAACACCCACAAAATGAATAAGGACAGAATAGCGGGGGGGGGGGGGGGAATGCTGACTTGGCTGTGAGAGAGCCTTTTTAGGTAAAGCTGGTAACCAAATGGTGCATGAACCCCATGCTTTTCGTGTAGTCTGTGCTTCGTGCTTTCCCTTCTCTTCCAGATAAAAGCACTCGCAGCTAACCAGCTGTTTTGTCTGTTCTTCACCGACCCAGTTTAGAACAACTGTGAATCAGGGTGGTGGTGGAGAACAACTTATTGACTATTAATTATAGATGAATTTTTTTAATTCAGCCCCAAACCCACTTGCTATCCTTTGATGTTGCTACTGCAGGTATACAAGGCACGTCCGACCTGTGGGATAAGCAAGAAAAGGAGCTGATGGAGAACCTCTCTGCAGACACAAGGCAAGACTATGGTGAGGACTACCTCCTGGGGCTGAAGAGCTACCTCCTGCACATGCCTGCGTACTGCAGCGCCAATCTGTCCCCTGTGCTGAGTGCTGTCCTGCATGCTTTGCTGGCCAAAAGACCACACGGCTTGTACACCCCTGGGAAAGGGGCTTATGTGCTTCTCTGCATCTTCTGCTACTTTCCTCTCTGGTTCTATGACTTTTTCATTAGTAAGATGCTGAGTACTGAGTCTGTCCCAAGGGTGCTGAGAACATCAGAAGCTGAAAGCAAGAAACTCTAAGGTATCCATCAGCGTTTGTCTTACTTGATGAGATAACTGGGAAAAACTCTATTTTAAGACACTGCTATTTATTGTACTGTCTTTGTTAAATTGCATTTACACTGCCTTGCAAACAGAAGTAAATCTTTGTGTTAAGAGTAATGTTCAGGAAAAGTGGTGAATAAACAGAAATAGAAAGCTATCCCCAGATGGGGCCTTTTTTTGAGGAATTTCAGTGTTTTCCTGATGTCTCTGTATCCTGCCTTCTATGTAAGGTAACTCATGAGGTTATATAGTTCCTGTCTGCTTCAGAAGGCACCACCAACACACAGACAGATGTTAACCTGTTTTTTAAAACACAAAAATCCTTGAGAGTCAACAAGCTTCTTAAACATTATAAGGAGTTGTATATATTCCTGTCACTGGAGAGATGTAGAAATGTCTAATGCAAATCTTTCTCACTGCAGCTTCAGCCTAATGTGTTTGGTTTTTTTGCAGGGGGGTTTGTTGCTGTTGGACATGAGAAGTAATTGACCTCCCCCCCCCTCCCCCCCAAGTTTTGTGAAGTATAGTTGTGATGTTTATAATGAATCTTCTTTGCTAGCCTAAACAACATAAATTAGTTGGGGGAAAAAATGAACAAAGACAGATCAAGACCTTCACGAGGAAGCAAACAATCTCCTTCCTACAGTATTAGAAAAAGTAATAGTAAGTATATCAGCTGCTAATTTGATATGACTGTCTTGGTCATTCTGTGCATTGCCTGTATATGCCTGTGCTTCTTTAATTATTAGTAAACTCTGATCTCACTTCGGCTTTTTTTACAATTCCTTACTTGGCTCTGGGTTTATGAAGAACTCATGTTTTTGCCCATTTCTCCTGACGCCTTCCTGTGTCTCCCTCCGCTTTGGCGAGAGTTTGTGCTTACTCCTCTAAGATCAGTCAGTCTTCAGGTTGGGTTTACTGGAGTCCAGTGTCCATCTTCTGATATATTTTGGTTGCTCCCCTTCCCTAAGTTCATTCTAGGAGCATCAGGTGCCCTCCCTGCCACTGGTTGTCCCTGCGTCCTATACCATAAAACCCTCACCAATGCCAAGAGGTTGGGCAGCTCGCCTATATTTTTCCTACCCCACTCCCTTTTTGCGTTGCCCGTCACATCCTCAGGCTTTGAAAGGCTGTGATATTTTGAAAGAAAGCCTCATCCCCCTGAGTTCCCTCATTTGGCCATCTGTCCTGTGCCTTGCTTTGACAAGATGCATTTCTTTTTCCGATGATGAAAAATTAAAAGTCGTTACATTCTGGGCTTTAAATGTAGATGCACTTTTTTCCCGTCCTTGATGAGCAACTTGTAGTCTTCTCTCATAATCCTACCTGATACACTCTTCCAGTCAACAGAACAAAATCACAATTTAATTTGCATCTGTAGTATTTCTTCCATGTCCTTCCTGCATCTTTTACATCAATGCAAGACTCCTGTAAATGTGCAGAGGATGCTCAGCAGACTTGGCCCACCATTTTAATTTCCGCCCCAGTGCGGAAATCCTCCTGTCCTCTACATTGTCATGACTACTGCTTTTGCTACTGAGGCTTATCTCCTTTTGGGTTTATATCAGTCCCCTGATTATAGACTTCTGCTTTCCTTTGAGAAAGTGTGATCAAAAATATTTTTCACTCATAAAATCTGGGACTATTTCTATCTCTCTGCCCATTTCTTCCTTTATCTATTTCCCAATTTTTTTATTTGTCAGCAAAAGTGCATAATAAAAAAATAATATTTAGTAACTGGATTGTTGTGACTCTTTTTCTGTCTCATCTGACCCTCTGTGCTTTTTGGGGACCAGGGCTACAGCCCCTCCCTTCCTGGGCTGTCCTTGTTCCCATAGTAGGAGAGCACCACGGAGGAAGGTGGTGGGGACCTTCTGCAGGGAGAAGGGACAAGCTGGCAGTTGGTGCCTTGTTTCGGGCGGGACACGATCCCAAATGGCTCAAAGGCACCTTGTGAGCTGAAAGGAAGGGTGGGTACAGTGGGGTGCAGAGCCGGGGGCACGCTGGGCAGCAACCTCTGAATTTTGGCTACCTTTGGGGTGAGGGAACTTGCTGCCAGTCAGCCTATCTCCATCTCAGACTGAGGTGGTTGTTTTTCACTTAGCACCCAATCTAGGTGTAGCTTAGGTGGGCTGGAATTTTGTCCTTAGGCGCATTATACCGTATACAACCGAAATTCCTCTTAGCAGCCAGTTAGCTCTTTTGTGTAGCAATCTTCATAACAATCTGTAATTGTTGCTTTGTTCTTTGGCTGTGTTTATAAAATACACTTTTTTTTCCTCCCCTTCACTTTCTTAATAGGAATATTATCTTGCACATTGCAGACATATTAAACTAGGCGTCTACATGGAAGATTTGATTTCTTTTTTTTTTTTTACTTTTATTTCCCAGGAAATTTGTGTTCTAAATAGTCATTTTACATCTCTTCACCTAACTACAAAGATATTTTAGCAAGTCTCAAATAATTGTGGTATCAAAGATTGTTATTGTTTTGTTCCTACAGGGATCTTACTTTGTGTTTTAAAGATAATTCTGTTGTAACACATTATTGAATTATGTGTCATTTAATGGGCTGTAGTATTAGAGGTAAATTTCTTTTGCTAATGGCTTGCATTGCAAATAATCCAGGCTGAGGCTGGGAGAACTGCAGAATAGATCGTGGGTGTCTGTGGCCAACACACTCATGTGGATGTTAGCGCAGATGCTAGCTCGTTGCTCTCAAGGACCGGTGTCTAGGTGTTATGCTTACTATAAAGGCTGATCTAATACAAAGCTATTTTAGGGGTGGGAAGAGAGGATGTTTAGTTCTAGCAGTGGAAACGGATGTATTAAAAAACCCAAACTAACCACCATGATTTGGGCCTATTTTCAAAGATAACATTTCTAACAAAAAGCATATGGCATGAAGAAAAGCATCTGGGAAATTGAAGAAATTGGTTGTAGCCCTAAAAAATGGCTAATAAATAACACTCTAAAATGTCACTTAATACCCCACGCTAATCAAGTGTGTGCATATATTAAAACCACACATGTGTATAGTTTAAAAGGGGTTATAAGCTGCAGAAATCATGATTAAGAGTAAGTTTTATACAGATCCCTCTGATCCGGCCTCTGGAATGCAGGTTGTGACCAAGAAGTAAATGCTGTCAGATGCTTTTTACCAAGCAAGTCCCTGGCTGGTGTCCTGGGGCTCCCACTCTCCTACTCTGCATTTATTACTCTGCCTGACATCTGTTCTTACTTCATGTGAACAATTGATTTTAAGATATGTAGCTTTGGTGAGACAAAAGGTGAGTTAAAAGTTATAAAACCAAACGACTTTATTTTATTCTGGATCCATTTGCCCTATTTACAGGGCCCCTGATGACAACCATATCTAATGTATACTTCTAGCATTGCAAGCTGGGGAAGAGAGGTAAAATATCCCGCATTTTTGTGGTTATGTCGCTGGCTGGCCATGGTGGGGAAATTTTGGTGGCCACCTGCCGACGGACCATCTCTGCATTTCAAGAAGCGTTAATGTGTGGGACTGCCCATGTGGCTGGAGGTAAGGAAAAGGGCTGTGAAAGTTTAAAGCGTGTTCAAATGAGAGCTCTGACGGTAAGTTTTGGGTTGGATAAAACTGATGGTGTAGGAGGGTGGGGTGCTCTGGGTCACGAGGCTTACGGACTCATGTGGGGACAGGGATTAATCCTAAAACTGCTTTCAAGCTGTGCAGGAGGTTGAGCAGCCCCTCCTGCATCAGGCCATTTTATGCTGGCTCCCTTGGGAATGTTTATGCACAACATCATTGTTTTTCAAGCCAAAGCCATCAGTATAGCATCAGACACGTACAGTAAGCTTAAAGCCCATTTTTTACTAGTAGAGGCCAAAAACAGGCGTGGGGAGAAAGGGTATAGTCACTTTTTCTAATTTAATGAGCATGAACACAAGCTTAGTTATTCCTAAACTAAAGTATTTAAAATTTGACTATGCGACTGTTAAAATGACTTCTTACTGTTAAGGTACACATGAATATTAGAGAATCTCCAGATTTTGCCAGTTTGAGTCCATTCTATCCTGAGAAGAGAGGGAATAACTTCCATGTTCCTATGAGTGCATGCCCTGGCGTGTATGAGGGGTTTTTTTGTTTATAGCTACATAAGAAAAGTTGTTATAATTTTTTATGTATTCTTTGTATCAAGAGGATGCTTCCAGGGAACTCTCAGATCTTGGTGATGTCAAAACACACTGGTTTTGCTGTAAATTAACTAGTCCAGGCACAGCATTGCACAGATATAACTTAAATGGGTCACATTTCATTCGCTTGTATCAGAGAGTCCACATCTGGCTATCAGCACCCATCTGTGCACCAGTAATATTTACAGCAATTTTGGGACAAATACATGCGTTTGTTCATTTTTCCTGAAGAGACTGGTTCTGGGATCCATTCTGGGACAAAAATGTTACCTGGTTTAGCCTTTTTATGGCTATGTTTTGGAAGCCAGCTGGATTCCCAAAATGATGCAACACCCAAGCGTATTGCGTGTCATGGAGTTATATTTCTAGGAATGCTCAAAGAAAAGTCCTTTGATATAAAATTCATGCAGGCTTCAAAGGAAAAGCATTCAAACAAAAGATCTTGGCTCTTGCAAGGAAATTAACGGGGGGGGGGGGGGGGTTTGGGGTGTTTTTTGTTCGTTTGTTTTTGTTTGGGGTTTTTTTTTTGTTTCTTAAAAGTGTTAAGATACATAAATGGAAAGTATTGCCACTGCCAGGAAACACCCAGCTCGTTGGATCCTGAAATGCCTGAGGTGCAGTCGTTCCTACTGAAACTTGTCAGCTGATGTAGTGCTCCCTGGTATGCAGACACCTTCGCGGGCAGTATTTCAATAGCCAAGCTTTTGTCATCCAAGCTGAAGATTAGAGCTGTTGCTGTTCAATTATAGATGTGTTGTGGCAACCTTGAGGCAGTGGGCTTTTACCATAGTAAGAGAGGTAATTACTTTTATTTTTAAAGCATGACCAAATCATAAATCAAGAATCACTGACATCTCATGAAAGGAGGCGAGTTTTAAATCTCTTTAATAGGATAAATGGGTTTTAAGCATGCTGTATAGGTCATTGTAACGTAAGCGAATGAATCTGGCTTTAACAACCTATATGAAAGTAATTACGGTGATACAAACAGTCTCCACAGGTTTAATGCCTGGAATACGTAGGTTAAACAATCCAAGTTTATATTCCTGCTCATCTTATTGCCTTTAGCTTTGGAAAGAGCACTGAACAAGCTGGAAACTAATCCTGTGAGCTAAGAATTTGGATCTTGCCTACTGCCGTGAGTGAGAAAAGTAAGGGCGGATCAGTGGTCCAAGGATGGCTCTCAAGTCCTAGTGGAGCCAGCTCAGCCTTCGCTACTAGTCTGATAAATCAGGAGACCTCTGGGAGGTGCAGAGTGTGTAGCTCTTTCTACAGAGCCTTGCAGAAGGGACCTCTTAATTAGACTATTTTTCTTCCACGAGTTTCACATTCTGGCCATGGTTCCACCCAGCCCAGCTGGATTTGGGACTTTCCCCTTGTGGTATAAAAGGACATGTTTCACACTTCAAAATAAGAGCTGAAAGATGAAGCAAAGATCAAGGGGTGTGAGAATGAAAGATCTAAAGAAAACAGAATGACAGGGATTGGTATAAATGGCAGACAGTGAAGGGGGGGAAGGAAGGAAGGAAGGAAGGAAGCACGGTGATGCTCAGGAAATGGGTTTGAGCAGGCTCAGCTCCGTTGGCATGTCACACTCGCAGGCATGTTATCCTACCCGCTGTCTTCCACACCTCCTCCTCCACCTCCTTCAACACCTGACTTTAAAAGAGTGCTATTTAAGAGACTGTGAACTGTGATAAAATTACTTGCTTTGAAGCCTTACTTGTGTTACTTGGTTTTGTAGCATCTCATCCCACAAAACCCTGGGATGGGGGTGACCTGGTCCGACGTGGGGTGTTGCGGTGAGGGCAGGGGTGGATGCTCCAAGCTTGACCTGCTCTCAGTGGCTTTGGGTGTTAATGGGAGAAGCAGGTCTCTTATTTCCACATCCCTGGGAATGGGGGGAAGATGTTGGTAGTGGGACAATGCACGTCAGCGCTCCCACGCTAAGCCTGCACAAGTCTGGCAGTGCCGACTTCTTTGCTCTCTTTCTTTGGGGGAAAGAATATCACGCTGTACTTTGTTTCATAAAGGGGGGGGGATTATTGCCCTTTAGCCGTAGGAATTTCCATAGCAGCAGTCTGTGAGAGTAGGTGTCGTTGCCTGTCCTGGGTTTCCTGTGGGCATGCAGTGTCAGCCACAAGCGCTGACACCAATCCACCAGTGTATGTGGAAATCCCTGATGCGGGTAGGATGCAGCGAACAAAGCAAACAAGATGAAGAAGAAGAAGAAGATGTGCATCTGAGAATGGCCCGAGGGTGATTTATTCCCCTGCCGTGGGGGTGAATCCTACCTTTTTAGAAAAAGGGTTAGAAATCACTGTTATGGCTTCTGCATATCCCAGAAAGCATCTTAATGCCTTTAATTTCTCAAACTCAATTCACTGCCTGAAGGACAAAATCCTAAAGGGCTAATTTAATTAGAAAGACGAATGAGGGAAAACAGAGCAAACATGATGCAATTATTGTGTTTTAACGTATATACAGCAATGTAATCACTTTGTATACTTGGCATAGATGAATTAAGGGAATAAGAGGTTTAAAAATTTAGCATTTTTGAAAATGTTTTATCATGTAGAATTGTGTTAAAAGTTCATGTTGGGAGCTGGCTGTTTCATAGTCTCATTTGAATTACATGTTCATGCAATAACAGTGTTGTTTATATCCCTTCACCCCAACCAAATGTTGCCACTATGACTGCAAATGTGTTGCCTTAGATGTTAGAGTGGGAAACACTATTCTTAAAAAAAAAAAAAAACAAACCAAAAAAACAAAAAAAACAAACAAAAAAACAAAAAAACCCACCAAAAACCCCCAAAACAAAACACAAAAACTTCCCCAAAAAGGCACCTGCTCACCAGCAGTGGCCCAAAACCATGACTTTGGGCCATGCCATTGCTCCCTCTGCATTTTTCAAGTGTCCTTAAGGACAGGAAAAGGCTAATAGTAACAATAAAAAAGGATAGATGTTAAAAACAAGAAGACAAATGATTCTGCTCAGCCTACTGGTTTAACATACGGTGTGGAGAAGCAAATGGGACGTGGTGACAGACCCACGTGCACCGTAATGGATGGCCGTGTCCGAGGGGTAGCGGCACAGCAGCCCAACTCCAGCGATGCCAGCTGAATTTGAGCGTCAGGCAGCAAAGGGTGCCTAAGCATGAACGAGAGCAACGTGATGGATGCGCCATGTATCAGGTAGAGCTTAAAGCTAAAATCTGGCAGACTGGCTTTGTGCAATGGAGATAAAGGGAGCTCCTGGTCTGGGAGAGGTGGTGTCCTCACCGGCACTGAGGTGCAGCAGTGGGGAGTGCTGCATTGAGGGGCAGGGGGCTGCCTGAAGTGGATTTTTTTGGGTTTTTTTGGTTGGTTGGTTGGTTTGAAGTCTCTTGAAAGCATTGCTAAGCATCAGAGATTTCCTCCGTGAGGAAGGGAGGAAGTGTGGGCTTTCACCCTAAACTTATCTGAGACTTTTAATTGCAATATGTGGTGTCTGCACCCTGCTGTCTGTCCTTTAGGGGATTAATGACTTAAGAGGTGAGTCTGTCTGTCTATGAGGAAAAGTTTACGGGGATGTTTCCTGACTGCGTGAGCTGACAGGCAGCTCTCGCAACCTTTTGTGTATCTTACTGCAATAAAAATACCCAGTGCCTGCAGAAAATACTCAGTCCCAACCATTTTGAGGGAAGTGGCTTAGAGGTGCTGGATGCCTCTGAAAGAGTTAATCTTCCACGTAAACGTTTGCACAGCCTCCTGGTATCCACTGAAAGTAGGCATTGCTTTTGGTTTTCTCTTCTTACTCCATAGTGCTCGATCAAGAGGACACACTGTTCTGGCACTGTGTATATCTAGGTAAGGAGGGAAAACAGGGCTGATCAAATAGGGTTTTCCTGTGGTTGCCCCTCTATAGAGGTCTTGATGGTCTCATATTCCTGGGGCCACATGTGCCACCGTGCAAGATGGTTTCCCAGAGCCTCTGCTTGGTCTTGATCTGGGCTGGTCTTGAAAAGTCCTCGCTCCTTTGCTATTTGGCGTGCAGCAATAATACGTCTAGTGCAAGCAGTATTGCTATTGCTAACGTGAAGGGGCAGCCACTATAAGACTGATCCTGGCTCCACTACGGTTTGTGGCAGCTGTGAGGTACCCGGCAAGGTCCTATCTGACCTGTGACACAGGGCTTTTTCTTTCCAGAGTGACATTACTACTGTTTGCTCAAGCAGGACAGCACTTGCACATCAAAGCTGTATTACAGCTGCCTCCATCTGACAGCTCCTGAGTGTATTTATCTCTAGGAGTGGAGTCACTGGGAACGAAGATAAATGTTGGCTCTCTCGCGGGGAATGGGCAGTTAGATTACGTCCGTCAGTATGTCACTGGCACGCGTGCGGCTTGGCAGGAACACTGCCAGAGCACCATCAACGCCTGCAGGGTCCCTGGGCATCTGCACCGGGACGGCCGAGGGCAGCATCCAACACATGCTGCTACTGCAGGAGCCCCTAGATATAAAACAAATACTTCCACGGAGAAAGGAAAGCTCTTCAGCCTTGTTTTCTTTACCCTTTTGAAGCTCTGTTGTAACCTGGGTTGTTCCCGGTTCTTAATGGATGTTTCTACATGTTACAAATTCCTGGTGCAGTAATTAGGTTTTCAATACTGAAGCATTTAAGTCAAGCATCTTAACTTTTACACTAATGAACTGAGATTCCCCACGGGTTGTCACACAAGCTGTTTCAGCATCACAGAAATCTCTCTGTGCCAGATATCGCTGGTATCTTTTGGGAAGCAGCAGTGACAGCAGTTTGTTTCTCCTGTGACCCCTCCATGCCATCGAGCTGTTTGCTCTCCACTTGTGTCAAGGCTGACTTTGACAATCCAATATCCTTTAGGCAGCGGAGCTGGTTGCTAATTTTTCCATGAGCAGCTTTCTACCCACTTCCAACCTAAACCAGCCGAAGCTCCTCTTTCTCCCTGATCTGATTTATTCAGAGCCTGCAGTATGACTTGGGACCAGCGGTAAAAGGGAAAAGTAGGTGTTGCTGGGGCACATCCCATCTCTTGGGTGGACTATACGGAGGAATGTTGCTGGCACCTCGGTGCTGCTGCTCAGGGGGACCGGGGGGCAGGACCTTGCCAGCCACCATTCATCAGTAAAAATCCCCCTTCAGACAGCAAAACTTGCTGCTGCCTGCTCGGCTGCAACCACTCAGATAACTCTGTTTAGATAGCAATCAGAGCCAACAGCTCTTTGCCAGCGTATTAACTAGACAATTTACTACACTTTGCTAAATATTTACAGCATGTTTTCACCTGAATTTTAGCAATAAATCCTCTCCCAGAGATGCTTTAGGCTGTGAGGAAAGATGCAACGAACGGAAAAAAAATCCCCAGAATCCCAGAGTCACACAAGTTTTACCCAACATAAGCACCTCCTCTGCATCTGAGCTGTGGTCTCTTGAACTCCAATAATCTAATTGCGGTAAGGTTTAACGGGGAGACAGCAGGCGATTTAGCTATTTTTCTATCGTAGCGGTAGATGAAGAGGAAAATCAGGCTGGAGTTGAGTGGAGGTAACCACTTGGAGAATATGAAGAAAAGCAGGGAGTTCCACGGCTGAGCTGCATCTGGGGAGACCGGTGTTCTGGGGACACGTCACCTCGACGTGTGCTGCCAAGAGGGACAGGCAAAACGGTTCCCGTCTCCAAATGATAGAGGTGAAAATGATGAGAAGCAAGGGAAGGTGTCCTGGTGTGTTGCGAGGAGCCGGCAGGAGGGAGCTAATGAGGCATCCCGAACACCAGGCGCAGTAAATTCAGAGTTAGCTGCAGGACGTCTCCCATCGAAGCCTAACGCTGCCTTTCCAAGGTGCCAGGAGATGGCCTTGACCCGGGGAGCACGACCCACGTGGGCAGGGGGTACCAAAGGCTTAACTTGGTAATACTGAACTGCACCCAGCCCCCGGACCAGACTAGTTCTTACGGGTGTAATAATCTTATGGCTCTAGAAAGCAGAGGAAGGTCTCTGACTTGGCAGCTTCGAGGTCATGCATTTCATAGAAAGATTTTGCTGTTTTGATAAAAACAGCATTGTTGCCCTCATATGCATGTTTGGGACTGGACCTGTGTCCAGTTGCTGATATTACAGGGTCAGACCTGCAGCAGGTAATTCTCGCTGTCTGCATGGGACTATAGGTAGCTGTTTGCGATGAGCAAGTCTGGGCTTCTTTTCAAAAAAATTTATGTTTGTGCACTTCATGAATGTAAACCTAGTCATAAAACCAGCAGGAGCCAATCTGAATGAACCATGGAGGTGGTTTGCAATCAGGTGCGCAGTACACACTGTCCCAACTTAAAGCCTTAATTAGTTTGAACAGAAATTAACTCTGTAAATTTTCTTTCTGGGCTAAGGAAAGAAAGAAGTGCCAACCATTCAGCCTCCTTGCAGTCGCACAGCCTCCCCTTCTTTAGCTAAACTGACTGAGCTGAGGCAACCAATATTCTCATCCTGAGTAAATGCTTGCTCCCAGAAATAATTAGAACGGGAGTCAGGATGTTCTGATTAAAATCAGGATCCTTGCAAACAACAAAGGCCAAGGGGAAAAAAAAAACCACAGGGAGTGAATTTGCAAATGAAATCATATTTCATGCACAATTCAGAAGAATTTGTGAAATCTTCCCAGGCATGAGAACCACGGTAGTTTCACGCGCATGCAGCTGGCTGTCCAGAGTCTTGCCAGGGCTCCTCATTTATTTATTCTAAGCAAAAAGCATTTTAAGGGGAGGAAGCCAAGCTCCAACACCAGCCCCTTCTTATCTTGTGGTCATCTAATGTTCACCTGGGAAGCACGAAAGCCCTGAAGCCCATCAGCCCCTTGGCAGGAATTAACTCTTTGTTCATACGTCTGAACAAGTAACATAGGTATGAATTAAACAAAACCAAAGCAAACATGAAGAAATGAGAAAAACTGTCTCAGCTTACTGACACTAAGGTTAAAGTGGAGAGAGCTCTCTCCTTCTCACCCGATCCTTTCCTGACAGTGGGCCCTTGGTTTCTTTCTTTGTGCCCATAATACCCCTCAGGCTGTATCTGGTGTAGAGACGCCCATCAGAGAGCATTAATTAAAGTGCCTCTCTCTCTCTCTCTGGAGCCCTTACACCCCTCTTTTAAGTCCATCTAGGCAGATTCAGTTTTTCACCTTGAAACATCTTTTGCTTCTTCCTTATCTAAGCACTGCCTGGCCGTGCTTCTTGATTAGATGACTGACATTTATTCTTTCAAATCTTATCCAGAAATACAATTTTTATCAATTCTGCAGAGATTGAGAGAAATATGAAAGACAGCCTCTTAATATTCCATGATTTTGCAGCAGCTGCCACCGAGGGCTTGTGCGACGATGGAGTTTATGCAGCCAGAAGGGCAAGTTGTTCTGCAGTTAAGCGGGAGATGCTATAGTTGTGTCACAATCTGCCATCTGTCGTGAAAATACAGCTGAAAAGGCAGAAAGGGTGGGATTTACAGCATGATTGCATCCTTGCAGTGCCTGGTGTCCTCTTCGTCCTGCAGAAATACCACTCGGCTTCAACGAGGTAAAACTGTGGTTGGCCAAAAGTGATGGATGTCTGCGAAGATGGCCATATGGTGGTCAGCGATGGATGGTTGGCCATCTGCGTGCTAATGAACGATACGGGCTCTTCCTGAAGTTACTCCCCAGATGGCAGCGGGAGAGGCTCAGCCTTTCTCTCTCGATGTACGTGATCCTGTCGTGGGTTGAAGGGACAGGGTGCGAAGGGAAGGGAGAACTGAAGATAGCACCAAGATTATCTCATCAGATGTAGTAATTCCTGCAAAGCCAGCCTAGCCACTAGTTTGAGGAAGTGTCTTGGACTTCAGAGCAAAGTAATCTTCGCTTTATCTCATACAGAGACCCTCAGCTGGATCAGGAGAGTGAATTAGGTGTACATTTTGGGTGCCAATAGACACCGCTGAAACACCTACTTAGAAAAACCAGAAATAGGAAAGCTCCTAGAAGTCCTGGCAGAGCTAAGCTATGTCCCCTGTCATGGCTGGGAGATTCAGAATAGTGAATAGCAGCTCCAGTGTTTCCCCTGCAAGGTGCTGAGAGTGGGATTTATTTTCTTTTTGGGACTTCGAATCCCAGGCAGCTGAAGGGATGATCTGACCATGCCACAGACATTAAGGCTTCGTGGCATGCATCGTTTCCACCGGGGCACACCAGGCTCTTTCTACCTGATCTTCTAAAGTGGTCTTCTAATTAAATTTAAGATTCAATTAATTTAAAGGTCTGTGCATGCCAAAATGTTGAAATATGTTAATGTGACTTGGGAGCCTGCAATTCAGCGCCTCAGAGCGGCGAATGCCCGGTTCCTACCCACGAGTCCCACAGGGTGCTGATCTGCATCGTCCGGCACGTGACCGCTCCTAAAGGTTTGGCTGTACGAGATGTACCTGAGCTCATATAATCTGCCTGTCATGTGAGCTGGAACTGGGTGCACCTCTTCAAAGTCCCATCCTAATGTCTCTACCACCAGACTGTTGTCACCTCCAGCATAGCAATAACACCATTCTTGTAGCAGTCGGGCTTGCCTGCATTTTCAGGCATGAAGCCAGAAGGAAGCTGGATAATGCAGTCAATTTAAATGGACTGGTTCACTTAAAAACCCCTCTGCTAATTCCTGCTGTTTTCCAAGCTGCTAAAAATATTAAAAACCCAATAATTTATGCCATTGTAGACAAGTAAAATAGCACAATTAATTGCATTTTAATTTTTTTTAACCTCTTTCATCTTGCAAAATTGCAAGAAGGTTTAAAACTAGATGAAAGGATGTGAAAGAGAATAATTAAGAATAATAGGAGGTAGGATTTGCCTCAGGTCAGGTTTATTGTTTTAGTGGGATGTACCAGACATCTCCATGTAGGCACATGTATACCATTTTCTTTTTGCTCGTCTAGGATCTGTTGAAAAGGAAGGCCAAATGGCAAAGACAGTGTAAGAAAACAAAGTTATTCTCAGCTGCACGATTTAGTCTGCTCAGGGCTGTTACAGCTTTTGCCAGCTGGAAATTGAATTTACCATCCCAGGAAGGCATGAGAGATTCCTCCTGCTCCTGCAAACCATGCCGTGAGCTCCAGGAACTGAGAGGGCACCTTCTCAAGGGACCCCACTTGCCATCCCCATGCCTTCGGTAAGGTGTTCTTCACATGAACAGCATCGCCTGCTTTTGGCCACGTGGGCTGCAGCTCCAGCAGCAAGCAGCTGGAGAAGAGGGCTGTAACCCGTTTCCTGTGTTTGCACTCTTTCTTACCTCCAGCTCTATACTTGTTTGTATAAAATGCAAACGATCCCAACTCAGAAGGACAGGGGTGCTTACAGAGAGCGAGCCAACCTCACACAAACGCATTTTGCTGCTGGGCTCGGGCTCCCTGCGAGGTAGGGGAGCTGCTGACGGTCTTTGGGACTGGATTTGTACAAAAGTGCATTGAGCCAGCTGCCTCTCTGGTACACTCCAGTGCTGCATTTATACCGGACGTGAACAAGTCACTTAAATTCTGTCACTTTTTGTAATTTTCTGTAAATCCATAGATACTTAAGCTTGCTACAGATCACTAAATAGTGTAACGTGTCCTGGTGGCAGAGGCATTCATCAGTTCCTTTTTGTTGAGCCAAACAATTTGTGCATGACTAAAACATATTCACTGCTCCTAATGTGAAGACACCCAGAGATGAAGCCTACTCTGCTGCGAGCCGCAGCCCAAGCTGTCCCCCAGCCCGTGTCCCCCGCCCCGAGCCTTCGCCTCCAGCGCTGGGGCAGCACCTGTGTTTTGTACAAGCCAGCTCCAGCCGGGATGTGCAGGGAAAAGGAAAATATTGTTTCACCTGGCCATGGCTGCCCCAGTAAATCTGTCTATGGGATGTAACTGGAAATCTGATGATGCACTTTAATTATTCAGCTAATTGGGAGATGAGCTAATTTTCGTGTCAAGCCGTGCAAGCTAGTCAATGGGTTTAGAACCATCCAAGCCCAATATCAGGCTGTTTGACATGCCTCTAATAGCCTTTTCCTTTTCATTTTTCCTCTACACTAACAGAGAGGTTAACATTATTCATTCTTTCCAGAAAGAAAAAACGTTATCAAGTGTTCTAAAAGCTGTGACCTGAAGGCTTTCATTGTGTTGTGCAGTCAAGGGCAAGGCTTGTATTCAGAATTATGGAGAGGTAGACAACAATGTGGATCAACATAATAAAAATTATTCAGCTGAAAGAAAAAAAAAGCCACCACATCAAAAACCCAGAGACCAAATATTTGCTGGTAAATACAGTGAAACAGGTATAAAGAGATGGTTGTGTTCAGAGTTGTAAAGACCAAATTACCTTCCCAGCAAAAGGGCCGCTCAGTGAGGTTTCCATCCCACCAGCAGCTGCTTCCGTGGCTTTTCTGTGGAATAATGGGGCAATTACGCCTTGTTCACCTCAGGAGTGTTTGTAGGGAACAAGAGGAGAAGCTCGAGTGGGTCAGGGCACACCGCCACGGCGGCAGAGCATCACCTGCCGGCAGCAGCTCCAGGGTGTCTCTAGGACAGGAAACCTGAATTTTATTTTTATTTTTTCCTTGCGAATAACGCCCCCGGCTGCTCCGACTCTGGCTGTCGAAACATGCTCGGTCCCACACAATAGCTTTGACCTGTGCAAAATGTGTGCGTAGGTCCTCAGGCTGGACTGGGGTGGATGGAGGCAGTGGTCCTCTCCCTGTGCTGCGGAGCCGGCTGCTGCCAACTCTCCCTTTCCCGGCCGCGAAGGGCAGCGTACGCAGGGGTGCTGCGGCAGCGCAGATGGGCTGAGCTGCGGAAGGTAACAGAGCACTTCCCCACGTTTTCTCTCCAGTGCCTTAGCTTCTGAGGCTAATGAAGCTTTGAGGGATAATGTGAATTGCTGCATAAATTGATATCCTTTGCTAATTGCATCAGCATTTTGCTTTGATGAAAGCCTAGTATAAGGTGCCAAGAAACTAATAACATACAACATCAACAGCTACTTTACAAAAAAACAAATGTTGATGATTGATTGAACGTCTGATGATTCATGGAGCCATGAGCCAGCTCACCAGGAGATGTTTTTTAAGGGTTCAGTGGAAGACTATTTCAACATGGTAAAGGATCATCCTGTAAAAAAAAACCCCAAACATTGTCAGAACATCACTCAGGCTACTAAGATGAAGGTCACCTTGTTCTGCTTGCTGAGATGAGACTCATCACCACCCACAAGTTGCTTCAAGCCTCTCTAGCTTTTTCCCTTCCTTGAGTGCCAGCCAGTCATCTTGTCCCAGTTGCAGAAAATCAGGTGGCCAGAAACACTATTGAAGGTCTTCAGAGCCAAATCGCTCACAGGCCAGGGCTGCTGTGAATGCCTCACAAGCATTTTCATGGCCAAATTGGATTGAGGCAGATCGTCTCTTTTTAGCTTGGGTCTGACAGAAGGAAAAGCCCTGGTATTCTTGTACAGCGCTGCCAAGCACCTCTGTGTCAGATGGTTGGTAGTAAACAAATTGTTATTACCTGGCAGTTGGTTGGAAACGGAAACTCATTCACTCAAGTTTTCTAAGGACAGAAAAAAGCCCTGTAAAGCAGTGCCATTCACAGAGAGCCAGGGTCCGCATCCTGCACGGCTGCAACCATTCCCGCCGGCTGCAGGGGCCTCCCTTGCTGCTCGCCGCCAGCTTGTTACACCAATTTTGGACACTTTTATCTTGACCTTGTAGCAACCTCCTGTTATTGCTGCGGTGTTGACAAATGCATTTCATATCTACAACTTCTGTGCTCCAGCGAGACTCCCCTCCATCACCTCGAGGCGAACCAGAGGTGTTTGCACAGGCAGCAGGGTCACACAGTGCTGCAATGGAGACATGAAAGCCAAGAGGTGATTTTGCTTCCCCACCGAAGGGAAGCCCAATAAGGATTCAACACCCTTATTTTCTTAGGTGTAATTAGTTATAAAACCTGTTTGCGACGGCGGGGAGGAAACGGTCGGTTCTCCACCGGTGCGGGAGGCAGTGGGGGTGCTCGCTCAGCCAGCAGCGCAGGAACAAAACCAAACACCCTGGCAGATGCTGCAAAGGTGTAACTCCCTGTTAACCGCAGCCAAAATCACTGCTGCCTTGTGTAAATATTTAGCGATGCCAATGAAGCATGAGGAAGTTTGAATGAGCAGAGAGTAGGAATGAGCCCAAAGGTGGAGAGCCGCGGGTCAGCGTTTCAGGGATGTGCACGCACCCACCTGCCTGCTGGAGCCAAAGGTTAAGACGCATGTCAGTGCTCTCGAAAAGCACACCCAAGGTGCATAAAAGCATCACTCGTGTCTGAATGAAGCAAGAACTGAAGAATGCCATTGAAACCACATAGGGAACCACAGAGGGTTGTCCGCGGTTTCATCACCTGGAGTTCCTGGCTCCACTGGTTCACCTGCCTGACTTTTGTTCCCATGTATTCCTTCTTTCTCTCTCATCAGTACCAAGCATGTTACTGGAAAGCCTTATTGAACAATATATAAATGTCTGCAGGAAAATACATTGCTAAACAGGTCTCTGAGAACAAATAATTTCAAGCCAATCTAATTTATTTCTAAGATGGAGCTGCAGTATGTGTTGATCTGTCTTTATCTTCACAGGACTTTTGACGCTGTGCCTGTGACATTCCTTTAAACCAGTAGAGGAAATACAGGCTAAAAAAATTTGCAACATGGTGGATGTATTAAAACTGAAAGACTGTTTACAAAGGGCAGCAAGTAATGGTCCAAGCACTGCAGTGATTTAGAGGCAAAGAGGTGTCCAGTTTTGTTGCACATCACGAAGGAAGAGGTGCACCGAAGGGGAGATAGGACCCCAGAGGAAAAAACAAGAAAAACAATTGAAGCTTTCTAAAAAATACCCCTTATCAGAAACTGCGGCTAGAACAGGGTTTGTTTAGTCCACGAGGGAGACAGCTGAGGAGGGATAACAATCTTTTTTGTCTGAGATGACTGGAGGCGAGCGGTGAGCCGACGGGTGAGCCGACGGAGGAGGGAGCCGGCGCGGCAGCAGCTGGGGCTGCTGGGGTGGGAGGTAGAGGGGTGAGGCAGCTCACTGGCTCCTCGTGCCAAACCTGGGATTTGGCATTGCAACGCGAAGGATTTCTTTCATTCTTCTCCTGCACGGTGCCGGCGTGGTCTACTTGAATCTGCCCTGGTGCAGGGGCTGGGACCCCAGCAGCTCTTGCCGTCCCTTCACATCCTGCATCCCTGGGACTCTCATAACCGCAGATCTGAATCTCCGAAAACCATCCGAGGCAAACTTCTGGATGTTTTCTCCAGGTGCTCAGGCCATGATTGTACTGGAAGAAGTCAGTCCTCGCTTGCATAAATTATAAGCTAATTGAGTGTATTTGAAGTTTCCGTGATCCTGGGCAGTAGCGTCTAAATTGCACTGACAATCGCCTTTAAGTCCTCTCAACTTGAAGAATCTGCACTTGCTTAACCTGGCTCCACTTTTCACATTAATTTAGTTAAATGAATGCAAGTCACAGTGTGTTGAAAGAGTGGCTTATTTTAATTAATCTTAAATCGGTTCCAGATCAAATGCAATAAGTAGGAACAAGTCACCAAAACCGATTTAAGTGTGTCTGTATAGGGATTTCCCTGTTTAACTAAATGGGGTTTAAGTCATGCTTTTATTTAAAATCATGCAACTTCTATGTGAAAAGGCTTGGATCATTTAAGCAATCTTAAAAATTTGACCCTAAAACCTTACAAATTAAAAAAATAATCACAGAAGCCAGCAGAAAAAGCATATGAGAGAGATCCAGGATGTTATTTTCATTATTCAGTTGGTTTAGTCATTGGGTTTCTCTGTCCCTGTCAGCCCTGCAAGCTGGGGCACTGCAGATTTGCGCAAGGGAGGTGCGAAGGAGCTGAAATCTGGTCTTCAGCTTCTCTTTTCCTCCACGTGTCTGAAACATAACGTGTTTCTTCTTGCTTTTTAAAACAGCGTGATGAAAGCAGTGGCATTGCATGCACTTGCACGGTCTGAATTTGGTCCAGCTGAGGGGATAATACTGATGTGAGTACATAACATTGATGAACCATTTGCTGATACAGCGCGGGTGCTTTGTGCCACAAGGGTGCAATTCCCAAATGTGTGGATTCCGGCCCTTGTTCCCCCGCAGCTAATTATACAGCTCTTATTCATTTTATGTGGGTTTTTTTTTAAATCCAACCCAAAGGAGGTGTGTATGTATGGATGATAATTGATAACAGCTTAATTCATAACTCTTCTACAGCTTCCTTCGTCTTCCAGTTTATGCCTCAATACTTGATGTTACCCATTATGCAGAGATCAATGTGTCAGAATGAGGTAGATTTATAGTGAAGACAATTCTGCTTCTGAGTTTGAAAAAAAAAGTGAGATATTTTGCCTGAGTTAATCAAAGGAATTCAAAGGGAGTTTAAATCTTTCCATTTTCTTTGGCTCGTGGAGAAGATGAAAAGCGTTTGACCTCCAGTAAACCAACCAAATTCATATGGTGGCTCTGTAGATAAATAAAATGTCCACCCAGACAGAATATTGATTACTTGGGTACTATTTGCTGAATCACAAATAGGACCATCAAAAGCAACAGCAAGAAAGTATCATAAAATACATCAGGGCATCCAAAGTGTTAGGCTTAATGCAAATAGACAGGTTAAATAAGTGGTATTAAACTAACAAGGCTGAGAAATAGCAAGATGTCATTGCTCCATTGCATTATGCACGGCAGCGGTAGGTCCTCTACACCAGCTACCTCCCCAGCATCCATCACTCACTCTGGCACTTGCTTTAGGAGGGGTAACCTGTAAAAGGGACTGGGGCTGTCATGGAAAGTTTGGCCCCCAAACGCTTTTATCATCTACCTGACATTGAGACACTAGGCTTTTGACTGGGTGATTTACTGGAGAAGGAATTACCCACCTGTGGCCATTGCAGTTGTATTTTTTTGAAGTGTTGGTTATGAATTAGAGTTCATTGCTGAGGTGACCATCTCCTGCGGCTTCTGGTGATGCTGGCAGCGTCATTGCTTGAGGCAGAGGTTACCCCAATAGTGGCCACTCTCACCCGACGGTGTGATCAACATATCGGGAGGATCCATCACTTCTTGTTAGAGATAAGGCATACAATGATATTTTTTTCCACCTCTTAAGAAACCATAGCCCTGCAAGAATATATCTGCCTGGTCAAAAAAAAAAAAAAAAGGCAAATCTCAGTGCCCAAATGTGGGGATTTCAGGCAATGTCTGATTTCTGAGCGGAGACCTTGTGACTCTGTTTCTGTGAGGGGTTATCACAGGTGGGAGCTGTGTCTCTGGGTGGGCAGGCATAGGGTATAGGATGACCGTCCCTGCCTGTCAGGTGGGTCTTTTATGTTGAGCTGGGTGGCGTGGGAAGCACGAAAAGAGAAGAGAGGATTACGGGAAATGAGGCATGAAAGATAGATAGGCACTTCTTTTTGTCTTTCTTATGGAAGCGAGATCTGGCCAGTCCGGCTGGGTATTATACACATTTTACTATCAGAGGGAACTGAAGATATTTTGTCAAAAAAGGTAATTTGAAATTTAAATGAATTTCTTAATCCTAGAAGAGGGATACTTACTTCCTAAGGAAAACTGTGAAATGAAAGATAACCTACATCAACTTCGTAACCAGTAGCAGGCTACCAAGTGACAAAGTTACAGATATACTTGCATGAAATAAATTAAAATAAGAAAACTTTGCTCTTTTTATATTTGTGCAAGAAGTAGTGATAAAATGCATACTCTGTTTCACCTTCTTCTCTACAGAAAGTACACAAGCTGCAGTTAATTCCAAGTGTAGCAGCACTGCTGGAAGAAGTGATCATAAAGCAAACCTAAGACTAATAAGCTGGGTAGTAATATTTCTAAGTTGAGATCGTTTTGGACTTGTCTTCTTTGGCTGGAGTTCTGAGCCAGGCGTATTTTCTTTTGTATTAAATATATTATGTGTCATGAAGCAAAAATGAAAATAACCCCGGACTTAACATAAAAAGCTGTCTTCAGACAGAGCTGTAAAGTCTGTTTTGTTTGACTTTTCTTGGAAGACAGCAGACTTCAGATTGAAAGAATATGTACTGTAGTAGGCCCAGAATGATCCTTTAAGCAGACATGGGCGTCTGGAGTGGTTGCTGCTGTGGGATGTATACCTTTAGCTCTGAGCAGAGAAATGGGATGTAACTGGGGCCAACGGGGAGACGGACACTTTCATCCTGCTAAGGGTTGACTATGGAAATCTTGAAGGAAATGTATTCAGAAAGGGACCCCTTTTTACAGTAATTTATGCCATTCAAGGCTTATCCAAAGCCAAACAGTCTCACAGGGATCTGCTGAATTACTGCATGATTTAGGAAAGGAGGTATTGACCTCAGTTCCTTTTGAAGGACTTTCATGTTGCTGGGCTTTTGTGTAAGTGAGGGGGATGAACTTGCACAAACATCTTCTTGGGCCCGAAGAGGCAGAACAACAGGACAAGAATGGTCTGATAAAAGAGATGAGCTGGATGGAGAATTTAACAGCCCAAGAGGAACAGGCAGGCATTAGGCCTTCTGCTAGTATTAGGCCAGTGGGGTAGGACTATGAAAATGTCTGTGTTTAAAAAATCCAACAGTTGGAGACCAGGGATTTTAAGAAAAAGCAAAGAATTCTGCTCAATTTGGTATCTAAATATCTTAAAAGTCAGACCTTAAGTTCAATGTCTAATGGACAGACACATGAACTAGCACCAGTTTCTTAGTGTTAGAGAGAGAGACAATCACCAAAAGCAAAGATTGATTTTTAGGCTTCGGCATGGCTACGGCATGGGCTGTGCCGCCACCACGGGAGGCTTCAGCACGTAGCTGGTAGGATTTGCACATACAACTTGCTTTGTGCATCACGTGTTTGAGCACATATCTGGGGAGGTTTCCTGCATTTTATGGTGGCACAGGTGTGGAAGTTGGGACGCTGCGATCGGGCGCCAGCGCTGACCGAGCCTGCAGTGGGCTGCCAAAATCCCACCTCAGCCTGGGGCTGCATTTATGTGACTTTGTGCCTGTGAGGTGAGAGAGGAAGTGGAGCCTCATGGGATTATGAACAGCATTTCTAATCTTTATTCTCCAGATTATGGATGGCATGGTTACAGGTTAATAATTAACCAGTGAAGGTTAATGAAAATGAGTGTCAGCTGCACTGGTCGCTGGAGCCCTTTGTTTTCCTACGGCTTCACACATTTTGGAGACAGAAGTATTCCCAGAAACGGCTTTGCTGGTTTGTTTGCATGTGGAGCCATTTGGTTCATCTCAGCCCCAAATCTTTCCTTGTCCACTGTACTGCCCAGGTGATGCTGCTCTCCGTTAGCTGCTTCTCTCCGGGCAGGATTACCATGGCGGGGGGACAACTTTAAAGCTAACAAGGTTGGAGAATTCAATAGGGGTCTGATAAATGCATTAACAAAAGTAAGTTTTAGCCGGATGCCTAGCTGGAGAAACTCGATGATTATAATATCAAACTATCCTCTGCCATCAAGAGACAAATTGAAAGTTGTATCCATGCGTACAGGTGCTCTGTCTAAATACTCTCAGGGATGGCACACACAAAAGCAGAGTCTGGGTCACTTTCCCCCCTTCTCTGAGCTCTGTGTTCATTGTAATAGGTGAATACTTTTTTATTATTAATGATTAATTATTTTCCTATGTTCTTATGGTCCCCGGTTGGGTACAGACTAGAAAGCAAGTAAAATCGTGGTGACATCTAGTGGCTGCTGGGAATTCGCAGTGATAGTAGAGGTGAGAATACCTTTGCTCTGCACGTTTAAGCATGCTGTGCACAAAATAGAGATGGAAATAGTGAGCCCTTCAAGACCGAGAGACTTACACAACCTGAATTTAGAGACCTCCCCATCTTGCTCAATGACAATATTGCTGGAATTTCTTGGAAGAGCGCAGCTGTCCAAGCAGTCCCGTCATCATGCTCCCCTGCCATCCTCATGTTCCTGGCCATACCCAGCACCTGGGGTGCTTTGGAGAGACCAAAAATAGGTAACATCACCAAAGCAGCCTTTTGCCCCCCAAATCCTGTTTTCCTTTAGGACAGCCTCCCTTGTCCCACCGCCCCGCTCTCCGTGGGCGATGCACTCCCCAGCACCCACACACTGGCTGCTTGCTGGAATGTAACACAGGAATGTTAGCCTGCAGCTGTCTAGTGAGAGAAATTTAGGCCAATTACAGAAATATTTTGAAAAGCTAATTGCAAGGAAAGTAATATGGCATTATGTGTTAATTAGCAAACACAAAAAGAAATATTCTGTGAAGCTGGAAGGTTTGGGGTGGGGTGCTAGAATACAGACTGATTTCGTGCCAAGTAGAACTGGTACTTAGACAAGAAACATTGATGTGATTTGAGTTTAGATGCATGGGGCGTGCAGCCTGCAAGAACAGGCTACTGTCAATATATATCAGAGGTATGTAGATAAGGATGGCTGAGGAAATGTTTCAAAAAAAAAAAAAAGAAAGGAAGCAACATCTGTGTATTGGAGGGCTCTTGGCAGCTGTTTCCCCCAGGGCAGGTTCAGGGAAGGGTTACCCACACTGTAAGCCTGAGCACAGATGCCAGGTTGGTCTTTTCCCTTTGCTCTCCGCTCTGTGCCTTGAATGGGGAAACACACTTCGATTTTTGTAGTGATGAACGAGTGAAATTGTATTTGGGTTCTGCTCAAACAAATGAACAATAATTTCGGCGTGACTAATCCGGGGACAAGGCTGGCACGCGTGGCAGCACTGTGTTTCTGATGGTGTGCTCTCCATACTTCAGCGGGCAACCATAGCCTTTTGTTAACGGGCACTGCCTCACCCAGCCACTATTTCTCAGACTAAAACATAGAATAAGCACACACACAAAAAAGAGCTAGCATCAATTAAATGTGGTGAAATAAACAGTTGCCAGAGGTGTATCTACAAGCAGGTCATTCCTCCCCACACACACCGTCTGCCTCTGCAGCCACACATCTCCATGTGCTCCCATGGCCATCCAGCCGGCTTGGCTGTGGGTCGCTGGCAGCTGGTCAGCAGCTTGCACGCACCCTGTGCTCACGATTTGCTGGGGCAGTTTGAAAACGAGAACATTTGGGAAATTATAAGGGAAACTGAGGCTTGTGATGATGTGGTTGGCAGGTTCCAGCATGGCCAGTCAATGCAACATGTGGTCCAGCTAGTAATGTGGGTGGCCCATAAGGAAATTCATCAGGAAATGAGAGTTGCATTTATTATGTGTTTGCATAGCAACATGCCTGTAATTACTGGATATATTTACACCCATTACAGCTCAGTACAGAGAGAAGCGAATCCCTTACCCCTTTCTGGCTGGGGCACAGCGCTCCCAGCCACTGCACAGATCCTCCAGCAAGTCAAGACTCAGACCACCAGCACCTTCCGAGGTGGAAAAAGCAAGCCGCCTTCTTTTTAGCAAGAACCCGCGTTAAAAGTGATGATTAGGTACCATCCAGGTAGCAGCTAGGCTGCGTGGGAATACAAGAAGCCTGCAAACCAAGAGGAGGAAAGAAAACCCCTGAAGGGAGGCAGGCTGCAGAGGTGGGAACGCGGCACAGCCAAGGCGGCAGCAGAAGATGCGGCTGGCGAGGGCTGTCGCCTGCCTTCCCCAGCTCTGCGCTGCGTGGCAGGGACGGCACCTCCCGACGGGAACTTGTCTCCTTTCTCTGCTGCGAAGCATGTGAAAATTGAAACTGCCGGAGGTGAGCGATATGCCCTCCCGCTCCCGGCATTAGCCTAGACTGTGCAAAACACTTTGGTAAGTGAGATACTCTTTGTGGGGAGTATCATTTCATTCAGGGCTGCTTGCATAAAGTGCTAGTCAGAGTGAATTAAGGAGGCAAGATCTGACCATGAATAAAGGTTTTAAGACTGGAGATTCACTTTCATTTATAAGCACCTAATGTTATTTTTGCATTTAAGCCCAATTTTCAAAATAGAGTTGAGAGCAAGGAAACCAGCAGCTCCCTGAAAGCCCTAACCTCAGGGCTTGTCTCCTTGAGGAACTTTACCAGCATTTCTCCTGTAGTCAAAGTATAAGTGAATTAAAATAAATCCAATTATGGCCACGTTTTCTCTGACGGAGCGTATCCACACAAGCTCACCATCTGCTTTAACTAATCTGTGCTATGAATTCATAGCCCTGTATTGTTCAAGTTAGTCTTCTGGGGTATTTCCGGATAAACAAAGATTAAATCTGTTTAAAAATATGATTTACAGTAATGTCTATGTAAGCGTGTTCCACATAACTTTAGTCTTGTTTTGAACTGTTTTCCATGTAATATTAATCTGTTTTTCAACCGATGAAATGAAATGTGTGCTAACTCTTAAAAATATGCAGTCCCTCACTTTGGACTGACAATGGTTTATGTTGGGTTTTGTTGAAAGGGTTCCTGATTGATTTGAATTCTGTTGAAATAAGTTAATGACCTGGACAGAGATTCTATGTATAGGGCATTGCCCATGGTTAAATGGGGCTTAAAGTTGTCACACCTGTTATTCAACTGTTTCAACACTTTTTACGTATGCACAACCAGGCTTCTAGGTAATTTATAACCCTTCAAAACAAACAAGAAAATTCATGCAATTCCTTAAGAAGAATCTGCTATATATACGAAAATAGATCCAGGATGTCATGATGTCATTTTCATTAGTTAGTCTCTTTGGTCCTTTGGTTTCTCTGTCCCTCCTTACCTTTTTTACCAGTTATCTTGATGAAAGACCTTTCACTGCTGTTCCTGGCAGGAGAACCCAACGGGACAGCTGGTGCAATTGCGAGTGTCCATCACGGGCATCGGAACTTGGGCTCTGGGCTTGACAAGTGGGTGGGTGCAAAGCTGGGGTGCTGCACCCAACACATCCCAAACCCACTCCTCCTGCCCCAGGCAAAACACCGGTGACCCTATACTAGCTTTAACCCAGGACTAATGGGTCTCCAATTAACAAGGAGATACTTCTGTCTGTGGGCCACTAATCTAACATAGATGTGGTTGTACTTAACAACGTTCCCAGTAATTTTTTAGGATTAGCGGTATAGCCCTAACATTCGTCTAAATTCAGTGGCAAAACTTTTAAAAGTCTCTTTAACTTCTGGTTCCTGTGTTGCTGTAACTCACGAGGCAAAATGCAGTGCGTCTCGTTGAGCGAGGTGTGGAGGAGAGTTTCTAAAGGGAGGACTGTGTTGCTTCAACTGATCAACAGAATTCAAAGAAAATTTAGGACTTTTTAGGCCGTGGCTGGTGCAGAAGATGAAAGGCGTTTGACCTCATGAGAACCAACAAAGCTCCTCTGGTGGCTCCACGGAGAAATAAAATGCTTGTCCAGAAGCACTATTGCTCATTTAGGCTCTTTTTAATGAATCCTGAATAGAAAGCTGCATCAAAAACGAGATGCTGTCGATACCAGAATGTAATGTATTAGAGCAGCCAAGATGTTGGGATTAATAGAGGTGGACAGGCCGTGTAATTTGGGTGAAAGTAGCAAGCCAGAAGGTGCCTTGCATTTGTGGCGTTACCCCCTGCCCAGACAGCCCACCTCTTGCTACCACTTGCAGGAGCAGCAGGCACCCATGAGCCTTTAAAAACCTGCTGCCACCAGACTAGACCGCTACAAAGTCAATGTGGACTAGTTCAAAGGGAAATGTTGCTTCAGACGTTGCAATTAGCTTCTACCCACCGGACGTCACCCCAGCACCCCTTGTACCGTTGTGGCTCTGTGTAAGTGCTTCACAGCAGATCTTATTTTTCCCGGCTGTGAAGCTCCCTTGGACATGGCCAGGCTCTGCCACCCATCTCTTGCCACTATGGGGCAAGGAGACAGCCGTGGCCCTCGGTCCTTTCTCCGTGCTCGCCAAAAGATGCCAGCAAAGAGCTTTGGTTCCTTGGGCTCGGCTGCCAGCGCAGCGTTAGGAGCCTCCACGCTGCACACCTGATAACTGATTTTTCTTGAAAGACCTGCTTTTGGCATATTCCCCAGTGGGAGCCGGAGTACAGAGTGAAGACGTATTCTGCTGATCTGGATAATGTTGTCAGATGGAGACAAATGATTTTTAAGCGGGCGTTTCCATTAATTTCAGTGGTGAATTTTTTCCAATTAAAAAAAAAATAAATCCCCTGTGTGCCTATTCAGGAGTGTGGTCTATAATATTTAAATTGTTGTATCCCAAAGGCTGAGTACAATGGAGAAATCAACAATTCAGGACACAGGGAGTGTGGATTTGAGTTGGCCTTGAAGAAATACATTCTGTAAAATCTTTTAAGGCAAGTGAAAAAGGCAAGATGCTTCTACAGACATTTCTGAGTCCTAAAACCTGTGTGATTAACTGAAGTTACAGTAGGAATGGAATGATCGGACGAAAAGGAAGGAGATGGGAGTGCTCAGATGACGGTGAAGGAATTTGAGCCGTGTGCTTGGGACAGAAGTGGGGGCATTATTAAAGAACAACCACAAAATTGTAAGGACATTTGGTCATTAAAGCTACAGGGAAATCTGCAGTCAAACAGTGGCCTTAGAGATGTGCCAGCCCCGGTGAACCGCACACGGCCCAGGGCGGTGCGTGTCTGCACACACATTTTGCTGCCTGCATGCACCGGAGGGATTTAATAACTCGGCATAAAATTAACAGGACTTTCATGTGCTGAGCAGAAACCTGTGTGTGCAGCCACGCGTGGCATTTACACACACACGTGTGTGAGCGCTTGGCTCCAAAGTTGCATGGTTTTGCATTATTCACACCACCACAGCCTAACAACTCTCCATAAAAACTCGGCCAAAGCCCGGAGCGAGGCCGGTTCTGCCTTCCCACCCCAGGAAACCCTCCATCAGGGTAGCAGCTGGGTACTTTTCTGATCACTAATAAATTCTTCAAAAGGATTTTAAAGCGAGCTCATTAGAGCCCAGGAATCACATTGGTTCGGTAGGGCTGGAGACAGAGTAAAATTACAGTGACATCTAGTGATCATAAATATTTCACAAAGGTGCTACCAGTGAAAAAATAAAACATTTATTGTTAGACAGCATTATAAACACATAACACACAAAATCAGATCGTTAACCAAGGCCAGGGAATGAGGTGGGTTACAAATGAGGGTAGATTATGTGAATTAAAGTGCTGCGGGGATGATACAGAGGAAAGTGCGGCGCTGGGGAAGGGCTGTGGGGGGGTTTCCGCAGGGATCTTTGCTAGGTCTGTGTTTCTCACTGTTTCAGCGGAGTTTGCTGATGGTACTAAATTGCAGCACATTCATATAAAAGAAGCTTGACGTTTTGGAGACTGGGAATAGAACTAATAAAATGATGTGCAGCTTCGAAAAGTACTTGCTAGTCCCCAGGGAGAGAAAAGCAAAATGAGCCCTATTCTGTGGTAGGAATATGCGGTGCTGCAGCAGCTCTGCCTGAGCGCCAGACCAGCACTGAAGGAAAAAACCAAATAAAGAGAGAATACCAATTGGGCATCAAAGCTACAATTCAGGTTTACATCTTGAATCAAAGCAGGATTTGGGTTTGCTTTTGGCAGCAGTTGGAACTCACTGGGTTCGTGATGTTTAGATTGAGTGTTTTCTACTCCAGGCTACTGATTGACCGATGACATCGTTTTAAAAAAAAGGGATTTTTCTTCTGGTTTTGCATATCAGATGGGCAGTCTGACCGATTTAAAAAAAAGGGATTTTTCTTCTGGTTTTGCATATCAGATGGGCAGTCTGACCACAGTCATGCCCACTTGGTCAGGCTGGGCTTAAATTCTGCTGTCCTGCTGAAGTACCCTGCTGTAGCTGAAGCCTTCGGTATGAACAAATGGTATGTTACTGAGCAAACAACTACGAGAAACGCTTTCTCTGATGAGGATGGGGCAGGGCATTGCCTATGCATGTCTTCCTTGTGCAAAGCGATGAAAACCGAATCAGCCGGGCTAGCTGGAGTAGCAACAGAGAGAGATAACTGATGCAGTTGGTGAATTGATTTTGTGGTTTTAAACTGGGTATCTTTGTGGCCATATAAATATGCAGTCAAATTTTCTTATGATGAAACATTCAAGAGCTGCTTCGATGAAAGTTGAGGAGGAAGCTCCCAGCCAATTTCTGAGCCCTTCCCTTGAGTCCCTAGCAGCCAGGCAGGTTTAGTCTCTCAATTATTAGCTGAAAGCAGAATATACATTCCCACCATCTGATGTCAGATGCTGCTGGGGAATACGCCTCAGATACATGCATAAAAGGGAGAGACAGATTCAGGCACATCAGATGCTATGGCTGCCTCTGACTGTTGTGAGCAATAACAACAGAACGGGTTTATTAAAAATGGTAGCCCAAATTAACTACTGGGTTTCTATGATTAGGTAGGTGATTTTCTAGAAGGAAGAAATGTGTACTGGGTCTTCAGGTGCTGCATTTCAGCAAAGCTTTCGATACGACACTGTTTGGAAAATTATTAGCTACGCTGGCATAGGCAGGAATTAGAAGAATAATTGCAAAGTGGGTAAGGACCTGGCGAAAGACAGCTGAGAGAGGACCGGCGATTGCTTTTGGTGAGGTTGCTTAGTGCTTTCATGGGTGATGAAGGGGATGGGGTTTGCTCGCTGAAGGGTTTACAGACCTGCTCACCCCATCTTCCCTGCAGGGCTGGGGAGCGCCTGGTGCCTCTCATGAAAGCTGGAAATTGGAGGAAAAACGGCATTGCAGCCGCTTTGCTCTCCCGGCCGGCCGCTGAGTCCTGCTACGTCTCGAAAATTTCCCAAAGGGTTTGCACAGCTCTGATGTTTTAGCAGAAAGCTATCCTGAGGTGAAGGCACGTCCCTCCAGCACCTGCCCGGGTTCAGGGTCCCAGTCTCCAGCCCCAGCGACAACACTATATTTGTCAACAATATATCTGTCTCCGTCTGCGCTGGCCGGGGGGATCGCGAGCTGCACTGGGCAGGAGCTGCGATGAAACACGAGGCGCAGTGCCCGGCACCAGGCAGGCTCTGAGCACAACTGCCGAGAAAGCAATTAAAAATAACATTAGTGTGAATTGACAAATTCAGCGTTGGGTTTGGTCTCTGTGGGACTTCACGGTGTGCGGCTGAACCGTGGGCTTTTCTCCGTGATAGGTCTATTTATTTTAAACAGGGGAGCAGCAGAGATGTGCCTCCAGCCGCTTAAAAAGCAGGTGGTTATTTTTCAGGGACTATTTCACCAGAATTTCATACCACAGCTCCTATTAAATAAAGGTTTGGAAAGGCGGATGACAATCTTCCAGCATGCTGGCATCCTCAGCATCTGACTAAGAGGAAACACTGACCTAGACGTAGCATCAATTTGCCATGGTGTGACGAGGAAAAGAACGTACCATCGCTGTTGCATGGAAATTAGTTGCCTTTTACCTTATGGGATGAAAATGCACAGGGTCGATGTCACTTTAATCAGGTTCATCATCCCACAGCAAAGGCCATTCACCAGTTCAGATGATCAAGGATCAAACTGGTCTTTGCTGGAAAAAAAATAATAATATTGTGGGTATCAGCCCTGGGGCAGCACAGGAGGCGTGGAGCTGGGTTTTGGGAAAGGGCTGCTTCTTGGCATAGCTTGATTCCTGGAAGATGATTAGATTCAGTAACCTGATTTTTTTTTTACAAGATTCACTCAGTTCCCAACGGAGCAATGCAGAAGCGGATGTGATTTTAGATCCCACCAGCTATGACAATTTACCTGTCAACAGTGAATTTCTTTCCCCACTCTGCTCTCCAGAATACCGCTCCCTGCACTGTCCGTATCTCAAATCTGTTTCCCAGCTTTCAGCCCTTCCCAAAGCCCTGGAGGGCTGCGTTCCTCCTTCCACCCCTCCTTGGGTACACCAGCACGTAGGGTGCTGTTGCGTTAAGAGTTACTGTCGCATACAAATAGGAGTCTGAGGAGTGGCGGGGGGGAACCCTCCCGTTGAGTCACGAGGTTCAGACAGGACCCCCTTGCTTTCTAAACTCCTTCTCAGAGAGGAGCCTAGGTGCGGCTAGGTCCAGTCTTAGTCTCAGACCTGGTCAACGGTTTATTTTCTAAGGACTGTGTGTATAGCCACTTAGTAGTTCAGGGCTTTCGCTAAGGCGACGGCATTAATTTTTACACCCCCCAGTCTGGTCGTGTTGAAGGAACTATCACGGCCAGAGCAGTGAAGAGTAGACACACAGATTCTTTGGATTACCGGATTACCGGATTACAGAAATTGATAAATTCCCTGTCTGCAAAGCACATGCAAATACCAAGAATATGAGTATGAATAACACGGCTGGACACAAACATATATATAACACGGCTGGACACAACACGTATATCAAGAATATGAGTAACACGGCCGGACATAAATGCGTTAAAGATAATAAAGTGACTCTATAAATATAGACAGATTTCTAAGTTTTCTGCGGAGGCACTTGCTATAACCAAGTGTTCGACTCTTACCCAAAGGCGTCCCGATGGGGGGGAAGAGAGGCTCAGCCCGTCGACTGATCCCAAACGTCAGAGTGGTACATGATGGTGTCTTCCCTAACAGTCTCTTTCTCTTAAGCTATTTTATACTATTTTTCACCTTTCAGGTGGAGCTTGAGTGACTCTAGTCATACATACCTTTGTTTAGGATTGGTGTAAAGTTTTCTCGCTTCGCTTTTAAAGGTATAAGCTAGGAAAATTCAGTGCGCAAGCTCAGTGAGGGGTGGTCGCACCTTGGAGGCGGGTAGCTTTTGGGATGGAGGTGTGTTTTGGTACTATAATGATGTTATAATGAGCAAAGTTCACCAAAAGGACAGCAGCATTTTGTCAAAAACGTGGCAGGCTGTTGGCCCGGGGTAATAAATACGCAGTTTATCAGTTCCATGACACCTTTAAGTTCCCCTATTATCGCAGAGCCTGGCCGCGGTATCTCCACAGCGCTCCACCCTCCGGGCAGCGCCCCGTAGAGTCAGCACACCAAGTTCCCTGGCGTTACCGACACCTAAGGGTGCAGGCCTAGGCAACTCCCGTGCCATGGATTCCTTGCATGTCAGCCGCGTTCCACCTGGGGAGCTTCTTCAATGCTGTGCCTTACCTAAAAGTGGGAATATAAATTCTAATTTTTAAGTCACCTCAGGCATGACCCCACAGGTGCCAGCCAGCAAAACCACAGGCGATATCTCCCAGCTCCATTTGCCCCCCCCCTGCTCCAGGTGTGAATACTTTTGTCTCTCTTCTTTTCCATACACCCGTATGTGGTGCACATTACTTTGTGCTGTATATACCAGCTGTGGGTGCACGGGGAGGTGGAAAAAACATGTGAAAAGGGCCTTTACTTGTCCACGAGTCCCTGCAGTGCCGCTTAGAAGTCACACCGGTGTCCCCCACGAGTGTGCAGCAGGAAGGAAAGCCAAGAGCTCCGGAGCCTGGGATGCCACAGGAACACTTGCTCTACCGCCTTTGCCTTTTACACCAGGAAAAACCTTTCACTCTGTAAACACCCAGCTCCATGGACGTGCCCGACACTGATAATATTTGTGGTGGGGCTATTTATTGCCAAGAAGCAATGAAGAGCCCCACAGGAGCATCTTCTTGCTTCTGAATCTTCCCACAACTTCCAGCCTCTCCCCCACACAGCCAAAAAACCCCCAATAAAGGTAAGTCTGGGGGAGCATTTTGAATCCAGAGCATCTCTCCTTTCTTTTCCCTCACTGCACTCCTGATTCAGCAATGGGATGGAGGGAATACGTTGTCATCGCAAACATATTATTTCTGTGATGCATGTTAGCGCATTGTAATGAATATGTGTTTTCTGAAGGCGCAGTTGTTTTTTTTCCTTTGCTGTCACTGTACTCTGTTTCTTACTCTTCACTGAGATAAAAGGTTTCCCTCCCACCTACCTCCAAAAAAAATAAATCTGAGTAATGGGAATGACAGAACTCGTGTAATTGTTCCCGCTTTGCATGTTTCCAGGCTGATTGCCTGAATTAGGGCTGATCCAAATTCCCACTGAAGTCAATGAGAGACTTTTCACTGAAACAACAGCTTTGTTTTGGAGGAGCTTTTTGGAGGAGCAGGCTCAAAGCCAGGCGAGTGCAAGTGGCATTGCTCCATGGCCTCGGTGGAATAAGGACAATTTAACCCTGCTGAGGATGGGGCTTGGTAGGTTCATTGCAAGAATAACTGTGCATAAATGGTGACTGCTGCTGCGTTTAGGCACATATACAAAGATTGTTTTTTTCCAGACCTAATATATATAAAAATATATAACTTGTCCAGTAATATAAATTAGATCACTATATGGAGAACATATGAATTATAAAGCCAAGATATTTTCCATTTAGGAAAATTAAGGAATATTTCCCTTTGAGATATTCTTTCTGTTGCTTCATATCCCAGTTGCAGGGATATTACAAGTGTTTCATCAGTACGTCTCTGCTATCCCAAGCGTGAGCTCACCAAAGGAATTTCAGAGGGCTGAGTGAACTTTCATTTTTCCCCACTGTATTCATACACATCTATAACTCTCCTTTAGTCAGTGCACCTATTGATTAGCTGGGAATATATTCCTCTTAAAAATATCTTGCAACGATATTTTTGGCATATGGTACACAGGTGTGAATACCCAGGCATTTATGTGCCTGATAATGATAGAGACTGTTGACTTGAGAATCCTCTTTGCGCAGGCAGGTCATACCTAAATGGGTGGAATTACGTGCGCCTAGATCATAGGCTATTTGATGTATTTGTTTAGTGTCCTGGTTTCAGTTGGGATAGGGCTCATTTTCTTCCCAGTAGCTGCTATAGTGCTGTGTTTTGGCTTTAGCATGAGAATAATGTGATAACACACTGATGTTTTAGTTGTTGCTGAGCAGTGCTTACACTGGTCAAGGACTTTTCAGCTTCCCATGCTCTGCCAGGTGCACAAGGAGCTGGGAGGGGGCACAGCCAGGACAGCTGACCCCAACTGCCCAAAGGGCTATTCCATACCATATGCCATCATGCTCAGTATAGAAACTGGGGGGGGCAGCAATCGCTTCTCGGGGACGGGCTGGGCGTTAGTCAGCGGGTGGTGAGCAGTTGCATCACTTGTTTTTCCTCAGTTTTGTTCCTCTCTCTCGTTGTTTTCCTTTTCATTACAATTTATTATTATTATTAATAATAATAATAATTTTTATTTTATTTCAATTATTAAACTGTTCTTATCTCAGCCCACACGTTTTCTCACCTTCACCCTTCGGATTCTCTCCGCCCTCCCCCGGAGGGAGCGAGCAAGCGGCTGTGTGGTGCTGAGTTGCCAGCTGGGGTTAAACCACGACAGTTTAGCAACAGTACAGAATTTTTACAGATGATCAGCTAATTAATTTTAACGGGATGTCTTCTGTTGATTTTTGGACTAGACCAACATAACATCTTTATTTTCAGATGAGGCCTTTCTGTCCCCGCACAGGAAAATGCACTGCCCTGCAATTATTGAGCAGCTATTGGTAATGGTGAAAATGTGGTGAAATTAAAGAAAATTATAAGCTGGTCTTTAGCAACTGAGTATTTCCCCATAAACCATCTGCTTTGTTTGCGGGCTCTGCCATGGATGCCTATTTTGCCTGGCTGCACCTCTGTAACAGCACTTCAGCACCAAATTTTTCCAAATTTCCAAATTTTCCCGTTTGGAAAATATCCAAAGTAGGCTTTTGACAGAGTGATGAACAGCTCTCATTAGAAAGCATGAAATGAAACAGTCTCAGGGTCCAGCCAGTGATGGCAATGCCCCATTACATATTACACTGTCGTACTTCCCTTCGGCAAGGGCAGCGTAACATGATGGCAATTATTAACTGGTTAATCGTGGGAGCATTTATCTGCACAAAAAGCCAGTAAAACAGAATATATCCAATTTCTAGATAGGACATTGAAATGAAGAGAGAAAGAGTAATGTCCTGGCTCCCCAAAGGTGCTCTGGGTGCATATTACACACTGATTTGCGAAGCACTGGAATATTTTTGCGGCAGTGTGTGCAATGGTCAGATGCAGAGAGAGAGGGAGGGAGGTCATGCACTTCTTGCAAAGTTAAGTTGCAAAAGTAAAATCTCAGGCACAAGCAAACGCTGGGTGTCCAAGCTCCCTGGGAGGCTGCTGAGAGGCAATCCCTACCTCCCTGATGATTTTGGGAGGCAGCCAAGGCCTTACGCCTTGCGGTGGGATGGACCTGCTCTGCCAAGCGTCGCAGGAAGTAGAAGCGCTGCACGATAACGTGGTGGTTTGAACTTTCAGGAAGGGGGAGGAAAAAACCCACCATTTGCTGACATTCACGGTGGGGACGAATCACGCAGCCACCTCCTGCTCGCCAGGTGGGTGCCCTGACTGGGGGCAGCCCCGCGGCTGCCGGGGGGCAGCTGCGGCCAGAGGTAGCCCGGGCCAGGGAGGAAGCCGCTGGCTCTGCCCCTGGGCCCCAGGGAGGAGACTTGGTTTCTGATCCTGTTCCCGCCGAGCTGAATTTCTTATTTGAAACCACTTACATGTGACCTCGCTGGTGCTGTCTTACCGCCGGTCTGGTAAGGAGCATTTTGGGCAGCGCTTGTGGGAGCTGAGGAGCGGGAAAATCCGATGCGGAAGAAAGGAGTGCAAACTGCAGCTGTGTCTTGCAGATGTGCATTGCGCCAAACACTAAGCATGGCAAGGGCTGGGGTCTGCCGACCTTTTGCATGAGCTCCCTTCCCTGCCCGGGATGGGGGACCCCCATCCTTGCCAGCCCATACCAGTTGACCTCCTGGTGCTGCCTTACCGGCACGTCCGAGTGCTGCATGAGAAAAATGTGTCTGAGTGTGGCAGAGTGAGTGTTGGTTTATTTTGATTCCAGGATCAGTACCTGCACACCCCAGCCTCCAGAGGAGACGGCTGCTAACTGCTGAACAGCTTGTCTTGCACCGGACCCTTCAGAAGGAAAAAACAGAGGAGTCCGTGGCCATGGGGATTGTGGATGTACCAGGTGGGCAACGGGAAAAGTATGTGAGCCCAGGTAGGAGAGCATTTCTCTCATGAAGGAGCTAGTGGGGACAGGGCAAAACTGGCCAAAGAGCTGCTGTGAAAGCCTGAGTTACCCAAAATGTTTGGTAAAGAGTTCACTGGCCGCAGAAGCCCTGGGCAAGGTGGGCAATTGCATACAGAAAGCTCCCAGGCTGTTAACCAGGCTGCTGGCTTCTCCTCCAGCCCCTTCTCCAGCTACCAGGAAAAGCAGCGTTTGTGCATACACACCATCTCGCTCTCCTTGTCTTCTTCATCCTCCTCTTCAGTGCTTTCCACCACTCCTCGTCTCCAGATGCCAGCAAAACTACTGCTACTGTGGCTCAGAGCCTCCCTAGCCGCTCGCCAGCCCTCGCAGACCCAGCTACCGGCACGTTCAGAGAAACCAGCATGACTCTGCTTACCAATCTGCAGGACTTTCTCCTCAATATTGTCATAGTTTGACAACACTGCTGGTGTCTCCGGGAGAGGTGGCCCATGAGGTGGAGATGGTAACAGCATGTTGAGGGTGTGATTATTGCTTGTGAAATGGAAGAAAACTTCTCCTTCCTAATATGCACCCCGGAGCCTCATGTTAGGGTGGCAGAAGCAACTATAGGGTGTCCCCACGGCACTGTGACCACGCTTTGATGAGGATCCTGCCCCGACGTGACCCACTGCAGCTGTCATGATTCATGGGAGAATAACAGCCAGATGCATGGGCATGTTTTTCATCAGAGCAGTTACTTAAAATGGTTTTTTGCTTCAAACCCTCTATGCCATTCTAAAGCCATTCATGTAGAAAAGCTGATTGTTCCCCTTGTAATGGAATTTAACTGCATTACCACCACTTACATGTAAGAGATTTATGCTGAAACCCTCAGGACTGGAAGCCCCTACAGACCAAAGTGGTCTCCTCGGTCTGCATTAACAGCCTTGGTGTTGACTCGTGTGAAAAACCTCATATTGGCAGGGGAAAGATAAGCAGAGAAGATAATTTTTGACACTTACCAGCCCTCAGAAAGATGCCTCAGATAGTGGAAACACTAAAATTGAGATCTGGTGTCTTCCTCACCAAGAAAAAGCCGAGCAATGGCCAGCACAGCTACTCCCTCCTGTAGTCCCATGGGCAAAGTTGCTGCTGTAGTTGCAGGCTCATGCTTCGGCCGGTGGGGTGGACACCACCAAAACTGCACGTGATGGATGCTGCGGACACAAATCCAGAAAGATAGGTAGCCGCAGCTATTTGATATCTATAATTACATAAGGAAGGCAATGTATATAAAGCATGAGGGAGTTCTGCCATTATGAATATGTTTATAGGCCGTGAATATTATTTACCAGTCTTGTATTAGGGCAGCCTACCTCTATTAAATTCCCTTTGGAAATGAAAGGCTAGAGCCAGCCACTTGGCTCAGGGTATGCGGCGTTTCCTTTTCCAGCGACTCAGAGCTCAGCAGGATGGGAGAATCTGACCTTGTGTAAGAATTTAAGATTTTATACTAATTCCATTTAAAACACCTCAATTGTTTTATGACTTTAAAAGTCTCTCTTCTCTCCTCTCCACCAAAACCAGATAGTTAAGTAGAATACCATATAGTTTGTATATTAAGCATCCATATAATATAATATAATATAATATAATATAATATAATATAATATAATATAATATACCTTGCTTTGTTATACAGCTCATCACAGAGGTCATTATAGAGAGGAGCTGTTCAACAGTGAGCAGATACTTGACTATTACCCCAAACAGGGCACCCTATGCTTTTATTTCCCCAGGCAACTATTGCAGCATATAATACTCTGTTAAAGCGGGGAGGAAGCGATATTTGATGTAGCCTCTCAGGAGAGTTAGGATGAGAGAAGGATTTCAGTAATAAATTAAATGCTGTCGGCAGTTTAAATTTATAAATAAATAAAAGCGAGTGCAACTACATTGAGGCTCTTCTGAAAAAGCTCAACCAGCTTCAGCTCCTGCCAGGGTCGGGAAACTGTGTTACAGTGTCCCGGTGGAGAGCAATATCCTTGCCGAGGACATTCCCGTTTGTACCTTCACCCCGTGGTCACACTCGCCGCAACCCAGCCAGCCCGAGCTGAGCTTTGCCCTTTGCTGCTTTTGGGGAAGGGCGCAGACACGTCACGGCCGCATTACCCAGCAGCCCTGATTGCAGTTTATTGCCCCACCAAGCCTGGAAATAGCCTCAATGATCTGGCACAGGGCTGAAATGCAAACAGACTTTGGCAAGGCTCCTGGGCCAAGATCAGCCTTTTCTTACCTTTAGTGCTCATTGAGTGCGTTTTGGCCTCTGATGACCTTGGGCACGACTGGGGACAATGAGAGCTCGTGGTTTTAATGGCTTGAGGAGCAAAATGTGCAGGATGGGAAGAAAAAGGAGAGTGATGCAGGAATGATGGCATAGGATAGCGAGTTCGGATGAGAATCTGAAAGATACGGGAAGAAAATGCTCAATATCAGAGCTACGTTATAGGGAGAGGAGTTGAGAAAAGCCGTGTATCAAAGTACCAGAAGAAATGGGCTTTGCTCCTACTTAGTTAGAAAACAGTTGTGTCTTAACGGGACCCCAAAGTTAGCTGGAGCAGATCCCCAACCACTTCACACATTTGCCCAAGGGAGCACGGCAAGTGTCCACTGCTGGCACCATCTGTGGTCCCAGACGACTCTGGGCGAGGAGCACGGCCGGGTCTGCTCACGCATTGCACAGCGATGGGTCCAGGCGCTTCTTTTCGGTACGGTTCCCACCAGGTCTGTGGGTTTGCTTGCCTGGCTTTTGGATTCTCTTTGTCAAAATGAGGGGCTCTCAGCCTGTGGGAAGAAAAGGGATTATTCCACGTACAGCAAGATCCACCCGGGAATATGAACTTTATCTTTGTACCAAATTGGATCTGCCCAGAGGAGCCCGACGAGGGCAGGTAATCCATTCCCTTCAGCGCCTCTCAGCTTGGGCATCGGTTCTCGTTTGTGGGGTCAAACACTGGCTACTGATGGGATAATAAAAAGCCAAATTTTGATATGGGAGTGGAGCTGTGTAATGGGTTACCACAGACATCTCTGTTTGGTCTGATTTATTATCTCTGCTAATTATTCAAAAAAATCAGTGTCTGAATGAAACTCGCCATTGATACTAAATGTGAAGGACTGGAACTACTGTTGGGGAACTAACAGGAGAGAATCCAGCTGTATATATGAGAGAATTAATAAGAGTTAGCTTGGCAAAATGCAAGCAAACTTTGTAGATACAAAAGCAGTATGAAACACACCGAAAGGATGGCGCTCCCTATGTGTTAGCACTCCATAGTCATCGCTTTGCCAATAGCGTCTTCACCACCACGACATCCTCAGGTGCTGCTTGTGGGCAAAGACCAAAGAAGACACACTGCTGTCCCAGTGCTTTCTTACATTCTATGAAGTTTACTGTAATAAAAAAATGCGCATAAATCATAGAGAGCAAATTAAGCAAAGGCAGCGCCGAAGTTCTCGTGCGTGCTGAGTGGGGCAAGGGGGTTGCCGGTGCAAATTACTGTGCCAAAATCTTGCTGCGTTTCAGAAATGGTGCAAAAACCTTCTCAGATTGAATGCATGCAGGATTTCTTCCCCACATTTCCAAACAAAGAGTAACCTAATACCTGGGAACAAACATATATATTACCTGAGCGCATTCAGCTAGCTACTGAAACAAAACCCCACCCTTTGCATCGCAGCCCAAGCTAGCCCCTGCGGGCAGCGTGAAACAAGTGAAAATGCAAAGCAGCCTCTGCTCTAGTAACAACCAGGTTTTGCATGCGTATTGAGTCAGTGCTGTTGGTTTTGCTTGCTCACTACAGCTCTCATGCTCCACCCTTCTGGGTTTTTTTTTTTTTTTTTCAGCTTTTGCAATCTGACAGAGGCGGGTGAAAGCAAGTTGAGGGAAAAGACATTCCCCTGAAGAGGAGCTGGAGAACAGTCCTCGAGCCCTGTCTGCACTAGGTAAAGGACAGCCAGCCACACCACTTAGCCTAAAACCATCCCCCCCAAACCCTGGAGATACACTGGCGGTTGAACTGATTTTCCAGGTAAGCCTTTTTTTTAAACCCCGAATCTTGGTAGCTGAGTGCTCCCTAACCAGGAAGTTAAATCTGTTTGAAGACAAAACACAGCAGAAAATGGTGTAACGGCAGAGTGGGGAATGCTCAGCCGCTCGGTGTAATGGATAGGCTGGTTTATTTACTCAGTTGTCAGCCTCAAGCAGATCGGGCATTCGTGCCACCTGACTTATTTCAGATACCAGAGTCGAAAGGGCCTTATAAACACCTGCAAGAGATGGACAGACAGCCAGAAACCCCCCACACCAATGTTTTCACTTTAAGTAAAGGTTACTATACGTGTTTTGCCTGCTGTGGCAAAGTGAAAGAAAGGGAAAAGCAGCTCATTGCTGACGATGCTGGTTTAAAGTTCACAGGGCAAGAACTAAGTTTCTACCAAGTTTTCAAAAGTGAAGAGAGCTGCAGTTCTGGGGCTTTGGGGAAAAGCTTGGGAACGAGCCAAAAGCTGAACAAAGAGAATCCCCCGAATAATAACCTGATGCTCTTAACCCGATGTGGGATCATTCAGGCCTCCTTGTTGGATGTTGGAGACATGGCGATGGCCATAATGCAATAGTTACAGAGTTCTGTAACGTTTCTATCCTAAAGGTTAGGAACTGTGGGAAGCCAAACGGGGACACCCTCTTTCTGCCAGGATATTACACCAACTGGAAATTTTTCATCTTCATTGCTTTGTTTATATACTGAAAGTATCTTTCCAAAATTCCCATGCAGTTTGGTGTGTGCCATTTTTCATCAGATTGAGAATTTAATCCTGTTGGAACAGCTGGACTTTTTCTTACGATTTTTCCTTAAGAATCGTACACAGGAACTTGAGAACATTTTGGAACCTCTCAGGTCAATAATCTGAACAACATTGCTCCATACTCAGAGGTGTCTGAAATTTAGCGATGCCTGGGAAGGAATAACAAAAGTATTTGGCTACATCAAAATCCCTTTCTTGTTTCCTTACCATCACGGGCTGGGAGGGCTCGAGCTGCTTTCCACCCCCGTGCGCATGAAACACAGCCTCCTGCTGAGCCCTTCTGCTGCGATTGGGATGGGGAGGGCAATGCCTGGTCCCTTTCCCACGGGCAGCCACCCACCGCTGCGGAGACTACGAGCTGACAGAGCACGTGAATCCCCAAAATGATGTCAGAAAACGTGAGGCCCTCTGAAAACTCGTAGTTTTGGCCCAAATCTTGGTTTCCTCCTGCTGCTGGTGTAGGGCTGTGATTAGCAGAGCCTGGGAGCTAAGCCATGCTGCGTGGAGGTGGATCACAGCAGACGCAGCAAAAAACCTCCCACAACCTTTTCTGCCCTAAAAACCTCCTTCTGCACTCCAGGTCACATCTGCTACCACCGGCACGGAGAGCAGGAGCAGGTGAGACCAGGCTGCCTGAATAATGAAGGAAGTACCACGGCAGGGCAGATTTATTTCAGATTTGGTTGCAGAGGAGGCTCTGGATTGCTCTGCAAGAGTGGGAGGGTTTGTTTTCTACTTCTGCTTTGCTGAGTCAAACCACGAGTAAAGCAGTTCGGATCTGGGAAGTCTCAGTCCCTATAATTTCTAGTGGGGAAACAGTGCTGCTACTGTTCTTGTTCCTTCCTATGGAGATTTGTAGCTTTGCTGGGCAGGAACTCTCTACTGAAATGTGCTTATCACAGCTGGAGCCTCTTGTCACAGCTGTAAAAGAAACAATTAAAAATAACATTTGTGCTCATCAGCAGTGTCCCATTGGCTTCCCTCGGTGCTAATACTCACACTCAGCTGCCTTTGATAGGGCCATTAGTCAAATCCTGCCCCTCTTCTGAGCAGGCTGCCCATACTGATGAGTGCCCCGTTATAAGGGATGGGGAAGATCCCTCCATCAATTCTGACACAACCTGTTTTTTTTTCACCCTTCTCTCAGAGGCAGCATGGACATCAAGGAGTATTTCGCCAGAATTTCTTACCAGGGCTCCTACGATAAGCTGGACCTGGCTACCTTGACGGATATATTCCAGCACCACATCCGAGCAGTCGCTTTTGAAAACCTCAGCATCCACTGTGGGGAAAGGATTGAGCTGGACCTGGAAGCGACTTACAACAAGATAGTGAGGAAGAAACGGGGGGGCTGGTGCATGGAAAACAACTATCTTTTATCTTGGGTGCTGAAAACCCTCGGCTACGACGTCACCCTTCTGGGATCAAAAGTTTATGTCCCGGAGTATGACGCATATGCAGATGAAATCGATCATCTGCTGCTAAAAGTGGTGCTGGATGACAAATCCTACATCGTGGATGGCGGGTTTGGGATGGCCTACCAGATGTGGCAGCCGATGGAGCTGATTTCGGGGACAGACCAGCCACAGACTCCCGGGGTCTTTCGCTTCCTGGAGGAGAGCGGGGTCTGGTACCTCGAGAAGGTGAAAAGGAAGCAGTGGATTCCCAACCAAAGCGTCTCCACTTCCCATAATGTGGAAAAAGAAGTTTGCCGTCGGGTTTATCTCTTTACCCTTCAGCCACGAGACATCGAAGAGTTCAGCGCCTGCAACGCCCACCTGCAGACAGCGCCGGACTCGCTGTTTGTGACAAAGTCTATCTGCAGCCTGCAGACCACCGACGGTGTCCGGGCTCTGGTGGGGTGGAAACTCACTGAGATAAAGTACAATTATAAGGATAATATGGATCTGGTGGAAATCAGAATCCTTGCAGATGAAGAAATGGAGAAAACACTGAAAGAGAAATTCCATATGACACTAGACAAGAAATTTGTACCCATCAATACAAGCAGGTTGTCTCTGTTTTAACTCACTGCCTGAATTATAATTCAATCCAGTGGCATTACATGCAATCCTTCCCCCTATTTTTGACAAACGCCTAAAGGTTAAGCTTTCTCTTTCCATCTACACCGGTGTAAGGCAGAACATATTAGCATGGATCTGGAAAAGAAATTGATTTTTCACAATGGCTCCTGCATCTCTTTTTGGTTTGGGTACAAATAATTTCTTCCTAGCTCAATCAAATCACTCCCTTTCTGTTTGTGCTTAGCTGGAAGCAGACTCTGCCCGTTCTGTACTCCTTTCATCTCTTAAAAGCTTTTCCAAATACACCCAGAGTAGCAGGGCAGAGTGATGGAGCTGTATGCCTCTTTATTTATTAATTTGCGCTGTCACGTGGGGAAAATCATACCCACCTCTTAAATGAATACCATATTATTTTTAGAATTCAATAGCCAGAAAAACAAAGACATGCAGTGCTGTTTGCTACAGTTAAGCCATAAGACTGTCCTTTTTGGTCTTGCATTCACAACACCCTCTCACGCGGCAGTCGGACAGTCCCATGCCTGTGCCGCTCTGTGCCCATACTTACGGACAGGCTATTTATAGCCTAAAACTGATGATGAGAAATATTAGCGGACAATTCTGTCTTGTTTCAGACTTTACATGACTCCTGTTCTCTCAGTGACATAACCAAAAAGCAGTATTTCTTTGAACTGAAAGCATGTCCCATGCATTTTGTTTGCTCTCAGCCAGCAGCAGACTGCTGGGAATACATGCTCCTCTCATAAGAGTGCTACTCTTCTCTGAGTGTTATTGCACATTAATTATCATGGCTGAACTCAAATACATGTGCAGAATTATTTTTCTGAAACATATCTGTTCTATTGAGGATGTGTTTGCAATGATACTAATTATATTGATATAAGGAGAAACGATGAATCTTAATCAGATACCTAAAGGTTACGATTTTTAGTATGAGAAATTACTCAAATGTAATCGCTTTGCCCTTTGAGATGATGCTTGATGTTCCTTTATGTACAAATCATGGAAGCATTACAACTATGCACTTATAATTAAGTAAATTATATAAGTGAATTACAATTAAATAGAAAAATCAAGAATTGTGAAGTACAACTATTCAGCTGTTTTTTCTCCAAATTACAATGTGTATCCCCAAAGTAAAAAAATTCATTAATCACTGCAGTTGTCCTGATTATTTGTATGCGCTAATATTTTGCAACTAAGGCTTTTAAAAATACAATAACTCATTGACCCTTTTTTATTTGTTATGCAATGTGTGCAGCTTTCTATAACTAGCAATTTATAGTTAATAAAAGCTATTCTGCACGTTCACAATGTATTTCATAGAGGCACAGCGAGTTCCCCAAATCCCCGTCTTCCCAGAGTCAAACGCATCCATACGCGTTTGGCTGCATGCGTGCAATAGTCCCTTACAGCGCATGACGCTCCCCCATCCTATAGGGAAATTAAATGTTAATGACTGACCCTGTAGGGGATTGCAGAAGAAAAAGGGGCTTCTTATAGTACGGACCAGCAGTTTGCAACACAGATGGTCAGAAGAAACCGTCCCAGGATCTGGCTTGTTTGCAAGCTGTGTCCTTCTTTGGTCCCCGTGTTAGTGGAAGACTGAACAAATCTGGTGGGTTTTTCCTTGCAGCAGCCTGGCAGCTGGGGCAGAGCATCGGGACAGAGGTGAAAGCCTGGCCAGGTCTCGCAGAGGTGTGGGGCAGAAGAAGGTCCATGGGAGAACCAAGAAGCTCCATCATTTGTGGGAACACAGACACGGGAAACACTTAGAAAGGGCTATGCCAGTTCCTTTCCCTGTGCCTGGGTGTTTCTCATGCTTCAGGCTGTTTCGTAGGCTCAGGGGAAGGGGTAGGGCGTTATGTCCATTGCCCCAGAGATTCAGCATGTGAAGGGCAAACACGAGTAGGAAAAAACGCTTTCCTTTCAGCTGACTCATCTCCTCGAGCGTGTGCCCCGTCCGCTGCTCCGGCTGCCTGCTTCGTGGCACAGCTCAGTGCTCCTGGACCTCCTGCTCAGCACACCCACGGAAGCATGTTTTATTGCTGAGCAATCGAATGAAGCTCTCTGTTGGAAGGGGGAAAAAAATCTCATCATATTGCACTAGCTTGCTTTTTCCTTATCACTAATTTTGGAGGCAAGTCCTTAAAGGCATAGCAGGCTCAGGGAGCGCAATGCTCTTCAGGAGCAGCATCCTCGCTGCCGAAGGACAGGGCTTCTCTTTGAACCCAAGGGGGTTTAGACAGCTAAATGACTTTGCAAATCTGACCTTGCTGCTTTGGAGGTCTGGTACCAGCCACAAAGAGTAGCTTGGTGCGGTGTGATTAATTCAACAGTTGCCAACCCCTGCCAATAAATCAGTGACTTCCTTGGCTTGGATTAGTAGTGCTCAATCGTAAGTCACTTCCTACAGGGATCCAGGCCACATGAGTGTCAACGATGTAAAATCCCTATCAAAATTTGAACTATTGCTTTGCTGCTTCAGCATGGGTGCTACCATCAAGGTGCCCCAGAGACTGAAGCACCCAGGTGACCTGCGGGGTTGAGGAGGGGGTTATAACCACTTACAAAAGTTGCTTGCGATACCCATACTGTATTTCTGCTTTGCATTCCTGGAGGGCTTCAGTTCTCAATCAGTAACGTGAGAGGTTAAAATCTACTCAATATTGTAAGCAATTTGTGGACTGGATCATTTTCAGGCTCTGTACAACACAATGAATTGCATGACAGGGCTTTCTACACATATGCCAATACAAATAAACCAATAAAATCATCAGAATATAAATTATTATAAAGAAGAAACTCTCTCCCCTCTTTTCCTGCTCTGCTGGAGGATAACGCTGTCCTTGCCAGGCAGTAAAGGCAGCCTGGACCTTTAAGAGCAGCAGTTCCCAGTACAACTCTCCCTGGGAACTTTGGAGCAAACCAGGGTGGAGAGCCCGAGCTCGCTGGCTGAGAGGTAAGTGCCCGAGTGTCTGATCTTTAACTTCATCCTGCAGCTGTGGATCAGCCTGTTTGGAAAAGCCCACCCCTGTCTGTCTGCATACCATATTGTAGGCATACTAGCAAAGTATAAATTACAGCAACCCCACGGCTTACAGCATGCGTTGCATTGCAAGGATGTTGTCCAAGTACAAAGATCAAGTGCTCGAGACTTAAACTAACCCCTTTAGGCTGAGCCAGAGTGTATGAAAAACCCAGCTCCTGACTCGCAGTGTAGTTTAAAATTAAGCAAATGGTATAGGCATGTGCAAGAGGATCCAACCTTGGAAGCCTCTCGTGAATTTTAGCAGAGAAGAACTATTCAGTCTAATTATGAAAGGACACGGCGATCCCCAGGGAGGCTTGCAGACAGGCAGAACTAACGTCTGAATCTCGCTACCCACCACGCTGCTCCTGCAAACACGCACGAATGCTGAATGAAGCTCGGCTGTTGCGGGAGCAAAAGTAAACAAGGCTGAGATCTGGACTGAGGCTTAAGATATTTGGCAACCTGGTTTTGGAACGCAAACTGTCCCCTGGGCAAGGGCTTGCCCGCTGCTGCAGCGCTGTTGCTAGTGCAGTGGACGGTTGCGCCGAGAAGAAAAGCTGCCTCCGGGAAGGCGAGGGAGTAAACACTGGTTTACGTGAATGCTCCCTAACGCCAGTGATTTTGTACTGCAGCTTTATTACACTTAAACCTCTTTAAGTATTCATTAAGATGAGAGCCCATTTTGTCAGCCACGACGAGGCTGTCTCTACTACATAGACTTTAAATTGATGAGGCCAGAGAAGGGGCAGCTGGGGAAACTGAGGCACAGGCTGCAAATTTCCCAAAATATATTTTCCTGAAGCCTCATTGCCAGCACCCCATGGAGGCTCTCGATGGGGAGGTTGGTCATGGCTGGAAGAGGGGACCTGGTTATATGCTGCACTTTCACTGGGGTGATGGGGACACCCAGACCCAGGAGACCAGTTATAGAGAGGGCATCAGGTCTTCTGCTGCTGGCCCAGAGCAGGGACTGATCGGTTTTTACTTGAAAGCAAATTCCAAGCGTATCAGACCCACCAGGCTAACGGACTCTCTTGGGCCCCTCCTGGTCACAGAGGTTCAGCTGGACACCATCACAGGGAAAAGATGTTTCTATCTGGCTACACAAAACGGCTAAAAGTGGGAATAGAAAGAAAAAAACGAGGCAGAGGACCAGAGGATGAGCTTGTCAGCATACACGTGCGCTGTCTGTTGGGGAGGGAATGGCTTTCTACAACCGGCGTTTCCAAGGAGATCCTGCCAGAGATGAGTGCCCTTGTCCTAAAAAAGGGATGGAAAAAACCCATAAAATGCAGTATCAAAGACACATTACTGTTTTTTCATGTAGCCTCTTTGGGTCCTTTTGAAGTGAAAATGTTTATTTCTTATTTCCTTATTGGGATAGTCCTCTGTTTTATTACATTTTCCTGTGTCTTTGCATCAGCCAGTCTGAATCCTGCTACCACTGCAGATCAGGAGCAATACAACTAAGTCAAGTGAGTTGTGCTGCTGGCATCAAAATTGGGGTTAAAGTTTAGATATTGGGTCCTCTGACGTGCTCACCTGCTGGGTGGGGTTATTTCCACCTATGTATTTGAGGCGGGACTTTCTAAAGCTCCCAGCACTCGCTTGAGCGCTGGCATGGGCATCGGGTCTGAGCGCTGGCATGGGCATCGGGTCAAACCGCTGGTCACTCCTAGGTGAGCAGTTGGACCAAAGCTGCGAATAGTTGCTGGAAGGTAATCTCTCCCATCTCACCTACATCAAATGATTTTTGGAAAATCCTCCCAGGGAACGTGCAACCGATTTCAAGGAGCAAGAAATCCTCAGACCTTTTGGAAATTGATACAGTCCTTAGCAGATTGTGAATCATTCTGGAAAACAAATATCCTTGCATGGAAAAGAGATCCTTGCAGATACCAGATGAGTCAGTGGATTAGAAGTGTTATAGGGAACCTTTGGCATCTTGGCCACGCAGCCAGTGCCAATGACAGTCTCTTTCTGCTAATGAAAGGAAAGGGGATCAGAGACATGAAGACACAAAATATACCCAATACTCTGAGCTGAAACTAAGGCCTTTGGTTTGTAAAAGATGGTAAAAGAAACCAAAAGCCGATGAGTACGCCTTGAATGTATTCTTAATAATTATCAATTCCTCTGCCCCTCAGGTTAGAAAAATTAACAGTTCCTTCCTTTCAACAGCCAGGGTCAAAGCTCTGTCTGAACTCCACAGGGAAACTAAAGAGATTAAGGAAACAACAATCTACGTCACATGGAAGCCTGCCTAAAATGGTGACACACTGAGAGGCTAATCCCAGTTAGCTGAAGCCATGAATGTAAAGCCTTCCAGTTAAATTACCTGTGGGATAAATACAGAATTGCTTACCTGTTACGGTAAAAGAAATTGCCGTGACTTTTATGCCAGTGTGGTCTAGCAGCTTTTCTGCAAACCTGTTGTTTGTCAGTTTTATAAACTTTTTGTCATGTGGGACCCTCACCCAGGGCCAGAGATTCTCTTGTGCCACGTGCCATGTCTTCCAATAGGAAAGACATCCACCTGGGTTGAAGGCAACATCTGAGAGAGAGAAAGCATTATTGTCACCTGCTCCTATCCTCATCTCTTTTTTAAGAAATACAGATGCACAGGCAGGTCTAGCCTGCATTCATCTTCTATCAAGGGCACAGGTTTCTTTCAAATCCTCAACAAAACGGCCTAGGCTATATTTGCAGGCTGGTTAACCTGTGCTACACAGATAGGAGTGAACCCCTTGACAGCCGCACAACCGTAACTGGCTATTTTTCTGCTCACACAGGCAAAATGAACATTCAAGAGTATTTCGCAAGAATTTCTTACAACGACTGCCATAAGGATGCAGACTTGCAAAACTTAACAGTCATCTTCCAGCATCACATCCAGGCAATTCCTTTTGAAAACCTCAGCATGCATTGTGGGGAGACCATCGAACTGGATTTACAATCTACTTACAATAAGATTGTGAGAAAGAAACGTGGTGGATGGTGCCTAGAAAGCAACCACCTTTTATTTTGGGCCTTGCAAGAATTAGGGTATGATGTCTGTATTCTTGGAGGACATAGTTATGAACCAGCAGAGAGGGCATACACTGCTGAGATAAATCATATCCTACTGAAGGTGGTGATCAAGGGAAATTCCTACATAGTAGATGCTGGGTTTGGCGGTGCCTACCAGGCGTGGCAGCCATTGATGTTGATTTCTGGGAAGGATCAACCCCAGATCCCCGGCATCTTCCGCTTCATAGAAGACAACGGCACCTGGTACTTTGAGAAAGTCAAAAGGAAGCATTATATTCCCGAGCAAAGTGTTCCTTTCACTGATACTCCAGAGCTGGGGAATATCAGAAAAATATATACATTCACTCTAGAGCCACGACATATAAATGACTTTCAGGAGCTAAACGCATACCTACAAGTGTCTCCAGATACCATACTTCAGAAGAAGTCAATCTGCAGTCTCCAGACCACGGAAGGGCTTTATGCCTTAGTTGGATGGACCTTCACTGAGATGAAGTATAACTACATGGAGGATGTGGACCTGGTGCAGATCACAACTCTTACAGATGAAGAGGTTGAGAAGACACTGAAAGACAAATTCAGTATAGTGCTGGAGAACAAACTCGTACCAGTAAACGTTCGTGGCTTGCCACCTAATTTGGTGGATACTATCTAATTCTAACACTGTGCTAGATGCAACTTTAAATATCCAATAGAAAAAGTTCTAAAATTAACATTAATAGCATTAATCTGATTCTAAAGTTGAGTTAGTCAGATGAACACAAAGCTTGGTAAATTCAAGTACGGTGCTAATTAACTGCATACACCAATGGCATATTTTTCCTTAAGCTTCTCCTTCTTTAGAAATTGAGACATCTTACTACCTCTAATTTGCTCATATGGAAATTGCTTTTTGACTCCATAACATTTTGTTCCACCTCTCTGGATCTCATTTTATTTCAGATACATTTTGTGGCAAAGGAGACCAAAATGATACATAAGGAGAAGCTGTGTTACCATTTTACACAAAAGACCTCTGACCCTTTTTGGTATTATTTCCAGTCTTCTTCTCAGCAGAGTTTTACAAATTATTCACTTCCTTTAACAGTCTGAAATAGAAAGTTGAGCTGAATTTGGCTTTCAAAGACTTCATAAAAAAAAGAAAGGTTAAGACTTTCTCAAAACAAGCCACTATTAGGTGCTGATTAGCTTATGATGAAATAAGTTGAAAGACTTGAGTCCTATTCCCTTACCAGAAATTGAGTTATAAGTGAGCTATTTATGCAAGGGCACTTAAAAAACCCCAAAAGCTCTCTAATTTTGAGTGTCCAGTTTTTCTGAGTCTGATTTTTCTGTGTCTCTGAAATAGAAACAAAATCAATAGAAGCTGAGACGATTCAACAGTTCTTAAAAATCCGGCTTTTGGTATCAAAAATGGAAACAATCAAAATTAGATCAACCTTTGCAAACTATAATCTAAACTTCTGGAGTCTAACCTTCTCGCTATGTCAAGTGGGCATGACAGTGTTATAGACAAAACTCTTCATATTTGTTACAAACAGTATTCTGCATAAAAGCTACCTTAAATAAGTAATACTGCAAATGCGAAAGAAAACACTGGGAAGTTAGGACACGCCACTGGTGTGGTTTCACAGCATGTTATATGTAACACAAAAGCCTTTTACTTTTACGATACCCGTGGCAGGTACTGTACAAGATGTGTCATGAAAGAGGGCGGCAGAAGAGCATTGGTCCTCAGCCAAGGAAAAGACTTTGATGCTCGTATTAGCCAACCACACAGACTCACGGGGCACCTGATGTGCCTAAAACCAGGCGCTTTCCCAGTCTAATGTGCTCTATGCCTTCCCAAAAGGGACCTTCGACTTTCCACCTCCCTCAAATGAAGAGCAGACATGCTTAACAGGGAAAGAATTAAATAAACAGCCCTGCAACGCTTTGAAGATGCAGAAGGCCAAGTTTTAGAGAGGAAATGCATTACTTTGGGCAAATAAATATTTGTCATGGTATTCGTTAGGTGTAGCAGCTCCAAAATAACTACCCGCTGCAGTGGAAGCTTTCAACAGATCAAAAAAGTTCCTTTGTGAGCAAAGAAGGGTCATTTTGTGCATCCGCGGAGCCTGGAAAAACGCAGCCTGCAATACCTTGGCAATTCGGTGCATCCGCAAAGAAGCAGGTGACTATCCTCCACCGCGAAGTGCTGGCTTGCAAAAAACCCAATAATTTAATTAAAAAAAAATATGGAACCATTTGCGACTGTCTACTGTAATTATTTTACATGGAAAACAAGTTCAGTCTGGTCTTTAACCAGGCGAAAACATAAACATCTACTAATAGAGAAGAAACAAAGTTTAATTTGCTCATGGATCAGTGAAGTCCAAAAATGTGCATTCATTTTGGGTGGACTCTGCCCTTTCTCCGCATTTAAGATTCAGGAGTGAGGGCCAGCGGAGCTTAAAGAGACCCTCGCAATTTGTACCCACTCCTGGCTTTACTGACTGCTGCCCCAGTAACAAATAACCCAGAAGCTGAATACACCAATAAATAAATAAGGCTATTTTAAGAGGTAAGTTTATTTTCTTAAAAAAACCTCCAAAAACCCCAAACAATGAACTTGGTTTATTTATGATGGTAAAGGTCATGGGCAATAACATAAGCAGTATTCCCTTTAGGAAAAATGTTGTAAAAATGTGTGGATATAGAGCTAAAATATCGCCTGCTACACATGGGCTCTTAAAAAGGGCAAAAAAATGATACTGCAATTTCATTTCTTCTGTCTTTCTGCTCCTCAGGAGGAGATTCTCTTGACTATGAGAGAGATGCTTTTGTTTAGATACAATCGTTGATACAAATTTAGAACTACAAGCTCTTGTTGGAAGTTACTCTTTTAGATTTTTAACTTTATTTAAAAATATTGCAAAGGCAAAGGAAGCCAAAAAGCAATCTAATAATCAATAGAATCGGCTTTATGGGAATAAAATTACAGTCCTTTAAAAACAACTTAAAAAAAAAGAAATTACAAACTGTGGTTTGCATAGCCCAGAAAGTCCATGTGCTGACGTATTAGGATAAAAGTAGACAGATAACGTATTTTAACAGGGGAATTGCTGATAGTGTGTATAGTCCTGTAAAAGAATATTTTTGCATGAACACCTTCATTTGCACATTTAGAAATAGTTCTTTAAAGTTCTTTTGCTGATGTTTTTCTCTGCATAAATCATAGCCACGTTTGTGGGACTACCTTTTTAGTATCTAGCTTTTCATCTGATCTGCTCACAATTCAAAAGAACTGTAGCTTTCATCTCCTACAGTCAAGATCTAACGCTGATCAATCATATTATGGAGTTGCAGAGAGAAATTACAAATAATAGAAACTTGAGAACCAGCTTTATGCTGGTGTGATCTATTTAGCATTCACAATTTGAGCCATTAGGATCAGATAAGACTTGGGTTCTGTAAATCAAAAGAAAGAAGTGACAGAAGTCTTATGTTCTACTTAACAAATATTACGTTGAGAATATCCCCCAACAATACACTTAAATATCACTGGAAGCTCAATTCCTTTCTGTAGAAGATAACATGCAGTTTTTGATGGGACTCTCCATTCACTTTGGACAGCTGCTTCTATACCATGCATATGCACATCACGAATCTGTCACTGAAAATCATCTTGAGAAATTCTAGTTTGCAGTAAACAGCCAACGGTTCACCGCTGAATTTATCTGAATACAATAGTCTTCCCGAGTCATTAATATTAAGTGTCTAAACCTCAGCTTACTGTATGCACAAAAGATTTCCAAGTAGCTTTGTGGGTTGTCAAGAAGCTCAATATTTGCAGTAACTCTAGACTGCTAAAATGCTTAGTGCTTTCTTTGCAAAGGATCAAGCCTTCAAAACGTTTTGTGCCCAGCTCCATACCCAAGCAGACGATCTACAGTGTGTTTTACAAACAGTATCTATCAGATCCTTACAGAGCATCCAGTTCATAACGGTGGCCAGCAGTCTGTGATGGGCTGTTGCCAAAGCCAGACGACTGTGTGCGACTTTCCGTGGTATCAGAAGGCAGAAAATAAGTTGAGTAGTTCCTCATCCAGCAATTTTGCTCATGAGGAGTTGTGCCAAAGCAGGCCAGGAGGCTGGCACTGCTGGAGGCAGGACAGACCAGGACAGACCTCACTGTATGAGGCTTTGGTAAGCCTCAGTTACGCCTCCTCTGGACTGAGTAAAGTGAGTTTTGAGCAAGGCCAGGGTTAGAGAGATGTAAAGCGGCCCCTGTCCATTTTCAGGGCCCCCTGCGAGACGTGGGGCACAGCGGGGAATAGAGATGTGCTCTTCGTCTTTTAGGTCACTCACCTCCATTCAGATTCATTATTCCAACACCAAAATGAGTTTGTGCAACACTCAGAGCAGACAAGAGGCTCAGTGGTCTGCGACTCTTGCAAAGGTCAGAGGGTTTTTTCAGTTATAATTATCTGAATAAAACTTGACACTTTACAAAATGTGCAGGGAGTATCATTTTCACTTTTTGTAAGTGGTGAAAGAGCGACGTGTACCGAACGAGCAATTCATTTACCGTCACGGAGATCAGTGGCAGACTCATGAAAAGAACATGTGAATCCCGGCTCAAATTATCCTCCCTCCAGCTGGCAGACGACACTGCTTCCCCCACTGACACTCCTTTCACTGAACAGTGGATTTAGACCGGTTTTCATGAAACCTCCTGAACGCTGCCTAACACGATCTTACATTTCTTCTTAACCCTGCTGTTACAATGCAAATACAGCACCCCCCGTTTCGCAGCCACCGCATACCAAGCTGAAATTGCATCAGCTGTTTGCCATAGGGATGACTCTAAGACAAAAAGCAAAGCCTCACGTGCGCTGCTCTTCTTTGCTCTGGGAACTGTTTGATATGAATACTTGTTACCTTTAAAAACTGCTCTGATGAGGTTCAGTAGATTAAAGCATCTTTGCTGGCAGCAGCCTGGGCATTTTTTCACAACATCATAAATCACCGATGTAAAGAAACAAAACCAAAACGCAATTCCTTCCTTTACAGGTGACATGAACCTTGAAGAGTATTTTGCGAGAACTGGCTATAAAGGTTCCCTTGAAAAACAAGATTTGGAAACCTTAACTGATATATTCCAGCACCACATCCGTGCTGTTCCCTTCGAAAACCTCAGCATCCATTGCGGGGAGAAAATTACTTTGGAGTTGGAGCATGTCTATAACAAAATCGTGCAGAGGAAGCGGGGTGGCTGGTGCATGGAAAACAACCAGCTGTTGGGCTGGGTCCTGAAACGCCTGGGGTACGACGCCAGCTTTCTGGGAGCATATGTGTTCAATCCACATCACAACGCATACGCCACCATCATGACCCATCTCCTTGTAAAGGTAGTTATCGATGGCAAAGCCTATATTGTTGATGGAGGCTTTGGTGTATCCTATCAGATGTGGCAACCGATGGAGCTTGTGTCGGGGAAAGACCAGCCCCAGGCTCCCGGTGTCTTTCGCTTCACCGAAAAAAATGCCATCTGGTACCTTGAGAAAATGAGACGGAAACAATATATCCCCAATCAAAATTTCTCTAATTCTGATCTTCTGGAGAAGAAAGAGTGTCGGAAAGTTTATATGTTCAGCCTTGAGCCACAGACAGTGGAAGATTTCCGTTTCCAGTGCACGTACCTTCAGACGTCTCCAGATTCCCTCTTTACAAAGAAGTCCATCTGCACCCTCCAGACCACCGATGGCTTTCGGGCGCTAATTGGGTGGACACTCACTGAGACCACATACAACTACAAGGAAAATATGGATCTGGTGGAATTCGTGACTCTTGAAGATGAAGAGGTGGAAAAAACACTCAAAGAGAAATTCAACGTAACCCTAGATAGAAAACTTGTCCCAATTAATGTCAAAGGATTTTACACAATCTAGATGACCAGAAAAACCTACAATAACGCTATGTATGTACAGTACCTTCCATCACTACTGTAACATTATGGGATTCTTTTGCAGACGATTGAAGGGAAAATACATTAATACCAGATTAAAGTGAATTTCACACTAGGAAAAATCAGGAATTTAAGACTCTTCTGTCAGGTAGATAGAATTATTTGCTGTGAGACGACTGCAGTTCAATTTTTGGCACAAATGTAGGATCTGATTTGAATCTGGTTATAAACTTGGGTAATAAATATGTCTGGGGAATTTTGGAGTGCCTATAGCACATAAGTAGGAGTATGGATTATTAATTGTTATATGCTGCCAACACATTTTATGGTTATTATAGGGAGAAAAGTAATCTGTGAGCATTTAGACAATGAAGTACATATTTAAAACTTCATTTTTCACAAGATCTAACCACTCGCAGATCATCTAATTTATCTACCTTTTGTACTGGTTTTGGCTGGGGTAGAGTCAGTTTTCTTCATAGTAGCTAGTATGGGGCTATGTTTTGGATTTGTGCTGGAAACAGTGTTGGTAACACAGGGATGTTTTCGTTCCTGCTGAGCAGTGCTGACACAGAGTCAAGGCCTTTGCTGCTCCTCACCCCACCCCACCAGCGAGTGGGCTGGGGGGGCACAAGGAGCTGGGAGGGGGCACAGCTGGGACAGCTGACCCCAACTGCCCAAAGGGCTATTCCACACCATATGGTGTCATGCTCAGCATAGAAAGCTGGGGAAGAAGAAGGAAGGGGGGGACGTTTGGAGTGATGGCGTTTGTCTTCCCAAGTCACCGTTAGGCGTGATGGAGCCCTGCTTTCCTGGAGATGGCTGGACACCCGCCTGCCCATGGGAAGGAATGAAGGAATTCCTTGTTTGGCTTTGCTAGTGTGCATGGTTTTTGCTTTACTTATTAAACTGTCTTTATCTCAACCCATGAGTTTTCTCATTTTTACTCCCCCCATTCTCTCCCCCATCCCACCGGGGGGGGGCGGGAAATGAGTGAGCAGCTGTATGGGGCTTAGTTGCCGGCTGGGGTTAAACCATGACAGTCCTTTTTGGCCCCCAGCGTGGGGCTCGAAGGGTTCAAGATAACAACAGGTTTGATTGGAATGTGCTAGATTGAATTTATAGCTGTTATTGCTGTTTAGCTATTAACTGAGAGGCTCCTGTGCTTGCCATGGGGCTTGCTTGCCTTACTGTATATTAGAGTCTAGTGCTCGTTAGTGGCTGCTTTTTGCTTTCACCGCTTGCTGTACCACTGTGCTGCTGATCATCTCACTCTGCTGTGCCTGGGAACATTTTGATAACAGCAGTGGCGACGTGCCTGGGCTGGCAGACGGCCAGGGCATCGCTGCTCTTTCTGTGCTGCCGGACTGGACAAGCTGGAACGCCAG